>NW_020654810.1:7799627-7858879 GCF_003589595.1 Hyposmocoma kahamanoa | reverse complement strand
AATGAGTCGATGCAAATGAAGACAGCGCTTGACGAAACACGACTGCAGCTGCAAAACGCTAAGAACCTACATATGAGGCAGATTGAAATGATGGAGGTATTTTATATTGTACTATAGTATAGTCTGTTTTACTACATTGTAAACAAACTAGTTTGGTTAAAATTCTAAAACAATCACTCAATAAATGGAAGAAGTAACACTTTCACGTATATTTTAAAGATTTCGACTTGATTATATCTCATCACTTATTCAAACAATATTCATTTGAAAAATGTCACTCGAAAAAAGTGAGGTTATTTTTCAAATATAGAAGTATGAATAGTCTATGGTAGCACAGCGCTGTACGGAAAAATCATTCAGTTCATTCAATTAGTTTTTGTGATCGATTCCTAATTCGAAAATGTAGTAGTAACCAATAATAGTATAAGTATACCGTATTTATTCGCAAGCTAACACATTTTTACACTCAAACTCCAATAGCAATATTTATATTGTTTCAATTGAAATAACGAATATCTCGCTCACCCCTCGCCAAATCAAACACTTATCAGGACTTTCCGTAAGAGGCGCCACAAACATACGATTTAACATGCTACTTGTTTTGAGTCGCGAACAGTCGCGATTTACCTATTTAATGAATTAAACTTTGGCACATATTTTGAACTTTTTAAACCAAAGCTAACTATTGTATACTTTACTTGTACTAATGTTTTTATTTTTAAATTGGTACCCTGGCCGACATCAAAGTGCGCCATTTTGTTTATCTGTTGACTGGACATTCGTCACTGATTCTTTCATGTGATTGGTTGCTCTGCTTCTTTTCTATGCTTTTACCGTTCTGGAGTTGACTATAATCCGTACAGATTATAATTTTTTAATCCTATGTATGAAATATCATTACTCTGTATCGAATCACATATTTTTTGATAGTAATCAGCAGCCAAATCTCAAAATGAACTGTTATTCCAACTGATTTCATTAAACAAATCAATTCATTCAATTAATTAATCTATTTGTAGTTGGCAGTACAATTGGCCATCATTAAACTGTCTATGGTCAGGTCAGGGACCTATTTGTTTACTTTTCCCATGTAATGGATTGAAACGAAGTATGCGTTTCTGGAGGCAGTTAAACATTACTAATTGCTCTAGTGGGAATGCTAGAAAATATAATACATCACATTCTACTATGCTTGGCCAAAGGGTTGGAGCTGACACTTTGTTCTTGAAAGTTACCAGACGTGCATTGAATTACTATCCAATAGAGCTAACAAATAATTTGATATTGTTATTTACATATGTTAGGGCTCTACAAAGTATTTATATTATGATATCGATAGATTAATGTTCCTGATTTTACAAATTAATTTCAGAGCGAAGAATTAGCCAGACAAAAGGCTTTAAGAGCTGAAATGATCCAACTAGAAGACGTCCTAGGCCAACTTCGTAAAGAATATGAAATGTTACGTATAGAATTTGAACAGAACCTAGCTGCTAATGAACAAACAGGACCCATTAACAGAGAGATGAGGCATTTGATAACATCACTTCAGAATCACAATCAGCAATTGAAGGGTGAAGTACATCGGTACAAAAGGAAGTATAAGGACACTAGTCAAGAGTTAAATAAGGTAATTAATACATTTTTACTTTTTTTTGTTCAATTACTATCGTGGTACATATGTGTATAAATCTGTAGGTGGAGATCAAAATTGGATGGATGACAGAATTGAACTAGATGCCTAAAGTACAAAAACACTAGTTGAGTGGAATGATTATGACCTTTTAACTGTCGCGGTCAATAGTGATATCTCATTTTTGTGTAGGTTCGTAAGGAGTTGGAAGACCTGGGTGCACGTACTGGTGCAACAACGAAGGAAGAGACGGACGAGAAACCGCTTACCGTCAAGAAAGAAGAGCCCGATCCTGAGGTAGTGTCAATGATAAGTGTTGGCACTTTGAATAATGTGTTCCAATGTAAACCCATGTGCTGTGCTGTGCTCAGGGCGAGGAGGGCAGCAGCATTGGCTGCGTGGCTGCTGGCGCGGTCGGCCCCGACACCAAGCCGCCAGCTAACAAGAACCACGACCGCGCCAAGATCGCTGAGCAAGACCAGCTCATCAAGGACCTCAAGCAGCAGCTTAAGTAACTTGTTTTTTTGATACGATTGTTTTCGATTACCATGCATTTATATTTATAAATTTGATTAAATGTGAAAATACCTCTTAAAAATTCTGATAGCAGTTTTTTGTTTGTAATTGTAATGTATTTCTCTCGGGGCACTCCTATAAGTATTTGGCCAAGTTGCGGTGTCGATTCCCGAGTTATCATAGTTGCTTCGCGTTAACTGATTTATGATTTTTTTATGGTTGGTATGTAACTTTTTACAAATTCAAATTTCCAGGAAAGCAGTGAACGAGCAGAAGGAACTGAAGCTGCTTCTGGACATGTATAAGGGAGTAAGCAAGGAGCAGCGCGACAAAGTACAGCTGATGGCCGCTGAGCGAAAGGCCCGCCAAGAGCTTGAAGACCATCGTCAAAAGGCGAAAATGGCGCAGGTAATTAAAGAAGCGGAAGGAGTTAAATGTCAATAGGTGTTGTAGGAGAATAAGTCTCGCCTTCATTATGAACTGTACCATCAAGATTTAAAGACTGCGACATCTTGAGTTGACGTTTTCAGTGGTTCAGAAACTTTTGATGAGGTGGATCACGTATTACAGTTATATTAATTTAATTGTATCGAAGTTAAACGACTTTTTCCAATTTATGAAAGTTTTACTTGCAGTATCTTCCACAAAACACACGAAGAACTGACAGAACACATTCTGTTAAAAAATCGATCGATTTTATGTTGGATTCGTACAAGGGTCAGTTTTAGTAGAACAAACATACGATAATTCCGCAGGAAAGCAAGCGCGAACGGCGGCTGGCAGATGAAGACGCGTTGCGAAAAATTAAACAGCTTGAAGAGCAAAAATACGAGCTTCAGAAACAACTAGCGCGCCCTAATGCCGATCCATTGCATGGCTTTTCCAGGCCTTTTGCTGGTTCACAGGTACTTAATTTTTATTTTTTATTTATTTTTTTATACTCGGGTTACAAAGACCCACAAATACACACCTTATAGACTAACATACATAATAATTTTGGCTCCTGATCAATATTTGAATACTCTTACAAGGACAAAAAACTGACAAGAAATTACATATTAAAGAGGAATTCATTGATATCCAGGGCTGTTTACATAATATAAACTACTTTCAGACTATTGATCAGCGCCCTCTAGATATGAGACGGAATTTTTACCTTTTTCAGAGCTACGATCTGTGGTATGGAGATTAGCATATCGTCGCCTTACTTTCTCAAACTCTTATCTTAAAGCAAAGAGTTACTAAAATGCATAAAATCGATTGTATATGTGTACAAGGTTTGCAGGCTGACTTCACATCACATTTCCTTCATATTCATACACTGGCTTTTACCTATTCTTAAAGTAATGCATACAAATTAACACCCTTGATAAGAAATTTAAAATTATTGGAAAGATTTGCCATCTGAATACTCTTTATGAGATACGAATTTGAGAAAGTAAGGTATCTAGTTATGACTGTTGTTCAGAATCACTTGAAACATGAAAACCAGATAGATGTGCTAACTATAACACCTCCCGTTTTGAAAGTGTAGGAGAATGGTTATTCAGAATACCTCGAAATACTCCCATAGCATTTTCGTATTTTTAGCCTGTGCTGGTTAAAATCTACTAGGTTTTATTTAAAAATTTAAGTATTGTTTTCATGTCTCTAGGAAGAGGAAGCCCTCCTTAACGAGATGGAGGTAACAGGGCAAGCGTTTGAAGACATGCAAGAGCAAAACTCTCGACTCATACAACAGCTACGTGAAAAAGACGATGCGAACTTCAAGTTGATGTCTGAACGGATTAAAGCCAACTCCCTACATAAACTTCTACGGGAAGAAAAACAGTTATTGCAAGAGCAGGTATTATTAATATTTGTGTAGACTGGTACTTCTGCCTATATATAGATTAATTTTTAATCAGCATCCAAATTTCAATGTTATAGAACTTAGGTGAAAAAAAATAAAATGTTGTATTAATTAATACAAAGATCGAACACTCAGAAAAAAATCCTTCGATCCGGCCGGATTCGAACAGACGTCTTCTAGCATACCGGGGCAGACGCTATACCAACTAAGCCACGGAACGAACCTGCAGGTCGATTCAGAACCTTACGATAACTCCATTGTCGACCGATTCTTTTAGATATCGTACGATTTATTTTCATTTTTATTCACAATAACCGAATCGAACGTCAACCTGTCGTATTCAAAACCGTACCGAAATGACGTCACACCCGTACGATTACTAGTACTTCTCGATCGGTAAAGGCAAACACGTACATATGTACAAACGTTATTCAGAACAGTTATCGAATGAAAGTTACCGAACGTCCTATTGTTTACAAAGCAAGAATGTAATATGGAAATTTATTATTTTAAATAAAATCTGGATTTTGTTAAATTTTATTAATTTATTTTAATGCGAGACTAATGCATTCCTATATCCTATTTAGGCATTTAAACTCTTAAAAATATATGTAAAAGGATTTCATATTTTTTGTAATCTATTTCACCGACTAACTCCATAAACGCTGTTGGAGAACGA
The DNA here is from genome assembly GCF_003589595.1 of Hyposmocoma kahamanoa. Lineage (NCBI taxonomy): Eukaryota > Metazoa > Arthropoda > Insecta > Lepidoptera > Cosmopterigidae > Hyposmocoma > Hyposmocoma kahamanoa. The sequence goes on along the minus strand of NW_020654810.1, from coordinate 7,854,199 downwards.
TATCGTGGGGTTTTCTCTCGATCTCCGTCCGACATCCGTCCTAAACAATTACTGCCAAATAAGCAATACTTGACCAAATGAAAAGACGCGTGATGCGAATGAAGCTTCATACTTGATACTTGTCTTTTAATTTTGTCGAACAGTACTTATTTGACAGTAATTGTTTTGGACGGATGTCGGACGGAGATCGAGAGTAGACCCCCGTACCTGAATCCGAATTGAACGTTTAACTCGGAATGTTCTAAATAGTCCGGAAGCGCCCTTCGACTCGAGAATTCCAATCGAACGATTCAATTAAAATATCGAAGAATTCTGAATCTGGGTCCTGGTTCGTGTGTGAGTGTTCGATCTGTGTATTAATAATTATAACAAACTAGTGGAATAATTTCACATAAAAAATATTGAATATCGATTCAATAAAATATTTAAATAAAATGTTGTGTTGTGCAAATTTGACTTACCAATCCAAATACCTAGGAAGAATTTAGATGGTGACTAAAAAGGCATGTTTTGGGTAGTAATACGACGACGAAGATATGATAATTGAATTTTTGTGATCCCAGTAACAAGCACTGCTTTGAACCTTCTGATATTGATGCCTTACTTTCTCAAATTACGAGTTGATTATTTATTATTAAAGAGTGATTATTTAGGAGATGGCAAAACTTCTATTTATTTTAAATTTCTTATCAAGGGTGTTCATTTGGTTGCATTACTTTAAGAATAGGTAAAAGCTAATGTGTAAATATGAAGGAAATGTAATGTGAAATCAACCTGCAAAATTTGTATGTAAAATCCAGTTTTTGCATTTCAGTAACCTTGTTCTTTAAGATAAGAGTTTGAGAAAATAAGGCGATGAAATTGAAAAGCATTTCAAGGTTGGACGTAGTTAGCTAATATAGATAATTAATTATATTATTACTTATTTCGAGTTCTTAGGTTTTCGCGATTGTTACACATAGGAAATGAAACTATTTTTCCGGATTTAAATCGCGTATATTTGTTTTTTCAAACAAACCGACAACCAGTTTTGTCTAATATTAATGCAAACCACCCTATCTTTTCACTATAATTATAGTAACTATAAGAAGACTGTACCACCTCAGTCAACCGTGACCACGGGACCTATAAAGGGCCCGAAACGTCGGTTTGTTTGAAAAAACAAATATGCGCGATTTAAATCCGGAAAAATAGTTTTATTACTTATTGTTTTTATAATTATTATTACACATTATTCTTACATTACATTTATATATTAAAATAAATAATATTATTGTTAGTCCCACTGCTGACTACGACCATACACAATTAGTGATGGGCAGCCGGAAACTTTCCTAAATTGGAAACTTTCCAGTCTGAATGTTTCTTGAAATATTTCGGAAACATTCTCAAAACGCGAAATTTATGGAAATTTACATATTTACTTTGCATTTTTACTATCGCATATTCAAGAAACATTTAAGAAAAATTATAGTTCTATATCATGGTCGTAAAACCAAAATACTTTTTTTGAAGAAATCGGAATAAATAAGTAAATTTCCGTAACTTCTCTTAAATGTCCATAAATTGCATGGAAAGTTTCCTGGAAATTTCATACTCATCAAAAGAATGAATGAAATAAATATTCGTAATCCACTTAGATTTTACCACTTTTATACCGTATATGTATTAATAGTTAATATGTTGAAATTAGGGTATTAAATTTGGCACAGGAATCGTTTTCATGAACCTATTTAATTAAAAAATTTAAGAACGTTATTTGTTCTGATAATATATTGTTTGACAGATTTAGAAATAATATTAAAAATAATGGTGGAATAATTTCTTTGGGCAAACAAAATTGGGCCAGATGACCAACAAAATTTTGACCGTACCATCAACTTCTGCAGCAGTGGAACGATCGTTTTCAACATTTGGGAACATACACACCACTAAACGCAACAAATTAACAACAGACAAGGCTGGAAAACTAAGTTACGTTTCACACAATTGGCGACTTTTAAACGCTCCACATAAAACAGCGAAGATTTCAGATCGATGCTCAATTGACCACCTGAACGCTGACATTGATTTGCTAACAGAACCTTATGTATGATAGAAATGAGGACACATTATCAGTAGCTTCCTGTTCAGATACGACATCATGGAGCAGTGATGAGTTGCATACAGATTAGTATTAAGTTTTATATTTTATTTTGATTCTTAAGTTTTTTAATCCCAGTATTTTTCATAATTAAGAACCAATCTGTGATTTTGTTATTTGTTCTTGAGGTACCTATTTTAATTATAATTGTTGATGTTTGAGCACTGAATAATTTTACTATAATATATGTTGATTATTTTGTAAATTGTTATTGTTGATTATATTTTAAAACTTTATTGGTCTACAAAGTGCGACAAGCTTCTTACATACCTATTGTATAGCATTTTTTTTTTATTATTCAATTTCAATTATTTAATACAAAGTTTTAAATCACCTTTGTTATGCATTATTTTGATCCCCACATTAAAATTATCTATAAAAATATAAAATAATGAAGAAATTCTGAAAAATTTCCAAAAAGTTTCTGAAATATTTCGTGGAAAGTTTCTATGAAATATAAGGAAATTTAAGAAATTTTGCAGTATTTTCACCAAAATGGATTTCTGTGGTATTAATAAGAATTAAAATGTGTCAATCAACTTAACTTCAAAATATTTCTTTATAACTTTTTATGTAAATTTCGCATTTGCGAAACATTCTCGCAATGTTTCCGAGAATATTTCCATTTTCGGAAATATTCTCGGAAATTTACCAACCCTATACACAATACACAACATGTGTTTCTAGAAATAAATAAGTTATTAATTATGTTTTGTTTTTTCTTTTAGGTATTGACTCGGGACCAGCAAATCGAATCAATGGGTGCAGTCGCCCGAAGGCTAGAAGAAAAGGAGCGACTGTTACAAGCGACGCTCTCTGCGGTGGAGAAAGAGTTGTTGCTCCGGCAGCAAGCCATGGAGATGCACAAACGGAAAGCCATCGAGTCAGCGCAATCCGCGGCAGATTTAAAGCTACATCTTGGTAAGAAGCACTACATCGTTATTGACACAATAAGACAATATAATAAGACAAATAAACTAACCAGTAATGGGCAATGGATTAAAATCCAAACAACAAAATAAGTCATCCCACGTACATTCATTATAGAATTAAAGCGTTCGCTCGGTGTTTAAAAAATGACGTCAAATTGTGGACGTGGAACAAGATTGATATTAAATTTAGACTTATTCAGCATTTCATTTCTATTTCATAAACATACTCCCAAAATCGAGATTTCAATTCGCGATGCAGGTATAAAAATATCAATACGTAAGTAGTAAGTACCTGCTGCATTTAACAAAGGTTATTTCAATATTACACGAGAATAATGCAATGAACACCTTATTACCATTAAGTAGCAGAGCTCCTTGTGAAAGCGTTCGTCCAGGGAAGCAAAAGCTACCTTACCTATTTCTGCCGCCAAACATAGTATGAGCATTACTGCGTTCCGGTTTTGAAGGCTACGGGTGCTGGTTCAATTACAGGCACATCGGACTTGTCAAATTATGTCTCAGGGTGTTGGGCGCAGTGGCAGTGCCCCTCACATATTTGCGATTTAAAGCTCTGAGTGGTATTGCAACTGCGCACGACTTGTAAGTCACGTCACTTAGTTATTATAAAAAACAAAAACCCTTAGTTTTTTATCAGTAAAATAATAATGTTACAACTCTACTCTCCGAGCCAAGTGTAATCGTTGATGCGGCGAACAGACGGGAGTTGCCCTGCTTGTCTATTACTTGCGTATTTTTTTTAAACAAACCAACGTTTCGGGCCCTTTACAAGTTCCATGGTCACTGCTAACATGACTTAATAAAATAGAAAAAATAGCTTATATATATAATTATTATATTATATATATAAAGCTTTATTCAGAATGTGTTAAATGTTATTGTGAATAACTTACCGAGTTTTCCATTTATCACTTGACAACATTGGGCAAACGATTCGTCGGCTGTGCGCGCCGTAATCCGTAAAGTTGTTTGTAAAGACCTTTTTAATATTTTTGACGCAGTTAGAAATTAAAGTAAAAAACACTATTAATTCTGACATTGATTTTGCATGTCACATGCTACACGCCTGTCCATAACAGTTGCAGTGCCACTCAGAGCTTTTAGGAATCACAAACATCTGGGGGGCTGCCACTGCGCCCGTCACCCGGAGACATGAGTTGAAAAGTCCTATGTACCTGTAATTTCACCAGCACCCATACCTTTCAAAACCGGAACGCAGTAGTAATGCTCGCGTTACCGCTTGGTGGCAGTAATAGATAAAGTGGCCGTACCACCCTGAACGAACTCTTTCACAAGGAGCTCCAATTAGTGATGAAAGTGACTCAGTCTTTTAACCCTCAAGTCGTTTAAGTCGCCGGCGTTAACAATTAGTCGAGGTTTTTTAAAAAGCCTTAAAAGACTGAGTCTCTTTCATCACTACTGAAGATTAATTCGCGTCGCAGTATTTTAATCCTGGGAAGCTTAAAAGACTTATAGGACTACAATGACTAAAAAGACTAAAACTACTGGCGCCTCATAGCCTCGGGAGTCGCAAGTCATGAGCCGTAGTGCGTGATTTTATTTCTACCCACAAGATATTTATTTTACGATTTTTATTATAAGTAATTAAACGTGATTATTTACTACACACTACTTACGTCATTTTTATTTATAAACTTCGGGTTTAATAAGACATAAAATTGATATAAGTCCTTTGCAAACAACTCGAGTCGTTTAAGTCTTTCAAGTCGTTAAAGTCTTTTGAGTGTTTTAGTATAACGATAATGAGTCTTATTAATAAAAACTCGAACCCCTAGTCTTAATTTTAGAGTCGAGTCCTGAAAAATGGAGTCTAGTCGTTTATAAAAAGCCTTAAAAGACTGAGTCTGTTTCATCACTAGCTCCACTGCTACTAAACTACTGGTACGTGCAAAGTGGCTCCTTTCGTACACCCCGAATAATAATGAAAATGAAAACACATTATTTTTGCAGAGAAATATCACGCACAAATGAAAGAAGCGCAACAAGTTGTAGCGGAGAAGACGAGTGCATTGGAAGCTGAAGCGTATAAAACAAAGAGACTCCACGTAAGTAGATTCACTATTGTTCTTGAAGTTTATTGTAATCCTAACAATGGAACTCACGCTTATATTGTCTGATACGATCGCCGCACTTGACTAAGGGTACGTGAAAATAATAATAATAATCTGCCAGATGACCACGCCAATTATGTGGCCTCAAACTAGTGAATTCCCTCTACTAGAGTAACTGAATTCACACTATACGGTACATTCAAACCAGGGCGTCTACTCTCGTTCTCTGTTCAACATCCGTTCGAAACAATTGCTGTGAAATTAGAAATACTCGAAGAAACAATTTCAAGTATGAAGCTTCATTCGCATCATGCTTCTTTTAATTTCGTCAAATATTACTTATTTGACAGTAATTGTTTCGGTCGTATGGAGAACGAGAGTACAGGGCCTTAACCGATGTAGAAATGTTTATTTCTCAAATTGATCTTTTCAGGAATCGAACCCGGAACTTTATTCTTATGGCACACACCAGTTGTAGTGAGCAGCAGTCGCTATAAATCTTTATGTATCTATTTGCCACCTTTTCAATTTCTATTCAAACTCTTGAATTAAATTCAAAATTTTGTTGTTGTTTTTCTGCGGCTATCTTCATACATTGTTGAACTTATTTGTTAAACTGTAATATTAATAATAATAAATCGTTTATTGTCTCAGTACACTAATAACTGTGTCAGTACATTTCGTCTGGTCTTGCGTACGCACTCTCCAATTAACATGTATACATATCGTTGTAATATGTATTCTATATTAAGTCTTATGTGATTGACAGGAGGAATTGGCTATACTCCGTCGGAAGGCAGAGCGAATGAAGAAGATGGAGCAGGCCGGTAGTAGCATGGACGAGGTGTTACTAGAAGAGATCAGAGAGTACAAAGAGACCCTCACTTGTCCATCATGCAAGGTAATGGATCCTCGACTTGTCAAATAATCGAATCGAAGGTTCACAACCCTCGGAAAATGTGAAACTCCTCGTAAAACTGGGACGTATAAATTGGTTGATGATAATGTGGACCATATGTGGACTCATCTGTTAGAGATTAATGTGGTTGATCACGATATATGTAAGAAATATTCGTCGTTGAAAATTCAATTGCATTTTGTTCGAAGTCAATTGTTTATGAAATAATTGTTTTTTCCAGTATAAGGGCGATAATGAAATAATTTATTATCTTTTTTGTAGTCAGCAAATTTAAATCTGAGGCTTGTAAACAAGCATAATGTACATATAGAGATTTTTTGTGTAATAACTCTATTCGTTTTGTTATCTTTTTTTAGGTTTTTTTTGTGGTCGACGAAAAGCACAAAATTTTGTATGTGTTCAATCTTTGAATACATAATCGTAACAAAACTAATGGAGTTATTTCACAAAAAGTCTCAATATATACATGTAATCGTAAAGCGACATCTGCGTCAGTTGTGATACCTGTAAGGCTGCGGTGAGAAGGTTATTCAAAAACTTCTCACTAGATGTCACTAGCGGGCCGAATGCCCAAAGTCTATGACAAAAACACATGGGAGAATTTCGACGCCTCGGTAACTGGACCCGTGGTTCAGATGGTTAGAGTAACCTACAACAAACTCGAATTTTTTTTCCGAAATAACGTTTGTTCGAATTTTCATTACACCGAAAACCGAATTATAACGAAACCGTTGATCTTTCAGGATATGTTGGATATTTATCACAAAGACACGATTACGTTCGGTTAGGTTAAGTTAGGTTTAAAAGAAAAAAAATTTTCTACTCAAAATTACTTTCGATGTTATGAAAATTCGAGCAAACGTTATTTCTGGAAAATGTCATTTCGAACTACTGATATCATGTCCCACCGGTTGGACAAAAAAAGAAAAGAAAAAACTTTGTGTGTTTGATCTTTGTATTCATAATCCTAACAACCATAATGATTTCTATCTATTCAAAATCTTCTCTGGCTTCCAACTTCCAAGTATAAGTTTTGAAGCCAAAGCTGCACTTTGATGTGGAACCTTTTTATTTAAGGTCATTATATATTGTTCATAGGTGAAAAGAAAGGATGCGGTACTCACAAAATGTTTCCACGTGTTCTGTTGGGATTGCCTGCGCACGCGCTACGAGACGCGACAACGCAAGTGCCCCAAGTGCAACGCCGCGTTCGGTGCCAACGACTACCACCGACTGTATCTATCCACTTAGAGATGCTACAGGTAGGACTAATTAGGAATAAATAAGGAAGTATAATTAACTAATTTACTATTAATTATGACATTATACACCTAATAAGCTAAGAAACTCAAAAGGAAAATACATGTTGAAGCCATTACTTTATACAAGACTTAAAGGAACGGTCTGTAAGCCATGATTTCGTTTCTACATACCCAATAAAAATGAATAAGGAATATAATATTCAAGTTTCAATAATAACTTGTCGCCCCAACGATATAGAATACTATGTATGTTTGTATAAGAAATTATTTACATAGAAATTTCACATAGGACTTATTACAAACGTATAAGGTCTACTCTGCACACTTTGCTCCTTTGTAAAGATGCAGACTATAAGAAGTGCGACTTTTTCTAAAAATACAATATACTGATAATCCACACGCAAAATAGGCGCTTTGTCGTCGAGTTGCGGATACCAGCCCGTTGCACCAAGTACCAAGTACCAAGTAGTACTGATAATTTGCAATGGTGGCACTTCTAGTAAAAAAAATGTAGCAAATAAAGCAAAATACGCTACACGAAGGCGCTGTAAAGAAACCGTATTGTATAATCGCCATTCGCCTTTTATTACAGATATTGATAATAGAATAATTACAAATTTTTCCACATCTTTACGATTTGATACTTCTTTCTTTCATACGGCTGGTTAAATTGTTGACAGATTGTACAAACCGCGACTTAAATTGAATTCAAACCAAGAGAACACGATACATTTTCTATGGATAACTTAAATTACACAAGTATACAATATAACATAAACTATACTTATCATCACCACAAATGTAGGAAAATGATTGAGACGATTCTTTAAAAAAATAATTAGAAAAGGGCCAGAAAGGGAGAATATTAATATCAGTTGCCTGGGCGCCTTTCGTGGTTATCCTACTAGGATTAATCAACTCAATATTCTTCTTAACGTATCGATGCATGTACTATATCGACTCTGAATTGGCAACTGATACTATCTCAATTTTTTAAAGATTTCACTTCTTAATACCACTTTATACTATTTCATACTCCGCAGCGTTGCAATAAATTCCATCTCAAATGCATTTAATTTTGGCGTCAGACTCGACTTCATTCAATTTGTACTAACTTCTAACCAGATGCTAACAAAATATAAATGATGCAAACAATTATTTTCTTCATCCTGTAAAATTGTCAGAATTGAGATAGTACCGGTTGCCAGTTCACAGTCGATAATAATATGGCTTGCCATCGTGGTGAAAGAATGGTTCAATCGATGTAAGGTACTTGCAAGGAGAGTAATGGTACGTCGTGTGAGGAGGAGGCTCCTTTCATGTACTCCGAAATAAAAACTAGTTTATATGTAAATATTATCATTGAATTTTTTTATTCCATACGAAAAGTTGCAAATTTGTTACTACTACTACTACTAGATTTTTTTTACTAATAGAACCGCAATAAAGAATGAGATTTTAATAACGATTTTCTCGAAGACTAGAGTGAATGTTGTGTACACAAGAATTTACTCTTGTATTTATAAGACCTATTTATAGTCCAATTCACATAGGACTTCTTATTTTAAATGTTATGGCCCCATCAAGAAATCTTCGATTACTTCGAATCGGTGATTTCGCCAATGTCGAGTTGAGAAACTTAAAGTGACCGATGAATTTCAATAGAATTCACGGAGAGGAGAAAATACAACGACAGAGAACCTACAGACTATTACAGAAACAAACTTTTATTTTTAAATAAAATTACACAGGACATGCACAAAGGGAGAATGGACTAACGTTAGGAGGAAATTGATATAGGTGACGTATTTTTTATTATTAATAATTTTAGCTTCGATACAAGTTCTTTGAGCTATGTCTTCGTTTAATTATGTTTCTGTAAATATGGCCGCCACAAAGAGGATAGGCAATTTGAGGCGGCGTGCTTGGATTGACTCGGGATTCCTTAAAACGGGCCGGTACGGGTGTTTTAGTTCGAGATTCGTATAATTTCGCGTTTTAATCTTCGATTAAGGCACAATAGCACTGACCTATTCCACTTTAAACTAGATTTCACAAAATAATTGAAAGTCAAAATAAAAAACGACGCTTTTCCCACCAAAAGGTCCAGAGTGAATCACCATAGGTGACGTTTGAGATTTGAAGTTTCTAGAGATGTAGTGATGTAAAGTCGAATGGAAAAAATCTATTTAAATATCTTCTTAGTGAGACGGTTTATAACGAAGAGAGAATCGATTTAAAGACTATATAGTTTAAGCATAATTAATAAATAAAATAAAAGGGTACAATTATTATGTTATTAAGTTATTAAACAACTACACAACAAATAAAAAATCAACAATAGCTAATGTCGACAAAACAGCCGATTCCATGGAGTAAATCTATATGGATAAATATTCCGGTTTACGCATCAAGTAGCTTTATCATTCCAGTTACTGTCTACCTTATATATTGTAATTTTTTCTTAAAATTACAATTGAAACAAATATATTGTTTGTTTTTGGTATATTATAACAAATTTACTATTTATTTTTGTAACCTGGTGATGAGAGTAATTAAAAATAGTATGCATGTAACTTAAAAATATGTAAAGTCACATTACCCATCCTATGTGAAATGGACAATAAAAATTATTTCCGATCTCATAGCTTTTCCGTACGTCATACGTGGTTAGAAACCTGAGAAAATAAGTAATAATTTATTGAATAACCACGAAGTCTATAAATAATAATTAATAATAAATTTAATGTGCTAGTTATTAGAATCACTTACATACCATGCGTGCAGTGGTTTTCTATGCGACACGAGACTTAATTGTTTATGAAACCTGAATATAGGTTTAAAGTTAAACAGCTTTGTAGTCTACAAAGCTTACCAGTAAGTGCAGAGATGTGAAAATAAAGAATTCTTACTGGTTGCTTAAAAGCCATCTCTCTTCGCTGATGGTGGATAATTGGCCTTAATTTCAAACCAGGCTTTGCAAAGCACTCAACGTAAATGATTCTAAAGTCTACAATCGACTCCATGTGAGACGTTTCAAAGTCAGTGGGAATAGAGATTAATGTTTTAGTAGTAGTAGCATGAATGCCGTAATTTTTAACTGTCGTGGAAATTGGAGCCAGATTTGACAATGTTAATTTTTGGCTTTGGTAAAACGGTAGGTAAGAATGAATGAGCACTATACCTTAACTACAAAAAAGAGAAAGAGAGAGATGATAGATTTATTAAATTTGAAAATGTAACGGGTGTATTGGACGACATCAACGATAGTATTGCAGGTAGTAATTTATAAGCAATAAATAAACTTTATAAATACAGCAATAAGAAATATGTTTATAAAACCCGTAAGGAAAAAACTAGTGACATATTGTAAACTGAATAAGGATATTTGATGTGGTAGATAAGGATTTACAAAGTAATGGACTACTTTTTGGGAATAACCGGCTACTTATGGCTTAATACACACCGAGGGCATTGACATTGTGTCATTCCATTATAATTACTTGTCAAATTTTTGACAGATGTTTACATTGTTTTGACAATGGATTAAATGGCAATACTAAACCGAAATGAATATACCAATATTACCAATAAATAATACCAATACCCGTATTATTATTATCAATACCTTATTTTGCTAATCTCTAGCGCAAAAATGATAGTAGCACCTGTAATATTATTCATTGTGGTGTTTCATACCATCTTCATCAGTCTTTATTTTATTTCATTTTAATAAATTTTCCATTTTTTGTTTAACGTAATAGATTTTCTGTTAAAAGAAACGAAAATAAACCTTATACCGCTACAATATGGCCGACTTTTTTTGGAGAACGTTAACATGCGTTAATTGTTCGTCGCAGTGAGCATAAATAATAAGTATAATATTATTGGTTCGTCGTCTTTCAACTGTTGCCGTTAGATGGCATAACATTGAATGAAAATTGAAAATAAGATCAAAATGATGTATCTTGCTATAATAGATATTGAACTTAGTATTAAGTAATTTGTGACGATACGCCTGCGAAAAAAACTGCGAAAAGTTTAAATTGTATTAACAGCCCAGAATATGTTACATCTTTTTAAATTGGAAACTACGACCAATCATTATCAAGATTTCATAGCTTTCAACATTATGATAGTGTGAGTTTTGACGACAGCGGTTCTAATAGTAACCAAGGCTTAAGGCTCTTCCATTGTTTTTTCTACCTTGCACTAAACCGAAATGACAATACTCATGTTTACTTACACCACACCGTATTTAACGGCGACACTAAACAGAAATGACGCAATATCAATGCCACCGGACCGTTTCGCCCTAACCTACTGCAACTTATTCGTAACGTTTATATTCAACCTTGCAATATAAAAAAGTTAAATTAAAACACGAACTTAACTGGCAATTTACTAAATAATACGTGGTTTTACGTCGTATGAACTGACATTAGTTCGCTTTATTTTCAATCTTTTATACGTTTAAAATTGATAACGTTCATTAGAACGTATTAACTTAAAAAATCCAAATCACGTCCAATAGATAAAAGTTATTTAAAACAGAAGTGCACTTATCCAGTTATGAAATAAAATTTAAATAATTTATTGATAACCATATTATAAATTACAGGTCAAAGTTTATTACATTAATACATTGTATTTATTACCTTACATAACAAGTCAATGTTTATGTCATTCAAAATTCATGGTAAAATAAGTTACAGTGTTTTTGTCATTAAAAAAACTGTTATACAAACTTATAATTTCCACTTATCTCGCGTGGGTTCAGATTCAATAACTATGTTGTTTAAAGTAGAGAACTCAATTCTCATATAGTAAAATAATTTTTCAATAATTACGAATTTCATGTGATATAAATCTGACAGACATAACAGTGGATTATGAAATTGGTATTTTTTTTACCTTCTGAAGACTGTAGCTATAACAGAAACATTGAAAGAATTTATGTATAATAACAATTTTCTTACAGGCATCACGAGATTTGATTTGGTTGCTTTCATTCATTTATTTGAGATAACATGGGTTGTTTAGAAATGGACAACAACAAAATAAGTTTTTTTATGATAACAAGTGACAGGACGAACAAATTGTGTGGCTGGCGGTAAGCGACACGCCTGTCCATAACAATTTCAGTGCTGTTCAGAGGTTTAAACCGCAAAGATCTGAGAGGCACTGTCTGAAATTTAATCAAAACAATGCATTAAGCAACGTACATTTTCATATTGGCGAGTAAAAATTCGTCATTATTGTAATCATACATCGGACATAATTCTTTTTATGTCCAGCATAAGCGGATTCAGCGTTAATAAGTAAATATGCAATTTCATATTAAGTTATTTCTATTTAATTATTTTTTTCACAGGTTCTGGTAATATAATAATAATTTGTAAGGGCAAGTGCTGTCTATCTGTAAATTTTAGGTCTTTTGCACCGTACTTGTATTTTACTTCTCGCAATTTTAGGATATTTAGTTTGTAATAAATTAAAGTTACTTACGCTTTATTTAACAAATATAAATGCCTCATAAATGTAGAGCGATGGTAGAGTTTACATCTTTTCCATAAAGTAAGTTACGCAACTCTCTCGCTGACCAATACCAAACATGGCCCTGACTCATTTCTTTTTAGTTCTGAACTAAGACATGTTCAAAAGTGTAATAATATTAGATTGATTGTATAAAATATTTGAAGAGATCGCCAACATAAAAACTAAGGGCGCGAATACACTTTGCAATAACTTATTGATTTACAAATTATTCGGTTTGGTTCATGACGTCTAATTCTCCGTATGTCCAACACGAATGTCTGATTCCCCGATTGTCCATTACAGAAATTGCGCCTACCTTCAAAACATCAATCATATGGTTTGGGATATGTGAGATAGAAACAATTGAAAGACGAACAGATATTCCATTTTAACTTAAAATTAATTGATCGATTGTGCTTAATCATTCAATACACACTAAAAATGGACTAATAAACTTATTTGTTTATTTAGTGCCGGGAAGTAATATAAAAACAAATTTGACTTTCAGTGACTAGACATTTGGTGAATGAGATATGGGAATTGTCATGTTCATTTTTCCTAATTTCGGTGGCAAATTTTCTTATTTAAATAATGTAGATAAATGAAATAATTATTTCGACAGTATTATTTAATAATCGAGTATGGTATCCTGATACAGTAAAGAAAACTAACCTGAAAATTAACCATATCATGAACCAAGCCGAAAAGTTCTCGCAAGATACACGAAATTTACTTGCGTACAAGTTCGACAGCCTTTTGGTGCTTAATAAATAATGCCCGGGTCAATTTGAAACAACAATTTAATAATTATTAACCGCCTCCACCGCTGCTTAAGCACTATTTTACTTAAGAGCTTTATGCGAGCCATAGTAGTAAGTGGTACGTAAAGTATATTTTTTGGTATCATTGACAATCGTTACACCATTTTTAGACTGGTGTTACTCACCAATCAATGTACTTCTACTTGTTGCTTACTACTGTTTCATGTAACCGTCATGATGGATCATATCGCACACCGGCTAAAACGTCGTCACAAAAATCTTCAATTTATGGGTTATGTTATGGGTGTATACAGAAACTTCTTTTGGTTTTCGGTAAAAATTATAAAAAATATGGCAACATTATACTCAGTCTGAAGTTACTTGATGACTGATAATTTGTTCGAAAACGTAACAGAGATTTAATTATTAGCTTGCCACTTTGCCATTTTTTGAGTTATGACGGTGTTGAAGCCGGCGTGCGATATGAAGAGACTCGATTTTCCGCTGTCATCTTATCACCTCGTGTGAGTTAAAACAATACATAGTCAGAAAAAAACTCTGTAAAGTGTATTTATGAAATTCAATATTCATTCCTTATTTACGAATGTATGCTTTCGTTGTATTTAAATAAATATATAATATAGGCCAAGCACTAGATCTTAAATGCATTTTAAAATTGTATATCTGTGTTTTTTATTGATACATATTTAAGAATTATCATGAAATCGAACAAGTGGATGTAGTTTTTGTTTAATTGTTAATTCGTAGGAACAAGAGGTGATGCATGTTTGTATTATAGATATATTCACGTTAATCCTACTGGATAGATCAATTCTTAAACCAAGATGGTTTTAATCGTAGGCCTATCAGTGTGATGGAGTGTGTACTTAGGGCGCCTTCAAATTAGACGCAAAAAGAAAAAAATATTAACCGCTAGATGGCAGCACATTGATTGAAAATTTGAATAAAAAATCGAAATGTAACTTTCAATAATAGGTATTGATGGCATTGAACTTTTAAACGATATATCACCATACGACCAAACATTATCAAGATTTCATAGTGTTTCAAATTAGGAATGCGTGAGTATTAGCGACAGCGGTTCTGATAGTAATCGAGGCTTTAGGCACTTCCGTTTTTTTCCGTGGTCACGACAGTGGCGCTGTAACACTACTGCAGCGCTTGCGCGTCTAATTTGAAGGCTCCCTTATACTATCCAGTAGGAGTAGGGGTAAGCTCCCTTTTAAAAGTGTGCTATGTGACTAGTAGATAGAGAAAATAAAACTTTCTACAGCCCACTGACTGATATATTTGTATACTTTTAGATTAAAATTGTTTCATTGTGCTTACTGTTCTTTATATTAATACGCGCTAGATTGGAATTCACACATTGTACTCGCATTTTCGACATATGTTTCAACATCAGAATGTCAGATGTTGATTTTTTACATGTTGTAAAAGTGAGATATGCAATTTGTTACCCTTGGTTTAATAAAGCCACATGTGATCATACGTCAATTGCTGTTATCACATGAAAGTCGTAAAAATGGTACGAAATACGTGAAACAAAGTTGTGGACTAATTTCTAAAAAGCACTTTCTTGAAAAGTGTCATTTTGCAGATGTGGCCTTATTACACCAAAAATACACCATTACAATTTTCGATTCAATTAATGAGATTGTTTTGCACTAGTAGGTGTAGATGCAATTAATTTCATAGTCCTTAAGAATAAGTAATTAAATGCCTTAAACACGACCTACCTAAGTACAATGTGGGAATTTCGAAATTTGACGAATTTCTTAACGTTTCTTAACTAAGTTTAAAAGAACTAATTTTAGAAAGCATGTTAGAAACTGTAGCTAGGGAACAATATGTCAGTATTTAACGAAGTATTCACAAATCATAAGTTTAATATTGCCGTATATTTTTGACGTATGAAGTTGACGTGCAATTGAGGCGTTCGTTGATGAAGGCGGACCTGGGAGCTCAGCGTAATGTGGCTAATGATACAAATCCAGGATTTAAGGAATAAGAGCATAGCCGAGCGTATTGATTTAATTTGGTTTTGACTTGTGATATTAATCGATTTAACATGAGCTCTGCACTATGTGACTGTACAATGGACGCCCGTAGTAAAGTTTGTAGTGTTTTTCAATGTAATATTTCACATGTTTTGAATCTTGTCAAATTTTTAATACATATTGTCATCTTTTTACTTGTTCTATTGTTGTTTCTTGTTTCTCGCAAGTTTGAGTGTGATCGGGGATATATTACTAATTGTTAGTTTGCTTATCGAGTTCTTAGGTTTTTGCTATTGCCATACATTGGAGAAGAAAAATTTTTTTGGGATCTAAACAGCGCACATTTATTTCGAATAGAAATAAGGATCCCGTAGTCGCGTTTGACATGGAATTTGTATAGCCTGAAACGATTGTTTGTTTGAAAAAACAAATATACACCATTTAGATGCAAATAATATTTTATAATTCCTCCTAAAGTAGCGGACATGTCAGTATTGTAGAAAAAAAATGCTAGTAGACCCATTTTAGAATTATTTGCAGCCAGAAACAGTTGTGTCATTTGGTACCTCGTATATCGAATGTTAGACGTAATTATGCATGTTATTCAACTTCAGACAACAAAGTTACTTCGTCCCGATCGTTCTCAAATTGTAAACTTATTTCACCTGACCTCTACCTCGATTCTACGTTCAAGCATAGTTGTTTGTATATCAATATTTAGTTGTAGATAGTTGTAATGTTGACAGATTTCATAGAAATATCAAAATTAGGAAGGCTGAGGAACCGTATTTAAATTATTTGAAAATTTAGGCTATGTGTAACACGCAAAAAAATGTAATGTTTTAAGGAAATATGTCTAATAAATGCCTCAAAAAGAAA
The DNA here is from genome assembly GCF_003589595.1 of Hyposmocoma kahamanoa. Lineage (NCBI taxonomy): Eukaryota > Metazoa > Arthropoda > Insecta > Lepidoptera > Cosmopterigidae > Hyposmocoma > Hyposmocoma kahamanoa. The sequence continues at coordinate 7,837,654 of NW_020654810.1, read as the reverse complement.
CTTAAGTACTTTGATTTAATGCCATTTGAATATCACAAGTGACTGTAGTCGTCGGTGCGACTGTTGGCAGTGGTGATGTCGCATTGCAGCTTTTGTGAATACACCTTTAGAATTAAGAAATTCTTAGGCTGCGAATGAGCCTGTTTTGCAAAAGGCTCGCGAACTGCACACGTGCATTTGGTAGTGCGTTCTGTTCGTGTGCCGTTTGCGCGCCGTCTTTGCTTGCTTACCTTGCGTGACGTGTGATTACAATGGTACAATTAACTGCTCGCATTCGCCAGATTTGTACTCTGTATCCATAGGATATAAAAAGTTTGTAACAGACAAAAACTAGAAGTTACAGACCAAGCAGTCGATTGTGTAAGTAGTCGACGTGACAATTTCAAGTGTAATAATTTCCTTAAATAAGGATTATTTGATAGGTATATCGTCTGCTTAAAGTTAAAACTACGTAAGTGACATTTTCCAAAAAAATATTCAAATTATGTACCAGTTGTAAGAAATTCACAAGCTTTCTGCAGATAAAACTCTTATTAAGCTTTTTTGTCATTGAGATTCACGTGCAGAAAGATAGTGGTTTTCTTACCATAGCTATAAATTAAAGACTTGTGGAAAATGTCACTTATGTAGTTTTACCTTTAAACAGACGATATATGATTGACGTAATATTTAAATTTCATCGCTATGGTGTCCTTAATGCATGACTTCCCTCGTATTCCACCACCTACTCACTTTTCAGCTGAGCATTCAGCATTTCATGTTTATAGCAAACATACATTTTATAAACCAAACGCAGTTTCGTGATGCTGAATTGGCAGTTATGCTCTACAACGCTTTCGTAAGAAGTATGGAGGAATACTGGGCAGCCATCTGGGACTGTCCTAGGAGACGGTCCTAATAGAACGCAATAAAAATTCTTACCTAGCTAACAACAGTACATGCTGAAAACAACGTAGACTTTGAAATCATACGTTGCGACAAAGCGATGCCTGTGTAGCATCGCTCATACAATGGTTAGAAGAATAAAAAATAAATTACGAAAGCTGAAGGCAACTCTGCTTTGTGAAAATTAATAAAAATCAGTATCTGTACAGACATCATTGTAGTAGCGGAACATCGCGTAATGGATTATTGTATGATATTTGATGGTGTTATTTATTCTTATACTTCAGGGCGACGCATCAATGGAACAGGAATACTAAAATTGTAATCACATCTCCTAGGTAGACAACCCCGAAACACCGTGAGATCCAGAATTGTGACATCATTTACGACTGACGTTAGCAAACAAATGTGTAAAGACATTGCAAAGCAAATCAAATAGAATCGTACTGCGCAGGTCACACCGCGAACGAAGCTAAGCTATCAGCCGGGGCATCTTTTCATACTTCTGTTCACACCTCACACCGCAAACTAAGCTAACTAAACTAACCCAGTGAACCCGCTAGCTATGTAGAATTTGCCGCTCTTCTGCCGCCCTTAACCCCCGCACGTATACCATAGTCACTACTTACTACGTATTTTCTTAACGTAGCTTTGCATGCAACTTGAGCTAAACTAACTTTTAAATTATAATGATATTATTTTATTTTTATTATTATAATTATAGAAATACATTAACATGGATGATTAAAGTTGTCTAGTATTACAATTTTTATTAAACCATATCTTTTGAAAGGGGACGCGCGGGGTCAGGGTCAAAGGTCATAGAAACACTATCGACCTAGTAAAAATATCTAATAAGTTTTTACTCAACAACTACACATCTTAACAGTAGGTAATGAGATATTTTAAAAGATAATCGTTTCCTTATATTTAATAATAATAATAATAATGTTAATAAATGACAAGGAATGAATTGGTTACGTCGAAGTTATACAGATTCACAAGATTATCCTGCCTTATAAACTAGAAGATCCTGTACCTTAGGAGGCAAAATTCGACCGTGGATGGGCTTACTATGAATATTTGGTGATTTAAAATGTGGAATATTATGTATGGGTATGCGCGCGCGTATATTAGCTGGCATAATCGCTTGCATGCAACTAAGTGTGCTAAGTTAGCTAGCTTTGTGACGATACGACCTCCTTCATCCTCATCCCGCCTTTTTATCACCTTCGCTCTGGTTCCTGGCCACTTATTTTCAATGTTTGAAACGTTCTTTAATTTCTTTGCCTCGTCATTCTCACTTTGTTTCGTTCCGTCGTCACTCTCTCTCACAAATTCTTTTACCAGTTCCCACCCTAAATCATCATTTTAATACCACTCAAACCTAGTAATATTTGTATAATTCGGCCCTTTCGGGGTAAGTTTGTCTCACGATTTTTTAGTATTTAGCAGTGTATTTTAATAATGTACCTGTTTTTTATACTTTTTTTGTTACAGCCTTTCTTTTTTCTTTCGCCTTACACAATAAATTCTTGGACCGAGTTATCTATTGTTATTGTTGGCAGTTTACAACCTTTTCAGCTTCGTTCTCGTGTGACCTGCGCGTAAGCGTTTTGGTTGAAACTGTAAGTTTATATTGTCTTTATGAATAAACAAATAAATAAAACATAACAGTTTGATTTATTATTATTTTTATTTACATAATATTTACATCACATGATTTGACAATTCAAATTTGATTATTGCATTCTTATCAGAGAATGCAAGCAATAATAAATCGATCATTTATATCTGGCGTTACAATGGCGAGCACCGAAAGCGGGCAATTTGGATGGACTATTTGTACCATTACAAGCAAGTTTTCAAAATTACTGCATTAGAATTTATTATACAGATCATTGAAGTGTGATTTTTTTATATATATATATGATTTTTCATATACTAACTACACAGGTATTATATAGGCAATTATAGTGATCTTCTATAGACTGGAGAGTTCAAAATCGCTTGGCATAAAAAGTATTCCTATTATTAAGAGCTAGGCGTTTTTGCCGGTGGAGTAACCGCAGAGTATTTTTGTTTTGCGCTCTAACATTTTTATAACAATATTAATAAATAAATGAACAATAAATGTGCCACATAACCACACCCATTGCCTGGTTTCAAACTAGAAAATTCTCTGTACTATGAATACTCAGACCAGAACCAAATTAGAAAAGTTTGTTTCCTAAATTGGTCCTATCAAGAATCGAATCTGGGACAACCTCATCCAGTGCCCACAGTGCAAACCGTACCGTAGGGCCATCGAGATCGCCAATATACAATTGAATAAAAGATAAAAAAAATCACACTTCATTTTTAAACTCAATAAAAATTCATAACACTGGAAATACCATCTTTAACACTTCACCACCCTCAACATAAATACAACATCAGTCTCATATTTTGATCGTGTCTCAAATCTTGACTTCCATCAATTTTACAAACAACGACGTATACCATATTCCAGGAAACATTGCATTTAAATTTATTAAAAAAGAAATTAATGTTTTGTAGAATAAAGATATTTCGAAAATAGTATTCATTTTTAATTGTCCACTTGTTTCATTTGATTTTTCTGTTGCGATTTCAATTTGATAAACATTACTTGACTAGATTACAATAAATATCTTGATTAGAATGTACCATCCATTTGTTTATTTACAATATACTTTTGATTAGTTAATTATAAACCTGATGTGATGTAAAGTAGGTCAATAAGCAAACAATCAATTAGCGGTGTGTTAACTTGAAGCTTCAAAATCTGTACTAAATCTAATGGCACTTAAAATACTTTTTTCTTAAAAGATATTACAAATTAGAGAGTTGTTGGCGACAAATTATCCTATATTTCTATTTATTTATTTCACGTTGCTACACTATAATTGTTTTTTAATTCCAGTAAACAACCAATTTTTTTGTTAGTTGTCACTCTCAGTTACATCAAAATTATAACGATATAGGATATAGTGCTGTATTTGTTCAAGAAAGAAGTTTTTTAAAAAAAGGCTTGCATACTGAAGTTGCTAGCGTCGAGTGGAAAAGCACTGTAAGTATTTTTTATCCTGATTACACTCACTGTTAGGCCGTTGTGTAGCTCACATATTTACCGAATTTATTTATATATGATTAATTCACGATTAAAAGGTACGTATATGCTGTCCGGCAGCATTATTCTAGCGATACAACAATTTATGGACAATCTTATTGACACCGATGTTATTATTAATTTTACTTGTTTATTTACCAGTACTTATAATTTTCGCGCTGGTAAGTTAGTGCAACTTAAAGGTTAGCTGCAATGATAGAAGGTAATTCTCGGTTACAGTGACTATTGAACGAGTGATAAAATTATGAAAAATAACACATTACAAATGGATCAATAATGCAATCACGAAATCCTTAAATCTCGAAGTGAAGCTTGGAGTTAAGTAGAGATATTTCTCTTTAATGATATGACTTCAATTACGTATTATTTGCAAAACACATTTCAATGGCTTTCTAGAAGTGGCCTATCTATATATATATATATATATCATAAACACCAAATTCGTCAAGAAGACGTTTTAAAGAAAATTGAAACGAGTCGGGTGCTCACAGCGGACGAATCATGCACCGTCGCCATTATTTTAACCAATGGAGAGCTCTGTGTTTTACTCGGTAGTAAAACTTAGCATATAAATACAGCTGTGTAAAAAATAGTGGTTGTATAATCCGATGCTTATTTACCTACTGTTTGGTTCCTCGGTAACGTGGAATGCTTTTTTTTATCGAAAAAATCCCGCGACGGGGTTTGTCAAAAACTAAGTATAAAATTGAAGGTAGAGACTTTTAAAATGTTATTTGTAATTGTATGTAACAAATAAATTAAATGGTAGTCATATATACAAAGTAAAAAAATGTAATAGCTTCGGACTTGAAAAAAATTGTTTTCGTTTGGATTTTTTTACACTAGTAGCTGTTTACAGTAGAAGATCCAATAGTCATATTCCTGGTCATCATTGGACCTTTAGGACTTGTAGTGAGGCAAAAACTCGCGCCAATAGGGGAACCCGAATTTTTTTTAATATATAATAGACACACGCTAATTTAAAAGTACAATCAAAACTTTTGTTCGAATATCGCCTCCAGGGCAACGGAACAAGATCCGTCAAATTGTATTTAAGAAGCTGCTTCCAGATTTCGGTACTTCACTGGAAAATTACTTTTAGGTATAAAAGCATCCGAATATCCGACCACTAGTAATAAGTAAAAAATTAAGTTATTCGGCTTGTGCCATTATTCTGCGATTAATTAAATGCAATCCGGAATGAATGTAGTCTAGTAAATACTTGCAGGAAATCAATTGTTAATGTCGACAATCGAATTTTAAACCTTCTGAGATCAATCATTACGATTTCAGTACGTAAAAAAGGACAACTCCTACAATCACCTTTATTTGTATATTTATTACGGGCATTCGTTACATCAAGAGGGTGCATGTTGGTGCCTTTATACTATAGTTTCCCAAAGTGGACCCTATCGCCCCCCAGTGGGCGCTGAAGATTCCGAGGGTAGGGGGCTCGGAAGCAATTGAGGGGCGTTGATGCTATCCAGGGGGTACTACCGTATTTGAAAAAAAAACTTGGATTATCCATATAAATTATACTACATATATTTTCATTTCTTTTACTTGTGATTTTTTGTGTAAAGTTAATATAAAAAATGCGTGATTTCAATAATTTTTTTGTGGTGGTGAGCCAAAAAGTTTGGGAATCTATGCTTTATACAATAACGCAGTATTGCAAATTTATACAAGAACGCAGTAATTGCAGAATGCTACGTTTTTGAACTAAGTATGTGTGTGACGAGCAGAGGGAGCGAAACTTTACTGTGAACAAATGAACTTACGCCAAAAAAATGTTACGTTAAAAAGACGGGTGTTTTATTAATTCATTTTCACTTGCTTTTCTCATCGCTGTATATACAGTTCAAAATCGTTATTCTGCAATACAGCGTTGTTGTACAAGATAGCGATATTGTAATTCATAATTTACTAAGGTCATTCAGGCAGTGAGGCTATTAATGATTAAATCCATCTCGAGTTTATTAATAAATATCACTTGAATGCACATCAACAATTACTCAATATATAATAACCAACCGGACTATATATATTTCAAATGGCCACCAACATCTACATGATGTAGCGAATGCCCTATTTCTAACTACATAACATTTAACATGCATTTTTTAATTAGTTATCTAAAGATAATGGCGCTGTTAATCTAACTGGCCTGTGCCAAATATGGAACAAGGTAAAGGGGAAGGAACATTTCATTTTAACTGTAAAATTTCATTTCTTTCTTCGACGCTCCGGTTATAAGCGGGTGTAGTGTGGCGGACCACGAACTGTACCTGAAAAAGAACTTAAAACTAATTTGTACCTAATCTAACACTATAACTAAATATTGGAATAATTACATAACTTATACTATGTACTCATGCATATAAATATTATATGTTTGAGCATGAGTATATAGTATAAGTTACGTAATTATTACAATATTTAGTTTAATTGTTAGATTAGGTTCTAAAGGTACAGTTCGTGGTCTGCCACAATAGCATGTACTAAGGAGAATTTAATTTGAAATTACAATGGGTCTTCGGTGAAGGAAAACATAGTGGTGAAACTCATAATCCCGCACTAGGGAAACCCTGTATCGCGGGTGCCATGGACACACACATAGACCACAAATTACAACCAAACTCTCGAGAGAAATATATGTGGGCCATACAAATATTTCTCCCGGCCCGGGAATCGAACCTGGGACTTCTGCGTGGCAGTCCAGCATGGTAACCGTTCGGCCACAGAGGCAGTTGCAGAAGCATTGGGCCAGTGTGGCGGGCTATGGACTAAACCCTCGCGTCAGACTAGACCTGTGCCCAGCAGTGGGGCGTATAAATGTTGATGTGTTGTTGATGATGATAATGATGAAGGAGAATCTGCCTTTCGAAAGAGCTGTAGAGTTAGAAAACAATAATTTTGTGTGTTTGTTGGCTAAACATTAAAATGACCTGTTGACATTAGCCTTGTGTAGCCTTAAATTATAATTATATACTCATGCTGCCTAGGACATCGTATAGCAGTTTATCACACCGTATATAATAACGAGTATTATATAATAATAATGTGCCAAACAAACATACTAATTACCTGATTTCTAACCATATAGCAAGTACAAGAGCAATTCCAAAATACTCAGACGAGAATTTAGAAAAGTTTCTTTCCCAAATTTGTTCTACCGGGAATCGAACTCGTCCAGTGTCTAAAGTGTAAATCGTTAGGCCACCGAGGTAGTCTGGGAATATTGAAACATATATTTTGCAATATCTGTTAAAATGTATTTTTATGTGACAGGACGAATAATTCGTGTGACTGGTGGTAAACGACATGTCTGTCCATAGCAGTTGCAGTGCCACTAGAATCTTAAATCGCAAAGATCTGACGGGCACAGCCACTTCGCCCGTCATCTTGAGACTTAAGTTGACTAGTTCCAAGTGCCTATAAGTTCACCAGCACCCCTAACCCTTCAAAACCGGAACGCAATAAAGCCCACATTGCCCCTTGGCGGCAGAAATGGGTGAGGTGGAGGAAATTTTTCATTAGGAGCTCTACTGCTACTAAATGAATTACAAAAAATCAAATATGGTTACTATGAAATGTGACAACCCGTACAAACTATCGTTCTACTGCACTGTATGTCAAGGAATGAATCCACTTTGTCATAAAAGGACGGAGGCCAGAAAGGTGCAGGTTCCACATTAACTAAGCTTTTAACTAGGCATGCCATTGATGCTTCCAATGCACAATCATCTTACAAAATGTTAATTGTTTCCTAGTATCAACGTTACATTCTAAAACATGGAAGTGTAGGAATCGGTTCTAAAAAATATGTATTAAGCAGATTACTTAGATATCATTAGCACTGATGCACTTGTCTGTTTTGTCACTACTTCTCACAAATAATATTGGATTATCGGATTTAATCCCAATATATTTAAGTAGATTAATATTTAATTTTAATGCTAAAATCAGCCCACAGAAAAATATATATATTACCAAATGAATAGATTCCTCCGTTTTGTGACAAAAATAACAGTTCTAATAGATAGAGAATAGAATTACGCAGTATTCTGCAATCGCATAATCTATACATAGTATTTAAAGATGGCGTGACTTCGACTCTAACTGTGGCATACAGTAGAGTATAACACTACTACGAATATGTTACGACGCTATAGTGTGCAATGGCGTAACTTCAGCTATACGTTATATGGTAGTACGCATTACATTGGCGTAACTTGAACAGTATGTTACCTAGTAGTATGCAATGGCGTAACTTGAACAGCATGTTGCGTATTAGTATGCAATGCAACTTTAAGTGTTTTGCGTAGTAGTATGCAATGGCGTAACTTAAACAATATGTTACGTAGTAGTATGCAATGGTGTAACTTTAACACTATGTTGCGTAGTTAGTATGCAATGACGTAACTTTCGCAGTACGTTACGCAGTAGTATGCAGCGGAGTGACGGTTAGAGGAGCAGTGACGGGTGGTGGTGAGGCGACAGCGAAGGCAAGTCGCTCTAGTCGTTGGTGCAACGCGGCGAGACGTGGCCATGCGCGAACTGCGAGATGCTTCGAGGCTAGGGCTGTCAGAGCCGCGTCTAAGGCATCGTACAGCTGTCTGCGCTCACACTCACCGCATGATGACAGCTCCTGTTAATAGACAATATTGAAAATAAATAGAAGATTCATTAAAAAATACCAGCCTGTTATAAAAAGCATGAAAATGACATGCTAGCAGAAAACTCACCTCTTCTATAAATTCCAGCTCGTCAACTTCACCGGCTTGTGCCGCTTGTCTTTTGAGCGTCTGAAATACACGAACAAGCGTTAAGCTTAATCCATACTACTACCATTTTATGTAAAGACGCAATCAGTTATCACTAAATATCTTTATACGTATTTTGATATATGTACATATATCATAATAATAAGGAATTGCTTAATTAATTTTTTTTATTGAAAACACAAATATAACGTGAAATTACTTAAGACGCTGAGAACCGTCGATGACCTTGAGCGATAACGCCATGTATAGGTGTACTAGAAAATTATCAAAACAGATAGCTGATTACGCCTGTACTTTCCAAGTTTAATTATTTAAAATATACAGTTTGAGTTATAGTCATTAAATGAAGTGACGCAGCAATTTTATTAGTTGCTGCAAATTTGCTATTCTGTACAAAGTGAAACCAAAATCATACCATTGTTCTTGGTAACTAAACTAAAATTTGTCAATGATTTTAGTTAATAAAAATGGAAGTAAATTTGGTAAATAAAAATTTTGCTAAAAATGGAAGCAAATAACTTTGTTACTAGTAATTTACTTCCAGTTTTGTTAACATGGACTTCCGCAATGTAACGTCTGAATTAATTATTTAACGATTTCAGGGCCCAATTATATTAAAGATCATTTTCTATTCTCGCGTTCCTTCTTGATACAAAAGCGCATCAAATAATAATTCTATAAAATGAGCGTAAATTTTAGTTTAGTTTTGAAAAATATAAAATGAGCATAATTATCTTTATGTGGGATAAAATTATACAATGAATTTGTCTTGTTATTAAACTTTTCAGGTTTCCGGTTTTGTTATTTACACGTTCTGTGGCTATTTACATAGTGCCATAAACCAGTCAATGCGTTAAGCATTGGAAGCAATGCACGAGAAGGTGGCATGTTCTCTCATTAGTATTCGGTAGAAATAATATCGATTCTCTCCCCACTGTCGTATCTGACACTTTTCGTAACGTACGAATTTACTACACCTTTCATCGACCACTCTCCACTTATCACTGAATTCCGCATTCCCCTTTCCGTCATCGGGGGACTAGATGTACGGTGGGGTTCCACCCCTATGTTGTGGATATTCCCGGGTTCGCACGAAGCGTTTTGCTTCCACATTTATATGTCGAACGGCTATGGAGTGGAATTCCCCGCCTGCAGATTTATTCCCCGAACGCTATAACTTAGACCTTTTCAAAGCAAGGTGAATAGGCATTATTTAGGTCTGCATGCTACATCTTCGAGTTAATATGTTTTATACGCGATTAAGTCCCGATCAAATAATGGGTTAGTATGTTATTTATGTTTTATATATAATTTATGTATACAATATTATGTATGTACTCTATATGGAAATAAAATTAAGAATCACAAAAGGCTTACTCTCACTAAAGCAGTTATTATTAGAGGTGGGCGTTTAAACGAAAAGCATTTAAAAAAGTTTTCTTTTTAAATTAAGCACAAAAGTTTTGTGTTTTAAGCGTAAGCGTTGGTCAGTTCTATACTCAACAATTTAATTTTTTAAGTTTCAAGTCCCGCCATTTATGTTTCATAAACAAATTAATTCGTCAATATGAATAATAATTTTATACATAAAAACAAAACTAGTGTTTTACAAATAAAGTTACTTAACTTAAATCCTTTAGTGGTCTACTCTTGCTTTTCGCTATCAGCACAACGTTGCTAGCTTTTTTTAACATAAAAGTAATCAAAACCAAAATGGTAATGAGTAAATAAATATATAGGGTGGGCCACAGTTAGAGCTACACAAACTGTCATAATCCTTTGATGAAAATTGTACCTTATGGTAATTATAAAAAAGTGTCAATGATTAACAGTTTGTATAGCTTGATGTGTGGCTAAGTGACGTTTACAGTTTGAGAGAACACGCCCCGTGTTACCGTTTTTGTGCCAAAGCGGTGTAAATGTATTTGTATTGCATTGTATTGTATAGTATGAGATTAATAACCTTGCCGCCTTATTCTTGACTCGAGATCGCCAAACAGGGCCTGAATGGTGTAAATACCTGTTTCACATTAAAGCTGTTAACGGTACTAACAATAATATGCAACTCAATAAATAATTGGTAATAAATAAGTAGTCTTTTATCGAGTAGGTCAAAAATGTAAATAAATCGATTTTTTATGATTATTTCAAACATCTAATGATTGCTTTAATATTTTAATTAATTAATTTAATCGTTTTGTGATTGATTCTATTAAATAGTATGATTGATTCCATTGAAATCCAATTGGTAAGCAATTTAATCGAAAGAGCCAATTAAATAGTAAAACAATCAAATAACTAGATAATAATCGATCAACTACATGCCAATTATGAATCTCATTGGTAGAAAACTGTACAAAAACAATTCATATTTAGAGATTTTAGATTTAGACTTTAAAAGAAAACTAATAGAGTAAACGATTGGAAATAAAAAACGTTAGAACAAAGTATTGACAAAAAATATATGACCAGTGTAAAAAGCCGATTACAAAAGGTCTTTCTATAATCATAATACTTCAAATGCTACATGAAACTACAATATATGAAATGATATAGAAAGAAAAAGATATTTAAATACCAAACAATGCGAACAGTCGTGAGCAGTAAGACAGTTGAAATAAGAACTTCGGTACTACATGGTTGTTCTGGGTAGTGCCTCCATTTCACTACTCTAGTACAGGAAATTACCTAGTTTGAAACCAGGCGCGAATATGTGACACATTATTCTTAAATACTTACTTCAATAGATTGTCGGTACTGTTCCATCATGTTTTTGCTGGCGTCGAGTTCAGCTAGCTTCTTTACTACCACATCTGCTACATTCTTCTCTGTTATGTCTATTTTATCTCTGAAAATCAAAGTATAATTCGTTTTAGAACGTTCTAACATCACTTCGGAATCTATTTAGATGACTTTAGAGTCCAACGCAAGCATTGGGTTTTTGTCCGCAACAACTGTCAACTACGTTCATTACAATTAGCACTGTTATAACTTCCGTAGTCTATTTGTATGAGTTGCCAATGACAGGGTCAGCGCGTTAATGGTGCACTTAGATGTAAAAGAAAATAACACGAGCGAGCACCATTGACCGACTTCGTCTTTTTGTAAATTGATTTCTGAAAAGAATTAGGACAAAATTGTCTATCATAGTAACATGTTTGTTATTGTTAAGTGTCAGTTACTGAGTGTTAATTACTGGTGAATGTCGAGTACCGGTTAGTTAATTTGTGGATTTTTGATGTTCATTACTGGATTTGGAGAAATTCTAAACTAGAATTTCTTCGGTTTAAGGTTTTTTTAGTAAATAACTAAATAACGCACACTCTCATAACCCCGCTCTAGCGAAACTTTGTCGCGGGTGCTATGGGAACACAAATTACACCCAAACTCAGGAGATAAATAATAAATAAATGTAAGGCATACAAATATATCTTTCCGCCCGGGAATCGAACCCGGGACGTCTGCATGACAGACCAGGATGCAAATTGTTCGGCCAAGGAGACAGTTGTTAGTTGTAATTGATTGCCTCCGGAGCCGAACGGTTACCATGCCAGACTGCCACGTAGAGGTCCCAGGTTAAATTCCCGGGCCGGGAGAAATATTTGTATAGCCTACATCTATTTCTCTCGTGAGTTTGAGTGTAATTTGTGGTTGTCTATATATATGTGTCCTTGGCACTCGCGACACAGAGTTTCCCTAGTGCGGGGCTATGTTGAGTGTGTGCGTTAGTATTAAAAAAAATGTATGCCATCTAGCGATTAATTGCTGAACGACGACGAATTGAAGTTATTAATTATATAGAATAGCTTTTTTATGAAACACATTAAAGCATAATCTGTCTTGAGGATTATATATCGCACTGCTATTGCAATAGTGTTGTAACTCATAATATGTATAATTTAATATTATATCATTACTGAACGTAAAGTTTGATTCGCTGCACGTCAAAAAAACCGTCGTTACAATATTGTAAGAAACAATCAAAAGATATCTACTTAATTCAAAATGTGACACACTTTATGTGAGCTATTTCTGGCCAAAATAATCCTTATTCAAAAACGTGAAATTATTTTTTCCATTTTATTGTTAAATATATTTGAGAAATGGTTTAAGTGTCTATAATAAACTATAATATATAAATTATAACGATTTTTTTTTGCGGGAAGTGAGTAACTCTTCTTTCAACGATTCTGAGAAAGCCCTCTTTATGAGTTAATACACTATTGTATTAATAGTGCGATATGTCAAGTAAACTAATTACTATTGATATATGACACCAGCCCGTTACACCAAGTACCAAGTACTATTGATATATTATGTTGTTTAACAAAAACAATCAAATTTAAAGACACTTCCATTAAAATGTTGATCATTATTACCATCACCCTATACTATAATTATATTTGACTCACTTCAAAGCAGCTGCGAGTCTCATACAATCCGCGTCGTCGTTAACCGCTGCAGCTGAAGCCGCCAACCGCAGAGCCCTCAACAATTCCGACAGGCGATTATCCAGTGCCAGCACGCGCTCTAGTAGGGACCCTCTTTCAGCGTCTTCAGCTTCGGAGCGATGTCTGTGGGCGATAGCCGCGGAGAGGTTGCGGAGGGAGTCGCGCTCTGACACTGGGGACTCGGCCTGGTCGATGTCTCCGCATGATTCTCTTTCGGGAGACAGTTCCTCGCCGCTCCATGCACCGCCTGCCCCCTCTGCGCCGGACCACCATTCCTCTGCGTATTCTGTGACAGAAAACTTGTTATCATTTTTTTTATAATATCAAGAGACGGGTAGTAAGCTCACGCCTGTTCATAACAGTTGCAGTACCACTCAGAGCTTTAAACCGCAAAGATCTGAGGTACACTGCCACTGTGACCGTCACCCTGAGACATAAGTTGACAAGTCTTATGTGCCTGTGATTTCACCCTTGCAAAAATAGGTAAGGTGGCAGTACTTTCTTGGACGAACTCTTTTACAAGGAGCTCTACTGCTAACTAATGTGAGCCCAGTAAGGTTTAATGATAGAAGAAAAAATGTGAAGGGAGAAACATAGAGATTACCTGGATCGGTAACAAGACACGGCTCGGTCTCCGAGTCCAAGAGGTCAGCGGAGTTGTCGTTGTCGTCGGACATGCGCGAACGGTCGTCGTCGGCCGCGTGGGGCGTGTGCGGGGTGTGCGGGGTGTGGGGCGTGTGCGTGCGAGGCGGCGCGGGCGCGGGCTGCGGCAGGGGGGGCGCCGCGCGGAGCGCCCGCGCCACTGCCGCCAGGAGCCCGCCGCGGGGCTCGTCCTCCGGGGACAGGGCTTCGCCGCTGTCGCTTCGGCTGGAAAATAAGAATATTCAAATTATTTTTTCATCACACTCGTTCATAAAGTATGATTGCATGGTGACTAACTTGACTATAATGCCCCAAATAAAACCCTCGGACCTTTTTTCTTCCCTTTGCGGCCGTGGTCGGTAAGGAGTTTTTTTTATTATAGTATTTTTAGTATAGTGTATTTATTTCCTTACATAGGTCAGGTGTGGGTTCAGGCAAGCTTAATTAAGTTCACAATTATAACATTCGCTTAAAATGTTATGCAAACAGAAATTTAATTGCAATTCAGCCACATGCTACTTAAGTACTTATTATTATGAATTTGTATATATATATCTATATATATAATTGATTTTAAATATTTTCTGCATACAAATTTAGCTTATTTCTTTTATAATCCATCATGGCGGTATGCGTCTTTGTTTTTTTACAACATTTAGTTCGAGTTGTATTATCTATGAAAAAATAATTAGCTGGCCATTTGTTGATAAAAATAAAAAACCGCCATTTACGAAATCCATAATTTTATTTTTTTTATTTATTGTATTTATTTCCTCGCAAATGTGATGAAAAACATTGTGTGTACCACAGATGATAAAAAATACAAACTCGAGTTATTAAAGCCCTCAGCCTTCGGCCTCGGACTTCTAATAGATACTCGTTGGTAATTTCTTATTTACCGTTCTTAATACACAATGTACTAATAGTGCGGAACATGTTGTCGGAGTAGCGTAGTGTCTGAGTAAAATAATGTCGAAGTAACATATTGTCGGAGTAACGTAATGTCTGAGTAAAATCATGTCGATGTAACATGTTGTCGGAGTCGCGTGTGTCGAAGTTCAGTTTTAGAGTCCTTCACGACACAACAATTACGGATTTTTAATGGCGGGTTTTTGTTTTTTTTTCTTTTTTATTAACAGACGGCCCAGCTATTGCCCCATAGATAATAAATACAACTCAAAGTAAAATAAATGCTGTAAAACGCATACAGCCACGATGTATTGGACATAAAATAAATTATTTCAAAATACTAAAAATACTGCAGAATTTTAATTTAGTAAAATATAGTTAAATTGCAAATGTTTAGTTCATTAGCTTAATTTAGGGCATTACGGCCGACTTTGCCTGCATATGTCATGAACTTCATGAAACACTGGTTACGAGCAAGTGTGATGAAAAAGTGTTTTTTGAAAAACACTGCAACATTATATGACTATGGAGGCTCGGGTTTGTTTAAAGTTGAAATACTTTCTGAGAAGTTGTTCTATTCTTTA
This sequence comes from Hyposmocoma kahamanoa, assembly GCF_003589595.1. Lineage (NCBI taxonomy): Eukaryota > Metazoa > Arthropoda > Insecta > Lepidoptera > Cosmopterigidae > Hyposmocoma > Hyposmocoma kahamanoa. The sequence goes on along the minus strand of NW_020654810.1, from coordinate 7,822,245 downwards.
CTTAAAGCTTTCATTTGATCAATTAAATATGCTGTTACAGTGACTATACCTGAAAGCGTCGTTGTGGTAGACGGTGGGCAAGGCGGCGTCGGGCGGCAGCGCGTAGGCGCGCAGCACGGCGTCGGTGAGGGCGCGCAGGCGGCGCGCGAGTGCGTCCAGCCCCTTGGCCGCGCCGCCGCCGCTGCGCGCGCGCGCCGCCGCCGCCAGCGTCTCCTGCCGCCGCTGCTCGCACATGCGCACCAGCTGGCGGCACTCTGCGCGTCTGCAAACGAGTGTCACGCGTCCCAATATCTCTTCTGTTGGTGTATAACAGATATAACACGTATATGGATGGGATCGAGAGGCAATAGAAACACGATCATTCGGCTCGATGTAACTTTTAATACTCCTCATCGATTCAAGTACATGGGTATATTATAGGTAGATACATAATAGTTATGATTAACAAGTGGCTATACTACACCTCACGCCCCTTGCGAAAGAAAAAAAGTTAATAGTACAAGATAACTTTTTTATATAATATAATATCTAAATATATGTCTTATCTTTAAATCTAACTAAAAACAGTTAAAACAAAGGAAATTAAATAAATGTTAAATTAACAATAATTATGGAAAGAGATCCGATAAACATATAGTACTTTGACGGCCTCTGTGGTCGAGTACCTTGCACACCGGTTTTCATGGTATCGCCATCTCTGAGGTTCAGGGTTCGATCCCCGGCCGGGTCAGTGTAGAAATCTCACTTTTCTATATTGTCTCGGATCTGGGCGTTTGTGGTGCCGTCGTTGTTTCCGATTTCCATAACACAAGTGCTTTAGCTACTTACTTCGGTATCAGTGCAACGTATGTGATGTTGTCTAATTATTTACTTGTTTAAAAAAATATATAAACAAAATCTAGTACCCAAAATATATAAAATAGAGTGGCTCAGGGAAAATAGGAAAGTTAGTAAATTAATTTTGGAGAAACAAAAAAATATATTGCTAAATGATTAAATGTTAAAGTATATATAATATGAATACTAATAGTATTACTTAGGAAGCACAGTTTAATTCACAACAAAAATAAAGACACATTTGATACAAGTGACTGTCACAAAATCGTAATAAAATAACAAAATAAGTTCAGTTTTAAATAAATTCGGCGTGGATTTATTACGGATTATTACGGACAAAAAGTTATTTTAAAATGCTAAAAATAAAAAAAAATAAGCGGAAAACTTTGTTGTACATTATAAGGGATATGGCACGTCTTGTGGCGTTCAAATTTATACAAAATATACGGGACGGCCCGTGAAATACGAGACGGTGGGCAACCCTATTAGTGGCCCAACGGTTTGCACAATGGACCCTGAGTTCGAATCCCGGTAGGATCAATTTGGGAAATTAAATTTTTCTAAATATGGCACTGGTCTGAGTATTCTGAGTAGTGCCCCGGAGTAAATTCCGTTGCTGCGGTACTCATAGTATGTACGAGGAATTCTCTACTTTGACACTAAATAATTGATGTGGTTGTCTGGCACAAGATTATTAAAATTTTATAGCCAATTTAACTTAATATATAAGCCCAACAAGGACAGCTTTTGGTCTCTTATACCGCCCTCGTAACGAAAAAAGGCACAACTATGCGTACTTTACACAGCAGTTGTGCCGTTTTTCGTTCTGAGGGCAGTATAAAACTTGAACCCAATATTTCTTAGGCTAGCTTTCATAGGAATATACCTAATCTAATAATTAATTCTTAGGTTTACTGAATTCTTATTTTTTAAAGACTTTATATGAAAATAATTTAATTATATAAGCATATAATATAATTAACTGTTTTGTTGAATGTCAGGATGGTTCACCATCATGCATGGCGGCATGATCGAAGGAATTTTTTCTAAGTGTTTTTTTTTCCAAAGATTGACTTTGTATTCAATAATTATAACAAACTAGTGGAGTAATTTCACAAAAAATAATTGAATATCACGGTAATTTACTAATAGTGAATAGCGACATCTCTAGCCAGGGCTAGTAGCTGTAAAAGTGCCCGTGACGAAATACTTTCATAGATTTCTCATAGATGGCGCTACGGCTAAAAGATCGTTAAAAACCAGATACAAAGATCCGACAAACAAGCACATAGAAAAATTCGTGAAGTCCGCTGGTTCGTTGGCATAGCGTCTGCCACGGTTTGCTAGAAGACGTCGGTTCGAATCCGGCCGAATCGAAGGACTTTTTTCTAAGTGTTCGATTGTTGTATTCAACAATTATAACATAATATAATTTAAATTAAAAATTAATAAACTAGAAGAAACTACATTAATAATACCAAAAAAATCTTAAACAAAAGAAATAATGTTCAAAGACCCCGAATAATTAATACCTTGGATAGAACGCAAAACAAAAAATAAATAAAATTAAAACACGTTACGACTTGTTGTTGTATTCTGAGGATATTTTTCACACGATTATCGTCAAGGTAACATTAAAACAAGCGTTAAACGTACCTTCTCTCGAGGTCCGCGTTGACCCTGGCTAGCTCGGTCTCGGCGTCTCTCAGAGAATCATTCAATGCTCCTGTCTCGGCGGCCAAAAAGTCCTGCATCTCGGCTGCTTCGCGTTCTGCTTCCGCCAAGCGAGCGCTTAACGATCTTGCAGATTCACGCGCATTGCAGGCTTCCTATTAATAACAAGTTTTACAATTCATTTAAATAAGCAGTTGTGCTGTTGTAACAATAAAAATAGTCTTTTTACACCTGGGAGGTGTTAACTAACCGCATAACCACCGAAATGCTGGTGGACCGTATCCTACATTGATTAGCGAGTCCTTCGGACTTAGCCGGTAGCTAGCTAGGCTCTACTACCGACCTTCCCCCACCCACCACCTTGGAGACGCTCCTCCACGCCGTGAGTTAGCGGAAAGAAAAATCTTGTGGAAGATTCTGGGACCAACTAAAAGAGAGAAAAGAACTGGAGAGCAACAAAAAATCCTTGAAATTGAAGATCTGCAGCTTGATTTTGATTGCTTCTCCCGATCGGACACTGCGTGTTTTCCGAGTCGAGGCGTATAATTGCGATTCACAACTGGCCGATCGGAAACTTTTGACATCGATTCGAATTTGTATCAAAATCAGCACGCTGTAGGGCTAGCACGGCAGGGCGCGACTTGCGCGAGAGCGACATAAAGCGCGAGATCTCTTTGTGAGAACAGCAGTATCTCGCGCTTTATATCGCTCTCGTGCAAGTCGCGCCCTATCTTGCTAGCTCTACTGATTTCCGAGCTCAATATTGTGGCAGAAACTAAGCTGGACGCAGGACCGAAGTTGTGACGTAATTAAGTTTGATTATAATGACTTATACTTTCTTACTGATTTTACTACATAAATAGGTAAAAACCATATATATGCTCCCAGCCTATTTCGACCACGTCGACGGCCTCGCATGTAGCTTATCTATACTGCCTCGCATACTGCGAGCATGTGAGCACACTATTTTCAAAATTGTAACTGATTACCGCAGATGGTTAGGCTTTCAGTTCAGTTATAGGCGATTGCATCGATGCAATCGCAAGTGTAGCGATGCAATAGCGCGTTTCAGGAACGCGCGTTTTCCTTTTAAATCTAACTTAACCGAACCTAATCGTGTCTTTGCGATAAACATATCAACAACAGGACAACGGTTTAGTTATAATTCGGTTTTCGGTGTAATGAAAACTCAAACAAACGTTATTTTGGTAAAAAACATTCGAGCTACTTGTGTACCCACTCTAAAATCAAGCTCCGAATGCCATTTTCTCATTTCGATCGATCGTCACGATTACCGTATCGACCCGACACTCGTCCTTGGCGTTCAAGTTAATCGTTAATGACATAAACATGCATTATCGGTTCGTAGTTTCGATCAGTCTGGAACGACACGTCGTTAAGACAAATCGTCCCGTATATGGGGGCCTTCCAGGCCGTCCGATTGGCAAGCCTGCTGCTGCTGCTGCTGCTTACGAAGGCTCTGTACTGAGTTTCTTCATATGACGCTTCAGCCATCTTTATATGTAAGGATAAGGAGTGCCCGCTTACGCTTGCTCTCCTCAAATTCGAAGTAATTAAAAAACATAAAAGACATTAGAGTAAAATACGAACCGCATGCAATTTGTCACAGTGTGCTCGTAATGCGTCGATCTCACCGCGTTGTTTGGCTGCCAACTCGCCCGTCGAACGTAACTGCTCTTCTAATGCGCGTAGGCATCCGTCGGCGCCGGCGCCAGCACCTACAACGCGTACGGAAATTCTGAGTTTAGTTTCAGTGACCTTTTGGCAACTATACGGCAGTCGAAAACGCTAATACGAACTTGTTTGCTTACACTTACTTACGTCTGCTCGAGTACATGAGTGTCTAACACGCTTTGGTGCAAAGGCCTGCTTTAAGTCTCACAGGCATTTCTAATTCATTCATATAGTATGACACACTTGTGTTATTGTGTTTATAACAAAACAAGGGCCCTTCATTACGTAAGTACGGTGATAAATATTAATAAAAATATCGTAAAACAATGGCATGAGTAAAGTTCATAGAAATATCCACAGATAATGCAAAGCATGTTGGTAGATGCAGATTTAGACCCATATTGCAAGAAATTGAAAACAAGGTGGTAGTAAGGAACGCAAAGCTATCAAAATATCAAAAGTATTGAATAAGAGACCAATTTTATTATAGTTTTACTACAGTTTATTGTATAGTGCTGATCCGTCAACTGTATCATTTCATATCTATTACATTGCATAAGTTGTGTAGGTACAGCTGTAAATAGATTGCAGTGATAAAGGATTGTGCTGATAATGTTACTTTTGGTAATTGCTACTTGTATGTCTGTGATTGCACCATATTAAATAAATAATTTCAATACGCTATAAATATGTTTTTATAATAATATAAAGTGACGGGACAAAGAAGTCGTGCGCCTCGTGTTAGTCGACACGCCTGTCCACAACTCGCAATCGCAAAGATCATATGTTTTCGTCGTAATGTTCGTGCTTGTAATTTCACCAGCAACCTTTCCCTTCAAAACCGGAACGTTGTAATGATCACTTACTGCTTGGTGGCCGAAATAGGTAAAGTGGCAGTACTTCTCTGGACGAACTCTTTCACAAGGAGCTCTACTGCTTCTAAAAATATATACTCTGTCATTACCTACAATGAAATGGTGGACTAATATTAAAGATATTACCAGCTCCAGCAAGTTCCAACAATCGCTGCGAGTTTCTCTCAAGTTCTGCAATGGCTGCAAGACGGGCAGCACGTTCGGCAGACAGCTGTGTCTCAGCATGCACGCGTCGCTCGCGTTCTTCGGCCGCCGCAGCTTCAGCCGCCGCAGCCGCTGCCGTCAGCCTCGCCGTTTCCGAGTCGCGTGCGTTTGCTTGCACCCCACGGGAACAACGAGTCACTTCCACGCGACTGTGTCGTAAACAAAACAATGTTATGCCAGTTCCACAATCGTCAACATTCTCGCACTCTGGGGAGATACTGTCACGAACAAATACTCAATTGAACATAAAATACAGAAATAGATTTTTGCGTGCCGGTATTAGAGCCCTCTAAATCAATTTGAAATAACTCGAGTTGGAACCTGTAGTGTATGTACGATGAATTTTTCACAATAACGTTTATAATGCAATTTGCTACGTAGCTTCCGTATCCAATGTCGTCTGAAATAACTACAATAAAAATTACATTATCTATTCATGTACTATACTTACTTTTCAATGTTAGGTGTGACCCCAGCCAGCGCTGATTCAATATCAGTTCCTACCAATACTGTTTGTGAGATCTTTTCCGCGTATATCCGAACTCTCGTTTTCGTCGTCGACCTCGACGACACGGAACGTGTGACAGTTGGTCTCCTAGAAGATGGTGGTGTGCTGTCATGTTTCGGCGAACCTTCAGTGTCTTCCCGGCGTCTCCGAGGTAGAGTCCCGTATTTGTCGGCGGCTATCCGAGCAGCATTGGCGTCAGTAACAGGTGTCAACCTTTGCCCATTAGTCGGCCACTTCTTCTCCTCACACGGTGAACTAGGCGTTCTACATCTGGCCGTGGAGGTCTTAGTAGGTTTAGCACGCAGGGCAGGGCTCTCGCGAACTAGGTTAGGCAAGTCTGTGGTCGGACGGATACGAGGTTTAGGCGTCAGTGGTCTGGGTTTTTCAGGCGGAGTCGGTTTCTCTCGACTTCTTGCGCGATCTCGTGTTGCAAGATTGGGACCTCGAGGGGCCGTGACTGGACGAGGAGTAGACGAACCGATGGGAGAACTGCGTTTCGGTTCTGCGACGGCGACGTTCACACGGCGACGCGGTCGAGGGGGCGCTCCTGCCAATGACGAACTCTCTGAACCGCAGCCGGATCCGCAAGACACCACACTCGAAGCGCATGATCGAGACCCCCCTCCGCTACTGAGTGCTCGCCCACAGCCTTCCACTCCACTGTCGCTGCCCGCAGCGCCCAATGCTAATTCGTCTCCCGCCGGCAAGCTCTCCAAATCACCCAATGATCGAGCGTCATCGTTTATTTCACACAAATCATTCACCACTGACGCTTCTTTCACTTCAACAGTTACATTTTTGTTTGCTATAAGACCTTCAACAATTATGCCACTCTCATCTTTATTGCCTGATTCGTCACTAATTGCGGGTCCTCCGTTCTCACACTTTTCCTCTTGTTGTACAACATTGTTTTCGGAATCAGTCGGTGGTGGGTCACCGGCTGCAACAGGTATATTAGAACTATCTTCCATAACGATCTTCGAAGTCACATGATCTGTAACAAAAAAAAAAAGAGTTAAAAAATGAAGTATAATTTTAATTTTTTTTTTATTTATTTTAACTCTGAAGGTTCATAATTTGCCCGAAATGAATTCTGTGCAGTTATTATGCGGTATGGTTTAAATCGCCGAGTGCATCTCAAGGGAATTTACAGCCATTGTCACCACAATTCCCAGCGTCCGCAGTTACCTTGAATAAATTCTAGACCATAGCAACTGTAAAATAGAAAAGCGATGAATATTTTTTAAAGTGACGTGTAAATCTTGTAAGTCGTAACTTATACGAATCCAACAAACGGTTATTTTTATGGCTTCAATTTGCATGAGCATACCTCATACCTCTTTGTTAGGTTTTTATGCACCGCTGGCATTCTACACGCTGTAAAACTTAGTACGTGAATAAAAAAATATCGCCTTTATAATGGTGAAGTCGCGTATAATAGTGGAGCTGCTACAATGTGCAAAACCTATCGGCATTGCATTAAGTGTCTATTGGAGATTGGAAACCCGGTTCCCAGGCAAAGACTCCGCAAACGAGGCTATTCATACAATCTTTGTATCTCTATGTTCTGCAAACAATAACTATACATTCTCAGCTAAAAAACAGCTATTGCACACATTACTTTTTGTGCATATAAATTGTTTTATAGCGAAGCGTTGGTAAAATACGTACCTAACAACAATTGAACATTGTATAGATTTAAATGCATCATAATGGTGTTCGTATTGCCAAATCGAAGTAACAGCAATAGTAATTAACTGTTTATCTTTCGCGTTCTAATGATCTATGCTTTATCATTCAGATATTATTGAACGTCCGATAAAACGATGATGATTGCTCACACGCAAGCCGAGAGAATTCTGTATCTCGTAGATAATTGTAATTGCGATAAGTCACTTAAGTAGAGTTAACTTCAATAAAGTACTCTGGGCTGAATAGCGTTAATGCAAACGCATTGATTGATGGAACAAACACGGTAGGGCATGAAGGGTCATCGTACTAGAGGGCATAGCAACCGACAAATTTAAATAGTCATTCAAAACGAGGCGCATGTATTCGGAGGCTCGAGTTTTAAACCGTCACGGCTGTACCCGCGACGCGCCGTCTGCGCACCCGCTTGTATTAATCATAGTTTATTTTTACCGCCATTGCTCGCCAGACATTAATTAGCGGTAGAAAGGCCATGGCGAAGACCTAGGTTGTTCGCAATCGCCACGCCTGATTTGAAAGTTTAGACTTGATTGAAGACAGTTAAAATAATAATCACTACCTCAGAGACAAAATAAAAAACCGCACAAAAACATAAATAATTTACGACCAGGGAACTTTACAGAATGTTTCAGTCTTCGTGGATGATTTTTTGCTCCATTTCACATTTTAATTACTCTCGTGTGATGAAATTAAAAATAGCGCCGCCACTCAGAAACAACTTTCTTTAAACGTTAATAATACAAACAAGACGATCTATTTAGTATTCAGGAAGAGAACGGATTATATTATGGTCCGTGGAAGAATCGAAACACGTCTTTTGTTGGACATTCTCCGGCAGCGGCTTGCGAAATGGTACTTTATAATAATGGTATATTTACCTATTCACTTTCAAGCGCTAAGGGATAACGTTACGTTTTTTAAATTGCTTGGGATACAACGATATCAATTACTTTGTTATGCCACATGGGTTTGAAGAGAATGTGAAAGACGCAGGCTCTACTGTTTTTACTGTCAAGTAATTAACATTTAACCAACTTGTCACTACGCAGTCAAGTAAACAATTAAAAGAATTTGTTTTACTCTAATTCCTTATCAAATCAATAAATACTTCGGGGAAGTAAAGTCGTAAAAGCCAAGCTACAAATTTTACAAGTCCAATGGAAAACATAGATTTATAAACGATTTCATTCATATAGTTTCTATTTTTAACCCACTTCCAAATTTTTTAATAAAAAAGTCATCATTTTTATACTTAACATGAAAATGCACTTTTTTGGCGAAGAATAATTCTTTGACGAAACGGGATTGAAAGAGTTTGAAAATTTAAACCAACCACATCAATATGCAATTATTTATCAAATTGCCTTGTTTCAACCTTTCTTTCCCAAAGTATCGAAATTTTATGGTCCACTGTATATCGTGAAATTCTCAAGGAATATAGGAATATAGGAAATTAAATAGCAGGAGTTTCATTTTGTCTCAACAGTAACTAAGTATCCTTCCTCATTGAACTACTACAGTATAATCTAACCAGCCGCAATCGTATAGGACGGGATTAGAATTTCAGGTACGTGGCAAGTTTCCATGTGCTTACTAGATTTCCAAACTTGCAAGGATCTGGGTTAACGCCTATTGTGCAAAATGCGTCTGATGGTCGAACAACTCGATGCCAAGATGTGGCCAAGATCCGTCGATTTTGGCCAATGTATGTCGTGAGGCATCGCACGATGCGTATCATTCAATGGCAAGGGAGAGTATAGGTCACGCTTTTCTCAAAGTATTTGTAAGAGATTGCCATATTCAGAGTCGATTGAGCCGTCATGCTCGTTACAAAACTTTGAGTGGGCATTGAGGAAAATATTTCTTAGAACACAATACAATATACAATACAAATACACTTTATTGCAGACAGGTACAACCATCGAGTATAATTATATACTCGATGGGTACAACAGATGGCCTTATAGCCAGATAGCAAACTGTTCCAGACAACGTCCGGTTTACAGGATAAAATATGTAATTGAGCGAGCAACAATAGTATACGAACTTAATACACATATTGCATTTGCACTAATTAAAGAAATTGTTTTGTTTTGTTTACTTATAAGTGTATGTATGTATGTATACATATAGCGGTAGCCCATTGGTTCTGGTCTAGGTGTTGCGGGTAGAGCACTGGAGTGAATTCCGTTGGTTTGGTACTCATTCTTACTGATTTATTTTGCATGAATTATAAATGAGGTTCGTACATATACAGGCTGTCCTACGGCTAAGAGACACGGAGGGAAAGTAATTTAAATATTGGCGGTAAGATATTTTGCTTTTTTTTATTTTTTTATGATATCAAGTGACGAGACGAACAAGTGCGCCTGGTGGTAAGCGGCACTTACGGTCCATAGCAGTTGCAGTGCCACTTAGAACTAGAAACCGCAAAGAGTTGAGAGGCACTGCCACCGCGCTGCCACCGCTGAGACACGAGTTGACAAATCCCATGTGTCTGTAATTTCACCAGCACCTCTACCCTTCCAAACCGGAACGCAGCAATGCCTATTACTGCTTGGCGAAAGAAATAGATAAGTGGCAGTACTTCTCAGGACGAATTCGTTCACAAGGAGCTCTACTGGTACCGACGCCATGCTATTACTTGCTCTATACATACATTATTTTTAAAAGTAAGTAATACTGCATTCAAAGACTTAAAAAGTTGCTGGCCTCATCTAGGAATCGAACTGACTAATTGGCTATTTTTATGACACCGATCGAAAGGGTCAATTATAAGGATTAATTCCTTTTAAGCAACAAGTAAATTCTATCTCATACTTTTGTCGAATTTTAACGAGATATACGATCATAGATCTTAGCTCTAAGCTTTTAAAAGCGTTTATTCTCCACAAATCGTCGTAGGTCTATCTTTTTGTATATTGCATGAATATAACTCATTAATAACAACAGTAATAGTGTAACAGACAATCACACCAATTATCTGATATCTGTTGTGCCCTGTACATGTTGCAATTAAATGTGAAATGTACGCTTTTTTGTTATAATTATTCATACAAAAATCGAACACTTAGAAAAAAATCCTTCGATCCGCTCGGATTCGAACCGACGTCTTCTAGCAAACCGTACCAGACGCTATGCCAACTAAGCCACGGAACGAACCAGCGGACCTCACGAATTTTTCATGTGCTTGTTGTCGGGTCCTTGTATTTGGTTTCCAACGACTTTTTAGCCGTAGCGCCATCTATGACAAATCTATGATAGTATTTCGTCACCCAGTTAGGTAACTTTACAGCTACCAGCCCTGGCGAGAGATGTCGCTATTATCTGTAATTAAATTCATATTGAATGGATATTTAATTATTTTTATGTGAAATTACTCCAGTAGTTTGTTATAATTATTTTTATGTGAAATATTTAATTATTTTTATGTGAAATTACTCCAGTAATTTGTTATAATCGCTTTTTCTTAAATACACTCACCTCACCTGGTCACCTGGTGAAAACACTAAAAGATTTAAGAAAATGCAATAAAGGTTAAAAATAAGCAAAGTTTATTCAACTCTTTTTGATTTGGAAGCTTGTCGGAACAATATTTACTCTAGTTAGTATAAATATTTACACTCTTTTAACAGGAAGAACGAAAATAGGTACACTGAAAAGGGTTATAAAATTAACTGAATTAGCTAGAGTCAGCTTTGTTTTTCTATTTAAAAATATGTCATAGTCGCCTTAAATTTTTATTTACTAGATCTCGTACCGCCATCGCCAGGCGCATGACTTGTTCGTCCCGTCACTTGGTGTTGTAAAAACAAATATTGTTTACTAGATCTCGTTGGCGAGTCAGCAAGCAGATCCACAGGTAAAACTTGGTTAAAAGTTTAGTAAACTACAAATAATCCTGAGATATGGATATAAATATCGAGTTCTTAGGTTTTCGCGATTGTTACACATAGGAAATGAAACTATTTTTCCGGATTTAAATCGCGTATATTTGTTTTTTCAAACAAACCGACGTTTCGGGCCCTTTACAGGTCCCATGGTCACGGTTGACTGAGGTGGTACAGTCTTTAACCAGTTATGTTTAATATTAATGCAAACCACCCTATTTTTTCACTATAGTTACAATTATTTATTAATTACTCGTAAATTACTTTATTTTTAATTTTATAAAGAAAACATTCCAATTTACGCTACATTAAGTTTAACAAATTATTTTATTGAATGAATTTTTTATTAAGTTTAATTTATTATTAATTATTAATAGAAATTAGAAAAAACTAAAACATATTAATTAGTACTGCAGTCTTATGTCTGTTTGGGATTTTTCATTAGAGGAAATACTGGATCCCAAACTGGTGGTACGGAGACACCATCTTCCCTGTTGAAATTAGGATGTTTTTTAAATTCACTGGTCTCTCGCAGCATCCTGGGTAGATAACGGACTTCTTTTGCAAGGGCCTGGGGTTTGTGCAACTTCATTGAATGTGTAGGTTTATCCATGCGTAACGCAATACCTCCGGCATTTGAGAACCCACTTTTGATGATTCCTTTTGTTGGAAAGAGGGTACCTCAGTATTGCTTTCATTTAAATCAGTATTGGTCCAATTTAAATTTGAAGAAAAGATTCCACCTCTAAGAGTGGCAAACTAGGTGAGGAATCCGGTTTCGCGCACTTTTCGGCAATCGACTTTAATAAAATTTGGTAAATGTATTAACTCCACGACCTTTTAAGGTCGATTTTTTAGTATTGTATACTGAGATTATTCAGAACACTCTCAATTTGATCAAAGAATATTCTTCGTTGCCGTCCTCTTCCAATGACTCCGTTCATGTTAGCTCTATATATTTCTTTCGTTACTCTACATTCATTCATCCGCTCCATGTGGCCAAACTACCTCAGCGTAACCGTTTCTGTTTTTGTCAATACATCCTCTATCAAACCACTATGTTCACGGATTTCAGTATTCTTCACTCTGTCGGCTGTGTGGCAAACCACATATTCTTCTAAGGGATCTCATTTCAACTGAGATATAAGCTGGTATAAATTGTCACGTTTTGATGTAAAAAAGTAAGTACAAGAAAAATATTAATAATATTTTATGATATACATTTCATCATAGCGGCGAACAAGGTCAGAAATTCCAGCGTCATGAAATTATGCCGCCAGAGGAAGATGAAATGTAAAGATCAAATGGCGTATAGTGAAGAAATAAAGAAGATTAAAGTGAGGCAGCTATAAAAAAGTGAAGGATTTGGCTATGAACCCCGAAGAGTGGAGGAGGCTACACCGACAAGAGCCTGACACATAAATAGGATGGTGATGATGAGACTACAGCCAGTCAGTCACGCCCTAACGCAGTTCTGCATCGTCGTCAAAACACTCGTCGGTCGGAAGCCATTTTTCATTTTCGGAAACATGTGGTAGTCACTGGGTGCAAGATCCGGAAGAACTCGCGGAATTTCCAATTGAGCCACACATTTCAAACTGTATACTGTGTATTGTAAAATAATGAGAAGCGGTAGAAACTCCTCGCTAGCGTGGCTGGATGGCCAGTGAACCGAGCAACACTCTGACACCAATATGGACACGCTAGTAGGTACTAGCGCGTCCATCTTGGTGTCAGAGTAGATAGGGGAGGTCCCCTAGCGGTTAAAGAGCGAAACGTAGGCAGTCTACTTTCTGGTTAGCGCTCGTATAGCAAAAACATGTCAAATTTGTTTTACGTTGCTTTTTAATTGCGATATTACTTCAGTAAAGCAGTTCGCGTCAGACGTCAGTTAAATAAAATGTACTTAATTTTCATAACCATATTAACGTACGGCATACGAGTTTAGTATGAGACTACCAATTTATATTTCCATGTGAAAAAATTCAAGATTACCTACATAGGTTCGCCAAGCCATGCGAAGTCTAATAAAGCTGATAAAAACAAATTAAAATAAAACCCGAACTCATTAAGCGTGGATTTCAGAGTGTAATTAATTACTTTAGCCGCTCAATGGGATTGCTTTATGTTTTTATCTTTAGATGAACGTTTAGAGTCTACTTCCCAGTGGCGAGGCGTCCATATAACTCGATTTTCACCGGCTTGCCTAAAATTGTCCACGTATTATCAAATACTACATTTTGTGCTAAATTTTAAGTGTAGAATAAGTTAACCAGTGAAATGAAGTATACTAGTACCTTGTGTGCCAATAAGTTGCATTTAAGAGTCGCGAATGCGACACTTTTTCTTAAGGTAGGTGTTTTTTTGTTTTGCTCCGGCTTTACTAACAACAATTTTCAGGCGTGGCCACTGATACTTATATTAGTACGTAATTTAGTATTTCCTGTGCAACTAGAGATTAATCATACCAGCCCTGTATAGAGTTCATCATCAATTCGCCACTTTCTGCTATACAATAAAATGAACCGAAACGGCCTGTTTATTCATAAGTTAACCTATTTACTGCAATAACAACTTGGCGTTTACCAAGCTATGTTAATGAAAACAAAAAAGCAAGCGAACTACGCAACACAACGAGCTTTAAAAATTATATGTTTCAAGTACCATAACGAAGAGCTATTGCTTCATTTTACATAAAAAAAATGTAATAAAAAGGTAACCGCGGGCTAGGAACACAAAAATTGCGGTAAGAAGATAATTATTTCAAATATTTTCGGTAATAAGTTATTTGTTTGAAAAAAACAAATATACGCGATTTAAATCCGGAAAAATAGTTTCATTTCCTATGTGTAACAATCGCGAAAACCTAAGTACTCAATAAGTTATATTTTACGTGCATGAAGATTATTTTAATGCGCCAGTGTCTACACACTCTGAAATTGTTTTAGAAACATTAGCAGGTTGTATCAGGTTGAAATCGATTGCTAGGAAGACCACAGACGTTTCTAAATTTTAAAACAAGCTACAAGAACATAACCCTCGCCTAGGATTTCTTCTTCAAAACAAATCCGTCATCTCTAGATTTAGACGTTGGATAAATACGATGCTATCATTATATTAACAAAAACCTGTTTTTTATATCAACCGATAATTGTATTGTTCCGAATATTTCAAACAACACAAGTTTTTTGTTGCTTTGTATAGTTACATAGTGTGACGAATAGCAGCTATATGATATGACCGTTCTTTCAGAGTCAAGAAATTTTAACAGACAAGGTCATTGCACTGCCTTTCAAACCAGGTTTGATGCCGGATGTGACATTTAGTTTACATAGACCATTAGCGCAAATACACATTATAGATATTAATATTTTTCCTAAAAATACCTAATGTTGGCAGTGCGTTAAAATACAATTAACCCGCGCGGGCTTTTACTGGGTTTTTACCCATAGCGTCGCGTTTTAACCCATTTCTATCCAAAATCATGGGCAAAAACGGCGAATACGAAATTTGGTATACCAATTTTCTTACTTATTATACATTTCAATGTAAATATTATAAAATATTTTAAGGATAAAAAGATTTAACTCCACACAATATTGGCGCGTACAGGGTCAAGAGGAAGTCAAGGTACACACTTCAGACTTAAATCCAACTCTATGCCGCTTACGATAAGAACGGTCCAAAGTACCAAGTGTCAAGCTTGACGTGTTCTTGATTGTACCTTACAATCCTGTGGATTATCACTACCAAGGATGAGAATCGTAATCGATTAGATTCTTATGAAGATCGATTCAAGTGCATACGATCCATAAAAAAGTAGCTTAAAAAATGACGTTTTCAAATGTAAAAATGTTTACCTATGGAATAAATGATTGTTTGACTTTAACTTTGATCTAACGGTTTTTTGTATCGATTTATTTCTATGCGATTCTATATAATTCAATAGTCTCGTCTACATCAGACAACAATAAACATTTTGTAATAATATCATTACTTACATTTGAACGAAACTCGCTTTACAACAAATATTTAGCTGTAAATAGATTGTGCCCACGATATTGGGCTTTAATGGGTTTTAACCCGGTTTAAACCCGGCGTTAACTAAGCCCCATCTCTGCTAATGTGCTATTGACGACTATATACGTGTAATATTACTTGGTGCTTGGTGTAACGGGCTGGTGTCCGCAACTCGACGTCGAGGCGCCTATTTTGCGTGTTAGCTATTATATTAATTTTAATTTTTAATAACACCAGAACAACGTATTTATCTTACAGAGTTAATCCGAACACGGTGATCCGTCAGGGGATATATCATTTGGATTCTTAAACTCCGTCTCACAGAGTACTTAGCTCAATAATTTAAATACGGCGGCATAACAACTCAGAGAATAGCGTGACAATCATGATATTGATTTCCCAGATAAGCAAAGTAGCATGACATTAAGCGATGTTTTTCTTACTTTGAAAGAGGACGGCCGAATTGTTTGTACGTTTTTAAAATATTTCTGCGCAACTTCTGGTTGCCTAAAAATGGATAGTCACGTAAATAAGTAGTAGGATTATCGTCTCATTTAGCACGAACAGACATAACTTATAAGTATGTAACGGAAATTATGATGTTTTACTACCATTATATATATATTTTTAATTACTCCACTAGTTTCTTAATTGGCAAATACAAGGAAAGAGAAATGTAGGAAGAAGGGAATATCCTGGCTCAGAAATTTGCGCCAGTGGTTCATTAAGAGCACCCGATCATTATTCAGAGCTGCAGTGTAAAACGTTCAGATTGCCGTCATGATCGCCGACGTTCATTAGAAGATGGCACATGAATAATTTTCTTATAATTTAATAATACAAAGATTTCTCAACCTGAGGACTCAAACCTTCATTTGTGCCATACACTCTACCAACTGAGCTATAAATCTAGTCCGCAGACCTAACGAACTTTCTTATGCGTTTGATCACACATCTTTGTTTTTGGTTTTAATAGATATTCTCCCTTTATGTATATGGCACAGACGCAGGTTTGAGTTCTGTCAGATCGACAGAATTTCCCTTTGTGTTTGAAAATTGTATTAATGATTATAACTTATAAATTTCATCGAAAAATATTATTTATATAATTTGATTCAGAATTTCATGTTCCACGTTATGGCGTAAATAATTTTCGTCAATATTATAAGTTATCTCAATTTAGTGATGTATCATCCCACGGCGTCGTCGGTACACCAATACAGGGACCTCAATTTGAGTGACGTTAATATTTGATAGAATCAGCTACGAAGGTTTAGAACCCACTAATTATATATGTATTGAAATCATTGTAATATATCTATTCACAAACTTACATTTCAATGTCTTCTGAAAGAGTTCCAATTTCGGTACGGCGTAGTTTTGACATAGTCAGTGTAGCGTGAAAATAAACTTCATTTATATTTATATCCATAGCCGCATAGCTTGTATATACTGACATTTTTCGTCTACATTTATAAGCATAATAAAAAAAAAGGTATTGGTTCAGGTCCGGATGTTCTGGGTAATGTAATGCCCCAGGGAGAAAAAAATATTTACTATGGTACTGGTACAGGCAATTCCCTTGTTGGAACCCGAGTAATTTGTGTGCCTTACACTGGCACATTACTTTATAGATATACAATTTATGTAATTCACAGATCAACATCGCGACACAAGATGGCGGAGAGTACTCTCGACTTCTAAAATGTTTGATCCGCTAACAAAAGCTAATCTATGTGAGTGAATCGAGTTAGGTTTTGTAGAGCGTAAATCAATCATAATTAAATTTGCAAAACGTATGCTATTATTATAATTGCTTCTACTATAAAAATTAATACCTCAAAAACATAAAAAAAACAAAAGCTAATCTAATTCTATCGGCTCTACGACTTAAATAATCCAGCATTTGTAAATACGTGACTAGCCAGCCATTATCCTCAGAGGGCTCGGCACAAATACGTCGTCATGTAGACTGATTGGCTGCGTACGATATAATAATAACATTCTAATCAAACTCCATGATAAACTATAATGTTGACATTCAATTTTGTTCATTTAGGCAAACCAGTGAATTATTGAATTAGTCCAAGTAGATAGATCCCTTTGAAGGTCGAGATGTGCGTTTTTTTTATCTTTTATACTTTTATTTCATATTATCGTATTTTTTTCTTTCAACAACAAAGTACAGTAATGGCAAAATATCATAAGAATTGATGATAAATGACATAATATAATATTTTTTATTTTATAAAGGTTTCCTTTTATTTGTGTAACCTGTTTCAAAGTTTTTTATAGCGCAATTTTTGAAATAGATTAAGTTTAGTATGCATAGATAGAAAGTTTTCATTAGATTTTTAGCGAATACAATGATAAAATATATATATATATATATCAGAGAGGTCTATAATATTACCCTTTTGAACATAAAATATTTATGATTCAGAGTTTTAACTAAACTATTCATGTTTAATACTTTTATATACAAGAAGGAATAATATTCAATTCGATAAAACTTTGAGAAACGTAGTAGTATCTCAAAAAATTATAGATTATCATAACAATTCAATGAAAAAAAATATCCCAAATAAGGTATTACCTTGAAACAATCGTCTTCGTTTTAGAAATAAATATTTTTAAAATACACTTTTTTATCTTATAATGAACACATGCTGTGTTGTAGTTTCAATACCCTGTTCAATGAACGACCACGTCTTGACGACTACAGCTTCGTGTGTAATACTGAATACGACTGTATTGCTCAATGTTTGAGGTCAAAACGTGCAAAAAGTTCAGAGATAGTACCCTGCCTACCGCGCCATTTCAGGTCGCATCATTATAAGACCTTGTTCATTAGAAAGATCTCGATTTTTTTTAATAGGACTGCATTTTAAAGTAAAAAGTCCGATTTTTGAGTTGATACCCTGTTCATCAAAGCATGAATTATGTAAAAATATATGAACTACGTAACAATAGCAAAAACCCCGAAAATGATTGCTGAGATTTCGTTGGTGTGAGACGGGACGAACTAATCGTGCATCGTGTGCCTGGTGGTAAACGACACGACTGTCCATAGCAGTTGCAGTGCCACTCAAAAGCTTTAAATTGCAAAATTATAATATAGTGATCCTAAGTTCGTCAATGTGTTGTCTGAGTAGAACGTGGTGTGATAAAATATAAAATATAACTGTCTGATCTGAACGACACCGCCCCTGCACCCGTCACCCTGAGACATTTCACTAGCACCCTTCAAAACCGGAAAGCGATAATGCTCACATTACTGTTTGATGGCAGAAATAGGTAAGGGGCACAACTAACATTTCTTTCAAAATTGAGTTACATACATTTTTGGAATCAGGAACTACTACGCCTATTTATAATTTTTTTTGTAAATTTTATCTCAATTATTGTTACATATACAGTAAGCTCAAAAGGCACAACTGACATTGATAATCAGATTTTCTACCAAAAAACATTTGAAGTTTCTACAGAAACGTTATAGAAGAACTGAATATTTCTTTTGTGACAATATTAATGTTGTAGTGTGTGAAAAGTTCTTCTGAAAAGTACTGCCCTGGACGAACTCTTTCACCACGAGCACAACTGCTACTAAAAAAAATTGAGGGAGGTCCTTCGCAAATATGACATCTCGTTGATTTTACTAGACTCAAGTATCAAATAATGTATGTACTTATATAGTTCCAATAATATAAGTCTGTTACTGTTTAGATATACATAGATTTCTGTTGTCCCAAAAATAAATTATTATTATTATAAAAATACACATCATAAAAGATAAAATAATGGAGCGCAAAATAAATAATATTTACGATAAAACTCATCAAACTTATGTGCTTACCTTTTGCGGTATGAACTTTTAATATAATCCTAAACTTTAACCAACATACAAACAGAAAGTTTATTCACGTTTGGGATGTTTACGAGAGCTTCAATAAAATCTCCCATATGAACATAATACAATGTATCACACACACATCACACCCATACACGCATCACATTGCTGCTCACGAATTTCTGTTGAGGATATTCCAAGGATTTTCAAGAAGCGTTATGCATCCACATATACATGGCGAACGGCTACGGGCGTGGCCCTGCCTGCACACTTATTCCCTGAACGCTATAACTTGGGCTTTTTCAAGGCGAGAGTAAATAAGCATTATCTATACATGTCGTATATAAAAATATAATAAGCCGTGGCAGTTTAATGGTTTGACCTACTGCCTCTCAAGCAGAAACCGTGGGTTCGAATCCGCGCTCGCACCTTGGAATTTATGTGCGAAATTTCATTTCAAATTTACAATGGGTTTTTCGGTGAAGGAAAACATCGTGATGAAATCTGCACGTCGAAGAAGGTCACAACCCTCGGAAGATGTGTGCAGGACTGCACAACCTGGCCCAAGGAGTTTGGTCCAACCCGCATTGGGCCAAACTCTCGCCTAAGAGGAGACCCTTGCCCAGCAGTGGGACGTATGGATGGGTTGATGATGATGATACATGCTCCATCGTCGACCTTATCGTCATTTTACGTCATCAGTTGAAATGGTAGTCGAATGCGATGAATTTTTATTTTAAAAAAAAACACTACTTAGAGAGTATTAACTGCATTAAGTAATATTTGTATGGCCTACATTTATTTCTCTCGTCAGGTGTAAATTTTGGTTGTCTATGTGTATCCATGGCACCAGCGACTCTATGTTGAGTGTGTACGTTACTATTATACTATAGGTATACTATATAGGTATACTTTTAAAAGAATGATACAAAAACTTACAACTCATTACTTTGTTCTAGTTAAGAACAAAATTATTCAAATTTAATAAAACAGCTGATTCAACTATATCCAAGAGTTTCTACGATACATCCATTTTTCATTGTTGTGAAATGTCATTGTTAATTGTAAAAGACACCTGTAATGAAACAAGTGGAACAATACCCCTTGCTTAGGGCTTTTTATTCTATTATTGGTTCAGTTGGCAACAAAACAGAGCTGTCGCAACCCTTTTGCGTTCGTTAGTCGCAGACAGGGCGCGACCAGAAAGGCTGGGTATATAGGGCTCTTAATACGTGTGGTTCTGGGTAACGAATGTGAAATTACGAGTTGACTATGAAATGTTTCAAAATTGATCAGTCGTTCGATGGCGATGGCTCCCTAATTCATTACGAAAATGGTTATAAAAAAAAATCTGAGATTAATCCTAGACCACCGCAATGTTGTTACGTGATTATTTTAAACAATGCCAACAAAGTCCTGTTGACAATAAAATTCAGCATTTTTGTGAATAAGTTTCAGTAATAAATAATAATCTCAGTACAGAGTACTAAAAATCCGGCCTTAAAAGTTCGTGGAATTACATCTATTTGCCAAGTTTTATTAAAATCGGTTACCTTTAAGTGCGCGAAAACGCCTTCATCCCCTAGTTTGCCACCCTTAAAGGTGGAATATTTTCTTCAAATTTAAATGGGACCACTACTGAGGTACCCTCTTTCTAACAAAAAAGAATAATCCAAATCGGTTCACAAATGCCGCGAGTTATCGCGTAACATGTATACAAAAAACTCAGACGAATCGAAAACCTCTTCCTTTTTTTGAAGTCGGTTAAAAATAGAAATATTTTGTAATGGAACGCTATTCTTGAAAAGCAGCCATAATAGCTACCATATCTTCATGCTTTACAAATGTAATGCAATTTCTTACGATGCTTCTAGTACAGAAAAATTTCGTACCACAATAATACAGGGAATTCTCTCATAGGAGATGAGGCGTGGTTGTCTAGCAGATTATTATTAATAAAATGCAAAATATTAATCTTTTAAAATAATAATCTACTTTGTAGCGGTGCTTCAATTAAAGCTATGTTACTATTAAAATATGTTTGTATATATTTCAAGGTGCTCGAACAACTGAAATTTCATACACAATGATATCTAAATGACTTATTGATAGTAGTATAATAAAAGTATATAAATAACAACAAAGGTCTCCGAACAACCGATGATAAATAATATATAAAACATAAATAATATTGTCTACAAATTTTATCACATAGATGTAATAAATTTTCAGTCTAAGGCTCAAATTACATTGCCGTGGGACGAAATTGTACATAGTATAATAAACTAGATACGATACGTTAGCACCGGAATTTCCCGACACTGCACGAGCATTCTCCGAAAGACGCTGGTTCTTTTTTGGCTCGTATGTCTAATTTAAAAGTTACCCAAATTGACATAAAGTCCATTACGCTATGTTTATAAAAAATCTTTTTTTGTTATAGCAAGTGCTGGGAGTAACAAGTGACTTCACGACTATCCACTCAGAACTCTAAATCGCCAACATCTGTTGAGACACTATCACCCTATTGCAGTTCCCTTAGCGAGGACTAATTATCACAAGCTTGGATAGTGTGATAAGCAATCATGGCCTGGATGTTGATAATACCCAATTGTAATGTTGTTGGGCTAAAGCAAGCGTAAACTGAAGGACATTCTATTTAATTTTATTGAATAATTTGTGATTAGCGCAGGTATTGGGTTGTTATATTTATGTAAGTGCTTATTGTTACGATATATTGCTTTGATTTGTTAAAGCTATAGGTGGAAACATGTAATTCGCTTTATGTTTCGTTTCCTCTTTTTATTTAAATGTAAGAAGCTGTTGGTTTTTCCATGAATAAATAAATAAATAAATCTGAGGGGCACTGCCACTGCGCTCGTCTACCTGAGGCATAAGTTGACTAATCACATGTGCCTGCGATTTCACCAGCACCCTTACCCTTTGAAACTGGAACGTAGTAATGCTCACATTCCTGCTTGGTGGCAGAAAAGGTACGGTGAAAGTACTTCTCTGGACGTACTCTTTGACATGGAGTCCTACTGTTACATAATTCGCTTGAATTCAGTAGTAGAGCATGAACCGTCGACATTAATCACAATATTCATTTTGACTATTCCAATACGTAAAGAATTTGTGATCATCAATCAGAGTACTTATGCTAAAAGGTAAAACGCACACAGTATCATTAACACCGATTATGTTATAAAAGGCAGTTTCTACGAAAAAATCGAGCAACTAAACGAGCTGTTGTATAGCGTTATAACAACGACTAACATCGTCCCCTTTAGTCTAACAATGTCCCCCTATATAGAACCCGTATAGTCCAATCACTGATTTACCCGAAACACCCAGA
>NW_020654810.1:7759011-7799617 GCF_003589595.1 Hyposmocoma kahamanoa | reverse complement strand
ACAAAGGTTAAGGAATAAAAGTTAATATTAGTTTTTTACCTGTATAATTAAGTATGTGGTATGCAGGCGTCGCATATTCCACGTATGCATGACAATAAAACGTATTAAAATATTAAAATTAAACAGCGAATGTCAATGGACATTGAACATTATGACAGAACAAATAATTTATGAAAATTAAAGATGTAGAATGCGCATAGCACAGTAAAATTTTTTTAAGGATTCTTAAGAATTGCCATTTATGAACAAAGTTGCAGAATGAATTGTCTACAGTTTGCATAAACGCAATATGACCACACATTTAAGTTAAAATTCGTGTGCATTTCAAACGTCAGATGCACTGTAGTTCCTATACAAGAGTATAGAAATTCAAGAGTGCTTTACAGATGTTTCTTTTACTTGCCTTACTTTATCTTTTCTTTTTTAACCGACTTTAAAAAAGGAGGAGGTTCTCAATTCGACTGTATGTTCTTTTTTTCTTTTTTTTTGTATGTATGTTACGCGATAACTCCGGTATTTGTGAACCGATTTTCATGATTCTTCTTTTGTTGGAAAAGGGGTATTTCCATAGTGGTCCCATTTCATTTTGAAGAAAATCATCCACCTCAAAGGGTGGCTGTTCACGCATGAAGATTCATTCTTATAAATAGCGCCTAACTTTAATTTAAGAGCAATTACTTTTAGCAATTATTTAGTTGATTCTGCTATTTCTCCAATTCAAGGCGTTTTTCTCTCGCAATACTTTGAGTAGTGTCGTAGTGAGAACCTATTTTTATTATCTCCAGTATCAAGTCCTGTATAGTGGCGAACTAGGGGATATTTCAATGAAACTTAGCAAATAGACGTAATTCCACGTACTTTTGAGGTCGGTTTTTTTTAGTACTCTGTACTGAGATTATTCTCTTTATTTTTTTGTCTGCACTTTTGCACAATGTAGAACAGCAATAAAACTCAATGTCATAAGACAATTAAGAAAAAGAAGAAGCCGTAGTAGCCTATCGCTATTTCAAGTAGAGGAAGTCGTGGGTTCGATACCGGGCCTGCACCTTAAAGATTTTCGGAATTTATGTGCGAAATTTAATTTGAAATTTACCATGAATAACGTGAGTAAACCTATACACATCTGCAACAGCAATTTAATGATGTGTGTGAAGTTTGCAATCCGCATTATGCCCACGTGGGAAATACAGCCTGCGTGACGAACACATCACAGGGACAATATGAAGAGTAACTAACTATTAATAATTATTATTAATATCAAAAAACTAACTATATAGATAAATAAATAAGTATAACTCTACTTAAAAAATATCCAAAAGGACACTTATTTGAATTCTCTGTATGTTTTTTTGTCTATGCAAGTCTCGGACGTATGTAGAGCTCTGTATAATATACATCGCATAGTGTACAACATTGCAGTGTATACTATTGGATGTTTCATAATAATTATTTATTTATTAGATTTACCAACGTCTGTGTACAATAGTGCTTATTATATCTTAAAAAGTTATCATACCTTTACAAGCATTCTAATGAAAAATAACACCTATAATTTTGACAAATAACAATATAATTGGAAGTACACGCGTACACTAGTTTTGTGACATGAATTATTTAACTAAATTTAATAAATTAAGAATTTTTTTTTTTTAGAAGTGAGCATGTAATTTCACGGGAAAAGGAAGACATCAAAGTAAATCATAAATCAAGTCGTCTGCACTAAGTTCAAACAAAAACACGGGCGATTGTCATCACAGTCAACATTGTTATTGTTCGATTAAACATCCCCCTTCCATTCGCGGTCACCCCCGCTATTTATACGACTTAGTCGAGGCGGAAATAACCAATGAGAAAACATTAATATTGGAAAAAATAATAATATTAACGTGGTTAGGGGAGGCCTGTGCCCAGCAGTGAACGCCTTTCGGCTGAAATAATGACGATGTTTGGAATACGTTAGGCTAACTTAAATTTCTTTTAGGATTTTCGATTTTAACTTCATGACACAATTCGCTCTTTCAAGTGTGATAAAAAGCGGGTGTACATTGTAAAACTCTGACGAGAGAAGACAATTCCAGGACGATCTACTAGTGTACAGACAAACCGTACCCGGATATAAACTTTAAGACATGGACACAACTTTTTCTGATCGGCTCTAGTCTATGACAAATGTTGTGAATCCGTAAAACGAATGTATGACATTGATGAGACGACTGTCAAGTACAGCCAGATTACTTTTGTTGCTTGTATTAATATTATTTTTGCTTTTATGATATCAAGCAACGAGACGAACAAGTCTTGCGCCTGGTAGTAAGTGACACATCGATCCCTGACAGACAGTGCACTCAGAGTTTTAAATCGCAAAGATCTGAGGGGCACTGAAAGTCCCATGTGTGTATAATTTCACCAGCACCCTTACCCTTCAAAACCTGAACGCAACAATGCTCAGTTTACTGCTTGACGGTAAAAATAGATAAGGTGGCAGTACTTCCCTGGACGAACTCTTTTACGAGGAGCTCTACTACTACTCTATCTACCGACTAGGCCCATTATCAAATTCTGTCAACGTTTTAACATCTGATAAATCACTTTAGATATTACGCTAACACTGTAAACGGTAAGTATATGTATGATTGGACTGATAAATTAACAATTCACTTGAGTACGTAAGCAGTAAACGATTGAGTAGGTTTTTAATATGCGTATCTACGTACAGGTATCAAGAGAACATAAAAAATCCAGTCACCCGTCACCCAACACCATTAAGTAGTAAAACTCCTTGCGAAAGAGTTGGTCCAGACAAGTAATGCCACCTTACTCACTTCACTACAGCTTTACTGCTGGTGAAATTAGAGGAAGAGACGCAGTAGCAGTACTCTTGCAATCTTTGCATCTGCCGACGCCTGGAAGTCTTGCTCTTATCAATCTATAAAGAATGGATGCAAATATGATGAGGCAAAGCATCGTTGAGATCAATTATTTTGTGAATTTTATATTTTCGAGTGAAGCTATAAGTATTGATTGAATTTCACTAGAGATTTCCATTTGAATATGTATACACGACGAACAATTCGTGCGTCTGGTGGTAAGAGACACGCCTATCCATAATAGCTGCAATGCCATTCAGAGCTTTAAATCGCAGTCTTAGTGGCACTGCCACTGCTCCTGTCACCCTAAGACATAAGTTGACAAGTCCCATGTGACTGTAATTTCACCAGCACCCTTCAAAACCGGGACACAGTAACAGTCACATTACTGCTTGGCGGCAGAAATAGGTAAGGAAGAAGAAGGAATATATCGTCTCTATCCTCTCTAGCTGTCGTATCTAATGTTTTAGTCGTAACCGAGAAAGACATACGATCTTCCATAGCTTGCAAAAGCCAACGTTCTCCTAAAACTGTAAATCTATTTACAAAACATATAATAATAATTTACCAGACAATCATATCAGTTAGCTGGTTTTAAATTAGGTAATCCCTATACTATATTAACAGAGCAACGGTATTCACTCCGGGCACTTGTGGGTACTTGCCTTCCACAATGTTGCACAAGGATTACATAGTAAAAAAATCACGGCATTGACCTTTTCGAGCACAACAAAGTAGAAGAGAGTCAAGAGTAGGCTGGTTTTAACTATTTCTTTGGGTTGGAAGCTTTCGACCATTCATAAAAATTGTAATAACATTTGTTTGTTAATATATATTTTTTTATATTGTATTATTTGTAATATCGATTGTAATGAATATTATGTTGCTCAGCTTAGATCACGGTAGTGATGTACTTTTACTTTTTGTGAAATATACCATACCAGAGCGACCGCTCTACCAACTGAGCTTATCGATCGATTCAACAGACTTTACGAATTTTTTCTATGCGTTTGTTTTTTTTATTTTAACGGCTTTATTGCCGTAGCGCAATATCTGAGAAATCTATAAAAGCTTTTTTATTTCTTCCGTTTTTTAATAGATCAGGCAATTTGTTATAGATTTTTGTGGATACAATGTATGAGCGAGATAAATGTAGAGTTAATCTAGATCTAGGTGGAAGTAATCTATTTTGGTGTCGTGATACATATTTTGATGAGATGTTTTGACATCCAGACCAGAAACAATTTAGTAAAGTTCATTTCCTTAACTGGTCCTATCGGGACTCGAACCCGGAACCTCCTCATTCAGCGCGCACAGAGCAGATCGTTGGGCCATCGAGGTCGTCAGACAGAAACGTCAGAAAAAGAGACAAAAGAGTTTTTTCTATTGTTTATTTAAACAAACAAACAAAGTGGAGCGGTGGTTGCCAAGTGGAACCACATATAGTTCTCAATTGGACGGCGCGCGGTTTGAATCGATGTGGCGGTATGAACCTATAACATTTATTACTAAATTATGTACATTTGCGAACATTTAGTAGCATATACCTCTCGTTAACGGGGAAGGAAAACCACTGTATATGAAAGAAGGTTCACAATTCTTGGAAAAAAGGCCTACATTTGTTTCTTTCGTGAATTTATGGTTGTCTATGTGCGTATCCATGACATCAACGATACAGTACACAGACATATGCGTGTGCGTTATTTATTATTATTTTTATTTTTTAAACCCTCTCCTTAGAGGAGATCCTTGTAAAGCAGTGGAACGTAATAAGTGGTTAATGTAGATGACGGGGCAAACCTACCATGCTTTCAAACAACGTAAATACAATCAAATAGAAGAAAAAAACTATTTTTTTTTTAAGACAGCCGTGTCTGTAAGCACATAGAAAAATTCGTGAAGTCCGCTGGTTCGATCCGTGGCTTAGTTGGTATAGCGTCTGGCACGGTAAGCAAGAAGACGTCGGTTCGAATCCGGCCGAATCGAAGGATTTTTTTCTGAGAGTTCGATCTTTGTATTAATAATTATAACAAACTAGTGGAGTAATTTCACAAAAAATAATTAAGTATCAATCCAATAAAAATTTACAATATTTTTCGGCTTATCAGAAGTTCCTGGGTAAACAATTCAAACCAAAACCGTTAGGTATTGTGCAACGTACGAGGTTTGTAGCGCTAATGTCAATGTTGTCACAAGGTTACTTATAAATCGGAAATGGCAGAGTATATATATTTATCTAAACTTCAAGTAATTTACATAGAGTGCATAATACCTTAAAAAATCAATGTAACTATTATATTTTTACTAACATTTACAAAACTTTTCTTCTAAGTACAATACCGTGGTAAAGTTATTAGTAGTTACAAAGGTAAATAATCTCAGTGTAAACTCAGTAAACTTACAACCAGGTTAGTTAAAAATTGTCAAAAATAATTGTTTTCCCGTATTTTAAGGTAAAAGCACAAAGCTGGAAACACATTGTTGATAGCGGCTAATCGCACTGTGAAGCTTTCAGCTTACCAACATGTTTTCATAATAAAAAAGTAACTGATATAAATTCTGAACTCTTATAAAATATAATTACGAACCCGTAAAAAATCCTTAATAGAAAACAAAATCACCACACAAAACAAATCACAGTTTATCACAATTAGTATTTAAAAATAACTGCAAATATATTTCACAAAGCAAACGTCACTTTCGGAGCGGAGCTCGGATGAAACTGCCATCACGGTCGCGAAAGAACCAGGACGATTGCGGGTGATTGGAGGGAGGGTGGGGGGTAACCAAGTGTAGAGCTCAACAATTTGTATGCTCGTTTCCCTATTAACTTTCCTATAGTCAAAGTAAGTGGCTACGGCCGCAGAAGAACTAACAATAAAATATATTGTTTCTCACTATACATATATTCGTGGATGTTGTAAAAACAAAATAACTGCGTCTTAAATATACTTATTGGACATTTTTAAAAGAAAACTAAAAAAGGTTGTATTATGATAACAGCGTTCAAACGAATCTACCACGTTTACCAGAACGTTTAATCGAAATCAAAAAGGGATTGAACTCATTCTTTTTCCAAATTATGCGATCTGGTATATGTGGCCAGTGCTTAGAGTGCTTATTGGGTCAGTGCTTATTAACACCTATTTACAGCCTTTGAAGTCGAAACCCTTGGCCCAGTGCCCTTCATCTACACAAAATAGACTGTCTGGGAAACCCAAGGGCCGGCAGCTACCTTGACCAACGCATTAGCATAGCAATACAAAGGGGGAACGCTGCCAGCATCTTGGGCACCTTGCCGCGGGAACCCAATTTTATTCATATAATTTAAAAATCCTAGTTTGACGTTCTAGTAGTTGAGCTTTTATTGTCTTTTTTACCTTACCTGTATATTATCTTAATTAAACAAATATAATAAATTATATTTTATACAAACTGAAATTGTACCCTCAAACTCTTTATTTTTCTTTCAAAAAAATTAAAAGAGACTAAACTTGAATCTTGTTAAATTATCTGTATCTCACATAGATCAGTCAAATAGGTACTAAGTTTGTATTTAACATTATTATATTGCGTTTTTAACCTGCAATACTTGACCATCAACCGAGCAGGTGTTTCGGTGAAAAAAAAAACAACATGAATGTGTATTGGAAGGGTATGCAATGTGGTCTGGGAATTTAGTTCAACGTCTTTTGAAAAAAAGGAAGTAGGTTTTAAACTTCAGAGCAATTTAATTCCTCTTCAACCTGATTGGTTGAAAAGTGACCGTTTAATTCCATTAGCGTCTAAGCCTTCTTTACTCGTCGAAATTAATTTATTTTAATTTACACAGTCTGTGTTGTCTATTGAACGTGGTCATGGCAGACTTCATATATCATGTCAGCAGATTGTGTCTATTTAATGAAGTTGGAATCAATTCCAGCAACAATGATCGGTAAATTGGCAATCCGTCTTGCTTGGTCGACTCGGATTGCGTGCAAAGCGCCATGCCATCAGATACGCTGTCTTATGATCTTCTTATAAGAACAGATTTGTCGCTACGTAGCTCATTTGCTTTTAAATCTCGCCTACTGTTGACACTGCTATTTTCTGCTTCGTTACTTACAATCATAAGTCTATTGTTTACGACACTATGTAAAGTGATTTCGACTACAAAATGACACAAAGTAAACTCTCCGATAACAAATAATATTTTTGTAAGATATAATGTTAATCCTAATACAAAGTATAATCTGCTTCAAAAGGTTGAAACGATAAAGAAAATAAATGCACAAACACGAGGCTCAATTATAATAAAAGTAACCACCGTGTTTAGTAAATAAACAAAGGCGTTATTTCTAACAGATCGTCCGTGGGAATGAGGAGAAGCAGCATAAATAAGATTACAATTAGACAGGTTTGAGAGCATAAATACTTAACACCGCAATGCAGTGGAAAGTTCGGTAGTTAATATGACACGGGATTGTACAAAAATCGAACTAATTCGAATAAAATAATCATAGTAAAAACCACTAACACTTAGCGTGTTTTCTATAATCATGTTACAGTCGTGAATGGCAGTTGAAGGTACTTTAACTAATAGGAATGGTTGAAATAGGCATGACAAGCTACAAACTATGGTCAATAAAGACGTCCAGACTGCAATATCCTGTCCAATGTTACACACGTCGATAATTCAATTTCTACAGGGGATCGTTAACGAACCTTGCTACCCCTATACTTTCAGATATTGAATCTGAATCCCTGGCCCAGCATTTAATGGACACGAAATCAGATCACCGGTATCAGAGGCAGCTGTCGTTCGAAATCAATCACTTTCCAATTGCAGTCACTCCTGCCCATTCAAAGCAACTTGACTCTTAATAACGCCGTCATTCAATAAAAAGTATCTACTTTCAAGATTCAAAACACGTTACAACAAACGAAACATCATTTCGAACAACATCGCGAACAACAAAAGTAAAGTACTTTCTCTATTCGAGTAGCCGTTTAAATTTTCCTTTGAACTTTAATTGTTGACCCAGTAAAGTACCCTTGACCACGACTGCGTTACCGTGGCCATATGGCCTGGCTGTGAACCGACTGGCTCTCGAATGAGAGATCACTACCAAACACGGTGTACCGCAGTTTCGTGCGACCTTGGACGAAAGGTATGAAACCGGAGCCAAAATGAGGCCAAGTACTCGCTTCTCAAAATAATGTGCAAGATATAAAATTACTGTATTGTTTCTATGAGTTATACTTGGCACAATTCTAGAGATTGTGAGAGAAATGTTAGAAATTAAGACGCTACTTAGGTGGTCTTTAGGTTCTATTTAGGTTCGGTCTCTTCTATTCGTTCAGCGTTATAAATAAAGCGTAACAGATGGAAGAGACCGGAAATGTATGAACGTGTGTAAATACAAGTACCGCCACCAGATATATTGAGGGAATCCTATGATCTATTTATCGCAAACTTAAAGACAAAAGGCAAATCTTGGTACAGACGTAAACGCGATCATTTAATTAACAACCTTTCAATTTCATTATTCAAAGAGTTTTTTTCATTTCTAAGAAGGCCTAGAAAAAGTGCAGCTGCATAAACATTCAAGAGAGGTGACGCAAGCAAGTCGCGCACGTTTGAAAATAATTGCAAAACCTAATTAACGGCATCGGCCTTATATAACTCCGAGCATCTGTGTTAATGGTGCATTTTGTATGTATTTATATGAAATAGTATGTTGAAAATTGAAACATACATTTTACGATCTGTATTTACACCTTTATCTGAAAGTGTTTCATTGATACAAGCAAGATAATCAAAGAAGATCTCAAGTTCCGCGTATACGTTACGTATAACACGAAATGAGTCAATGATTTGTTAATAATGTAAACATTGAATATCAACAAAAACGCGTCTATTAGCGCTGCATTGTAAAATCAACAAAGTCGATTATGATTTTGCGTGCTCATGCAGCCGTGACCGCTGGGCTGGTTCACGCATGCTTTGTCGCCTATTACAGCGCTTATTGGAAACAACGTGCTCGGCTTCTAGTCGGATAGTTACAGTAACAATATCAGAATGTCAAACGACTGTTTTAAATAAGCTCGCGTACTGAATGAGCGAAGATCTGATTAAGGTTGCAGGACTGTACCTTGAAGCACTCTAAGGGTCGTATTCTAGAACTCTACTCAATGCTCAAGTCAGGATTGCACTGGAAACACAAGCACTGGAAATACGACCCTAATGGCAGGGACTTGAGTATGATTTCGAGTGCTTTAAACCATACTCAAATCCTGACTTGAGCATTGAATAGAGTTCTAAAATACGACCCTAAGAGAAGGTTTATTGGTTAGCGATAGATAAGGCTGAAACTCTCAATGAGAGTACTGATTTAGGTTGTAAATATACATCGTATATATAATGGACTAACACGCGTAAAAGTGGAATTGGCAGTTACACTGTTCTAAATTTTTCTGCATCTTCATGTTACGTTTAGCTGCACGCATCCGAAATTAGATCTCTAATCGTGTGTCAGACAAATGTACGTGTGAGATTTTCCATGGTCTACTTACTGTTTAGCTCCAATTCTTCTTATACGGTGTATCTATTCGGATAGTGAGATCAGTGTGATTGCATCCGTGTCATTGGTTGATCCAAGACATGGATTGTGCAATCAGATCCTTGGCACGGGAGCGGAACGAAAGCTATCAGTTACAATGTACGTCATTGATACTATTGGTATGAAAATTGTGAGAAATACCTGATCTCACCTCACAGCTCGACTTGATAACCGAACCGTCGATTTATAAAACCGTGTATTGGTACTGGAGTTTTCATCAAACGGGCTAATCTCTCAATTGATTGAGCTCTACAAGGTGCTCCCAAAAATATATAGTTCTAAGCCTTTGGAAGATGTGACTACATTGAATGAAAGCAAGCAACAATGACCTTTCCAAATACATGGTGTGTTTTGTAGAGGTGTAGTAAAGTGTCTTTAGACGATAGAGCTTACGCAAGAAAGCCAATAGCATGCAACTTCATACTCGCGTATAAAAAACCAACCAAATATCAGAAATCACGCTTCAACTACCACATCATAACTTGTTTAATTAGAAATTACATTTTTTAATTATCATATCTATTAAACGTTACTTAATGTAGATTTTTAAGTTCTTATTAACAAAAAACATGTTCATTATGTTATACTACCGTATAGTAGTGTATGTTATTCGGAGCAATTGTATACAGATTGTACATGGTTGTCTAAATATATCGTACATCCTTCCCCCTTGCCGGCGTCACGTGTCTAGTGTTCGTGTCTGGATGCTTACAAAAACGCTATCCGAGTACAAAATGCCTGTTTGGTGGTATTGGTTAAAACTACTAACATATCCCAGACACTATTGAGTCTACTAGCCCCGTTTGTTCTATTCCAAACGATTTATTATGAGGGATGAAAGGAATTCCCGACATGGACAAATTGCCAAGATTATTCGTTATCTCCAGCTTTGGGAAGCTTTCAGTAGAGAAAACAAACATAGGCGAACTAATAAAATATGAATATGATATGTCGGCTGTCGGATACGACGGAGTTCTCGGCCGATATTTCATTTCGGCGTGAAACTCCGAAAGGCCCACGAAAGCCGGGGCGATGCATTTCCGCATAGCTGTATAAAATGTTGAGTTTAATTCTGATTTACGGCGTGTAAACGCTTCATTTATAACGCAAACCATAAAATTCTGTAATGACGTATGAGAGTTTTATTCCTGTTTTTGTAACGTTAGATACACTCGGTGCATTGTATTGTAAGTGATCTATTACATTATTAGAACGCCTCAAGATGTTCGTAACAGGATAATGGAGGTTGTTAGAGCTCGGGTGAAGGCCGGGCACTCAGGTGCACGGTGCGCCTTGTGGAACACCCGCTAAATAGCAGACTTCCGTAGCCATACTGCGCGCTCCGTTTCGGCGCGGGCGCAGAATAAGGCGACCACACGCAAATATCTATTTTACGCCTGCGAATTGCAAGCATGCTTCTAAAGACTACGAACATATGTGCAAGAATACGTTGCCAATGTTTGAAAAGAAAACGTTAAAAAACCGTTAAGTTTTGACTTAAAGGAATAAATTAAGTATTGAAGATTGTTACTGTAGTGCTATAACATAAATGTTTTAGTATAGGACTTAAAAAAAGTATAGAAAATAAGTATTTATTATATTTCTTAATAATAAAGGCATAACGTTATTGCATAAAATGGAATGGCCAAACCTAAACGAAAATAAGAACCTATAAAACATTTCCAATGTTAATACGAAACATTTGATATGTGGTATAGTGAAAAATAAACCACTTTATTACACCCATGCTCAGGTTATTGACTGAGACAGTCACGCAGACTGGTCAAGGACAAAATTGTGCGAACCTCGTTAAAAATAAGTAATGTATTATTTAACGTAAGCTCTCGGTTGGAAAATACAATGCAAAACTCTATTCCATTGTAGAATCCTATTTAACAGCAAATCAAAAGATATTTAAGTAAGAAGGAATACAACGAGTTAGTGTGCATGTTAGATTATATTACAGGGCTACAAAGCGTGCTACTTTGTCAAACACCCTAAATACCCTTAACTTTATTGAAACACGACTTTATTTGTATTATTTTTTAATAATTTTTAATTGCCGAACTAAAGAATGAATGTTGTGAGAAAACGTTCAGGTGCATACTGAAGAACCTTTTATTGGAAAGTCCCTTTACTCAGTAATAGAGTACATTCAAAGTACTTAACAAATAATATTTTTTTTATGAATTATTATAGTTATTAATGAATTTGGCATTCAGCGTATTATTATACTTTAATATACATTTATTAGTTATTAAGAATCCATATTGACATTTCCTGTATACACTTACCATTGTTAGTTTAATTCAATTATTTATTAGTCACAGTAACTATGTTGATTTGTATATGTACGGGCAACGGCACATCAGATTACACATTTTTGTTCGAAAATCACCTCCAGTGCAACGGAACAAAATACGTCAATGTGTAGCTTGATGTGCTGGCGTGTGTACACTATTGTGTACTTAGGACTTACTGTTATATAATTATTTCTTCATTATTTTGTAAACTGATGCTCACTTTTAGAAGAGTAGTATAAAGTGACATGTAATTGTATTTGTATAAAATTTGTAATGTTGAGAGAAATAAACTAAACATCAGACATATCAATTAGCCTCTTTTAAAAGTCGTCCATTAAAAAAACTTATCAATCCCCTACGCATATCAGCAGGGTACAGAGAGAGTTTGTCTTAGTAAAACATAAAACTCACTTCCGACATGATTTGAAATTTGATTGGGGAGTTCTTTTGCATGCTGCCCCATTTATATTATCTTTTAATTTTATGTCCTTGATTTTTATTGTAAGCACTATTCATGTCTTCTATAACAGAATAAGACTTAAGAATAACTTTAAACTTGTAGCTATGCCAAGGGAAACTGTATCTTCCATAGTCTGTTAATGTATGTTTGTTAGACATACAGCGTAAAATTTTGTAACTTGAACATTATTTGAGCTTGCCTTAGTGTTATTTGTGTTTGTGTTTTAGTGGCTTACTTCATTTTATATAACAAAAACTATAGGATATAGGCCGTCACGTCAAGCTCTTTCTTCTTTACATAAGTTTCTACTTATAATAATAGTTTCTGAATGAACGCTACAATCAATTAACATTAGTAGAGGGTCGTTACTTACGAAGACCTTTACGTTGTCTTCCTTATTTATCTAAAGTAAATGACTTTTGTGGGTTTTATACACCTACGTGAAGAAATGCTTATTGCTTCATCAGGAAGTAGTCGTGTTTTGGAAGTTTATCTAACACCGAGTTCATGTGTAGGTGGTACACATAAGAAATAAATCCTGTGATTCATAGCTTCAATTCCATTATGGTTTTAGATTATATTAAAGCGAGGACCCTTCTTCGAGTTCGTTGCTCTTTGACTGTTTTGCATGGACCCAGACTATTGTCTGCATACTGATGAATATCTTATTCGCCTTTGTAGAAGTGCACGATAATGATAATTACGTCAAATCGCGTAAATTGCTTATCGCTTCCGGATCTATCTCTCCATCATCTTTTATTTAAGAGTAGCGGTTTAGTGAATTTCATTTATTTTAAATTGCAAGCTAGTCACCTTGGCTCGTTAAAAGTTGCGTCACCGGCGATCACGGCGATTGGTGATTACGAGGATTGCATACAATGGACGTTCTGAACGCACCGAATTGTAGACAACATCCGGGAAAGCAACGAAATGATTCAATCGGTTACTAGACAGTAGTCTCCGTATATAAAATAATAATTATTATTATTATTAGAATCAGCGCAATTTTAAAATATACTGTCACGTGAAATACTGTGCATGAACACGATTGAGCAATTCTTTGGGACACGTTATTCCAAAGAATTGATCAATCATGTTCATGTTTGGTACACAATTCAATACACTGTGTAATACCCGTTTTATCAAAGTCTGCTTGATAACCTTCCATAATTCTTATTGACAAACGACAGTTTCAGCTTTCGGCAACAAATGTATCGAAAATAAATACGCCCCTGAGATTTAAAGTAAAAGGTCGCGTAACAATGCCCCATACTGTGGTGGGGAGACTTCGCAACATATACCATGACGGGCACGACAATCTGGCGCCGGGTCGTTGCTGTCACGGAATCGAAAGATATAATAGACAGTACCTACTTAATCACTTGACTTGACAAACGTTTTAATCCACGCACTTGTTGGTAAACTTAGTTGTTGATTTTAAAGCTGCTGACTGATATACAATTATAAAGCAATTTTTTCTAGCAAGTACGTACCTGAAACCCTAAACGTTCATTCGTTTAAAGTATTTGTGTCTGGGAAAGTGTCATATTACGCAAGAACTTCAAGGCAAACTCCTGGTTGAAAACACTTTTCCGCGTGCCGAAAGTCGAGAAAGGTTCAAAATCGAAAGTTTGTTCACGAACTCGTAAAGTTACTCTGGCCTAACTGTAGATAACGTCTTCCTACAGGGAACACGGCACGCCATACACCATAAACCGGCATCGTTTTACGATCTTACCATTGCTAGACGATAAACATGTCGGTGCGTCGGTAAAACAGACCGAAATAACCATAGCACAAACAAATACCTCTCGTTGACTGTTTTTTGTTAATTGTTATATCGAAAAATGGATTCGATTTGAGGCTTATTTGGCTACAGAATTGCACTGGCTAGAGGCCAAAACGGTGCTTTGGTAAAATAAACTCTATCCATCATAGTTAAATGCTGATTTTGCAATATTTGAATTATTGAAGGCTAAGTGATTCAATCGTGGTCCCATCAATTAAGGAGAAAGGATTACCGTTATTTTGCGATTTGTTACAAATTCGGACTACAATAGCGAATTACGTGCACCAAACGTGTCTCATTTATCAGAACCCAGCAACAAAGGACGTTTTGTTCTTATAAATGGCGTAATAAATTATTATAAAGTAATAGTAGTAAAAAGTGTGATAGACTGCATAGCGCTATGGGTCAAATAACTAACGGAAGCTGCTGCAATCGTTATCTTTACATACATAAATAAGTTACTTCTCAAAACAGGTCGTGGAAATTGAACAAGACCCTTCAGTTTGTGGAAGAAGACGAAGCTTTCATAGCAATTGTAACTTTTATAATAGGTTGACGGGAAACCTTGAGGAATGTAGGAACAAACCGCAGACTCTCTGGCGACATTGTCTGCGAACACTTCAAAGGAAAATAGGCCGCGGAGAACACCACTCGACCGCAGGAAATTGTGAAGAAAAAGCGAGTGGAAATGAAAGATAGGGCATCATTCTCGAACGCTATTTCTAGCCACAAACAACACGTTATTTTTACACAAGGTTTGTAATGCAGCTTGTAATATATCCTTAACCTTTATTAGTGGTTTTGCGTGGCAAAGTATGTCCGTTATCAATCAATCATACTTATGTTAGTGTTTTAATAATTTTGCTGATTGTTAAGAAATCACTTTTTAACAAACAGCAAATAGGTGCGAGGTTTAAAACTACAGTGAAACAAAAACTTTGTACTAACGATTATTATTATACAACTTTTGCGTACTTCGATGACAAAAATCCGTGATAGTGACCCGTTTAGCTAATTTTATATATATATTTATAAATTACAAAGAGCAACCCTTAGAGTATCGCGCTCTTTCTTCTCAGGGAAGTCTGCCTTACGAAGGAGCAGTAGAGTTTAATCAATATGGCGATTTCAAGTGCAATTTGCTTACCTATGAAATAAAGATGATTTGAATTTAAACTATATGATACAATGCGTCGAAATGTATAAATTTTCATGTTACAGCTTATAAAAATACCAAATAACTATACCGAAACCTCAAATTCCAATATCGCAAAATCATAAATGCATTACGCTACCGCGGGCGCGTTAATTTATATAATATCAGTATGTTATATACTGATAAAGTGCATTTACTGCCTGATATTAAAGGTGTATTTATGAATGTAAACATTATATAAATAAATTGTTAAGAAACATAGAATTTCTAATACAGCTGTCTTATAAACGGCTTATACTGGAATCCTTTACGAAAATGCCGACGGTTTAGTATTTCTAATTCCAATGAATGGATTAAGTTCATCCGTAACATTTATCGGTGTGAACATTCGCAGTAGATTTAAGCAGTCCAGTTTTACAGCTTTGTTTACACTACAGGGTATGAAATAACAAACCAAGCTCCAGACTGCAAGGTCGTTGCTCTAAAAACGAGTTAAGTTCAATGTACGATGGCTAAATACTTTTTTGAGATACGACTTGCAAACTTTACAACATTAATATTATCTTTTCCTATCATGATCTATGTGTAACAATGAGTAACAACATAAGTAACGTCAAAGACTTAATAAGATTGGATAATACATTAACTTAGCGTTTATTAAACCACTGTCGAATGATCTTTAGCACAATTTATGGATACGTTCAGGCAATTTGACCTTTGAAGTAACAAAGGAATAACCTTTTAGCGGTACCCTTTTGCTTATATTGGAAATAACTGACAAAGCAGTTACTAAGGTGAGGAAAACTTTACC
This sequence comes from Hyposmocoma kahamanoa, assembly GCF_003589595.1. Taxonomy (NCBI): domain Eukaryota; kingdom Metazoa; phylum Arthropoda; class Insecta; order Lepidoptera; family Cosmopterigidae; genus Hyposmocoma; species Hyposmocoma kahamanoa. The sequence goes on along the minus strand of NW_020654810.1, from coordinate 7,783,629 downwards.
TTTAGGTAAAAAATATTCATTGTCTGACACCCAACACAATACTATTTATGTTTTAATTTTTATTTACGTCAATAAACAGAACGATCTATTGTTTACAACTTAACACGTATTTAATATAATAAACTAAATTACATTATGTTTAAATCAGTCAGACAAAAATAGTTTCTTGCTCAAGTTCTCCCTCTCTCGCTCCCGTTCTAGTCATGATCCCATTGTTTGGAGACGTCTACTATTTTTTATAAGACTTTAGGTCCCGGAAAATTTCAAAGGATATCTTTGGGTCAATCATCAATATTTACAGGGGTGTTCCTTTTGGACTTATCGTGTCCTCAGCCGCCATATTTTCTGGCACTGTAATCTTAGAAAAAATATGCAGTTTCGTATGGCGGCGTACATAACAGTTACGGAGTCGCAATACGTTAATAAATATACATTTGTCATAATTAACTTGAGACTTGCAATGCGAATTATGCGTAGAAGAAACTACATTACCGCACTTGATACTGGTCTTTTATACAATTATAACGGCACTGGCTACAAGACGGACGACGTAAATAATAAGTTGTTTATTTACTTTGTAATAACGTAGCAAGCATATTTCAATAAATAACAATTCGATAAATTGAAAGTTTGTATGAATCAACTTATTTTCTCTTACGGGTTTCTTTTAGTCATTGATACGGGTCATTTTATAAAGAATTTGGTTAATACAGTTGCACATAATTATTCAGTATTATCAGGTCTTTCAGTAGCTTTGGTGATATGGGAATATGACTAGGGATTTGATACAATTCGCAGTAAGAAAAATAATCAACAAATCTTTTCCATAGCCTTTATGTTGCACCATTTCTTAACAATTTTTTTACTGGTTTTTCATTAACATTTCTTAATTGTCTCCGTGGCCGAACGATTACCACGCTAGACTGCCATCTTATATGCCAACTTAATGGCCTACATTTATTTCTCTCGTGAGTTTGGGTGTGTGATTGTCTATATTTGTGTCCATGGCACCCGCGACACAGATCTTCCCTAGTGCGGGGCTATGGTAAGTGTGTGTTTTATTATTATTATTTGTTATCGAAGTTATTCGTCCATAGCAGTTCCCTTCAAACCCGGAACGTAGTAATGCATTACTACTTAGCGGCAGAAACAGGTAAGGTGGCAGTACTTCCCTATAAGCACTTACTGTTTCACAAGGAGCTCTACTGCTACTATCTTTCTAATAAGAGTTGCGGGTAAATAAAAGTACAATAATTACATCTATTCAAAACCTGAGCGGTTCGATGTCCGTCAATAAAACGTGCAATTTCGAACCGGTCTCAAACAACCGTACGCTTGAATACTTATTACAACTACATATTATTATACTACACAGAAGTATGCATGAAATTTATGGCTAGTTAATGTTTTCAGAGAAATAGCAAACCAGATATACTTCTATTTACAAAACATTTATAAAATTTATATGTTTAAATTTCAGGAGCAGTAGAGCCCCTTGTAAAAGAGTTCGTCCAAAGAAGTACTGCCACCTGACCTATTTCTGCCGCCAAGCGGTAATGTGAGCTTTACTGCGATCCTGTTTTGAAAGGTAAAGGTCTCAGATCTTTGTGATCTGAGTGGCGCTGCATCTGCTACGGTTGCCAGCAGGCGCACGAAAGTTAATTTTTAGTGGCAAAAGTTAATACTTAATCATTTTACTCTCCATAAGTAGAATGGATGTTACAATCAATTTTAATAACATTTATGGCATATAGAGTAAGACAATAATAGAGAAGTAAGACAATAAATGAGAAGTGAGTGCTATATATTCACATAATTTGTGTTTTATAAGAGCGGTTACACTCGGAGACTTTTAGCAGCGATGTAAACACGATGCAAACGCGATACAGTAGCGATGCAGTCGCTAATCGCCTACCTTTACACACGCGCGCGATTTTATGCATCGATACAAACGCGCGATTGCATCGCTACACTTGGGATTTATAGGCGGAAGCATCGATGCAATCACGCATTTGTATCGATGCAGTCGCGCGTTTGCATCGATCCAATCGCCTATAAACCGCAAGTGTAGCGATGCAATCGCGCGTTTCACGAACGCGCGCTTGCATCGCTGCTGAATGTAGCCGTGTGTAACCACTCTTATAATTACATAAGATAGCTTCTAGCTTTGACAAGCTTCTATATTACCTAGTTATTATAATAAATATCTATTACACTTACATTGTAATGAATTCTTTTTCAATAATATTATTTTAGTAATTATTATTGTTTAATTACAAAAGTAAAATATTTTTATCTAAAATCGAATCTGAGAATGTGCTTTACCAAAAACCATATCCCTGTAGACCACCAAAAATAGCACACGAAATACTTGTTCAGCTTTTTATCATTATGTTTCTGTCACATATCCTTGCTTATTAACATTGACATTTAGCTACGAAAGAAAAAAGCTCAAGACTCGAAACATTTTTCCGTCGGAAATTCTCGTCCCGTTTCGGCTGTCGCCACGATATTTCTGTGATATAAACAGATAATTAAATTAACGTTGTATTGCAAGGAACATTTTGACCGCTTTCGACACTATTCGCGGCAAGATTGAAAACATGTGTCGCATTCGAAAATTGGATGGCGGATTAACAGAAAAATGTACAACTTCATCTTTTTAAACTAACATGTAAGTAAATCTATAAATAAGTCTATCAGCAAAATGATCGCGTTACCACCTTAACCCTTCCATGGACAGCACATAATAAATATGTCAATACTTTTCTTGGCATGCTACTCCTAATGACTAAAGATACCAGTAAATCTCCTTGTGAGAGAGTTCGTACAGGGAAGTATTGCCAACTTACCTATTTCGCCGTCAAGCAGTAATGTGAGCATTGCTGCGTTCCGCTTATGAAGGGTAAATATCGGCAGTTTTTGTAGGGTAAGGGCGCAGTAGGAGTGCTCCTTAGATCTTTGTGATTTAAAGCTCTGAGTGGCACTGCGACTGTTATGGACAGGCGTGTCGCTTTCCACCAGACGCACGACTTGTTCGTCCCGTCACTTAGCACCATAAAAAAATATATAAAATGTTCAATGTAAATGATCGAATTTTGTCAATACCCACCCAAAACACCCGTAGCTGGTTTTTGAAATCCATATAGCGAAACGGGTCACCCCGTACTATCATATTCTACTATTGAATTGTATGGTAAACATTGTTACTGCCCGTAAAAGGATTAAGGCTCAATTCACATTGCCGGCTAGCGATAGAAGCGACATTTAGTTACCATAGCATAACGAACTTTATGTGAAACGAGTAAAGTCCAAATTACATACGAGTCAAAAAACAGGTCGCGCTTCTTACTGAATAATTCTCGCTCATTTTTGGGAATTTTCGCAGCTACCGTATCGTGTCTAGTTTGTACGTTACATAATTCATGATATTAATACACGCACACACTCATAGCAACGGGGAAACCCTGTATTGCAGTGCACATAGACAATACACACAAGACACACACACACACACATTTGGACATATACTTGCCGACGACCTTAAAGACGATGACGACGTCGAGAGGGAACGCAGGGCTTTGGCGGTCCGCGGCAATATGCTGGCCCGCAGGTTTGCCCGCTGTACGGACCAAGTAAAAATTACGCTTTTTAAAGCGTATTGTCAGGGTCTGTACACGGGCGGCTTGTGGTTTAGCTGTTCGCAAAGGTCGCTGAATTCCCTTCGAGTCCAGTACAACAACGTGTTCAGGATGATGTTGGGACTACCCCGGTACTGCAGTGCCTCTGCAATGTTTGCTCTATCCCATACAAGCTGCTTTAATGCGGTCTTGCGGAGAAAGGTAGCATCTTTGGTTAGTAGGCTCCGGGGTAGTGGCAACAGCATTCTGAGAGTTGTTGCAAACGACCACAGAGCGCCTGTACTGAGGCATCTCGTACGGACAATGATTCCGCACGAGATGCCTCGTAAGTACATGACATTTTAGTTTCTAAGTAATTTATAATTATAATTTCATACTAACAATAGTCTATAAGTTTGTTTCTTTATTTTTTTACTAACACCAATGGATCTTGTTATCTGAGAAAATAAATAATTTGAATTTGAATTTGAATAGACAATCACAAATGACACCCAAACTCGCGAGAAAAATAAACGTATGCCACACAATTATTTCTTCTAGCCCGGGAATCGAGCGCGAAATTTAATAAACAAGAGACGGGTAAGCTACAATCTCGAAATATAACTATTTAGTAGCAGTAGAGCTCGTTGCAAAAGAGTTCGTCCAGAGTAGTACTGCCACCTTAGCTATTTCTGCCGCCAAGAAGTAATGTCAGCGTTACTGCGTTCCAGTTTTAAAGGGTGCTGGTGAAATTACAGGTACATAGGACTTGTCAACTTATGTCTCAGGGTGACGGTCGCAGAGGTAGTGCCCCTCAGATCTTTGCAATTTAAAGTTCTGAGTGGCACTGTAACTGTTATAGACAGACGTGTAGCTAAACATTAGGCGCACGGCTTGTTCGTTCTGTCACTTGATGTTATAAAAAAAAATACAATTTCGTGACAAAAATCCGCAGCAATGTAAATTGAACGTAAGGATTCTTTTTGCGTGTAAGCAACTGAGCAGCGGTCAAGTAGCAGCTTCCCGTAACTTGCATGTTTTTGTAAACAAAAGATTTTCATAAAAAAAAGGTCAATTAAACAAGACAAGGGTAAGTTACATTTCCATTTGCAGTCAGTACTGTTTTCGAACCGGGAAAGCTTCAACTTTGCTAATAAGACCTAGTGGTTAAAAATAATAGCAATGAGTTCTGATACGCATGTACATGTTACCTGTTAGAGAAAATTAACCCCATATGCTAACAGGTTATATATACTTGTATGGTTATTACTCAATAGAAATCAATCAAGAATCACGCAAATAATGTAATCAACATAAATTATTTTCTTCAATCACACTCTCCACACTGATAATAAAAACACGTTACGAATTGTAGTCCAAAATTATTATTTGATATATAACTACTTTTTTCGGATATAAATCGCGTATATTTGAAAAAACCAATTGCCTGGTCTCAAACTAGGGAATTCCCTGTACTATGAGTACCAGAGCAACAGAATTCACTATGAGTCACTTCTCAGAACACCCAGACCAAAACAAATTTAGAAAAGTTAATTTCCCAATTTGGTCCTACTTAGGAATCGAACCCGGGACCTCCTCATCCAGTTCCCACCGGCATAAATAGTTGAGTTACCGAGATCCGAAAAAAAAGTTTTATTTCCAAAATGGTACTTTACTTTATTAAACAATTTTATTATTTTTGTATAATTAATTAATATATACTTTTAACATTTTTTATTAAAAAACAAAATTACTTTGGCAAAACCAGAAACACTACGTGGCTTAATAAAGGATTCACAGGATGTTAGTCTATGTTTATTTACTAATTGTTTAAGAAATACAAACAAGAAACCGGTAACACGACATTATGGTAATGATTGTCATCATGGATGAATAAAAAGAAAAAGACGCCTTCAATAGGCATTATGTTAAAAATTAAAACTTAAATTCGATATACTTACTCGTAAAGATACTCATAAACAGGAAATCAATGAGGAACAAATGAACTCAATTTAAAATAGAAAACAAAATTGCTAAAAAAATGTATATGCTACTCACACAAAAAAGAATCCACATAATTCAATGTACGACGATGTAGTCCAACAATAAATTCACTTCAGTCAGAGTCACTAACACGTTATAAGTAGCAAATTAAACACGAATAAAGATAACAAAAAACACGACCACCGCGTCTGACATCTGTACCACAACTGTGAGGTTTTGGTACGGTGACTATTGCAAACCAGATCGCTACTTTAGGCACAATACGGGCGGCTTTTAACACTTTTAGATGTTGTTTTGAATATCTGAAAGGGTATACATATCTGAACCCATTAAATACCAAATTTAGATGGTAGTAAAATTGCAGAACAGTGTGATAAGAGAGCGTTGCGGCAAAAATGAAGATATAGTGACATAAATAAAGGGACGTTCGCACATGTAGAGAAGATAAATTAAAAATTGACAAAAGAGGTTTATACGGTGAGTGTGAGTGAGGCGAACTTGCCACTATCAAATTCAGGACATCCTAAAGAAACGCTAGATCAAGAGTTTCTTTAACCGACGAGTTGCGTTTAATGCAATGAGTTGAGTTGCTGAAGAGGCGAAAGATGTGGCAAACCATCAAACACCAAAATACTAGTGGAAGGCGGTTGTCTCTGCTTACACCGATGGAAAAATGGCGAGAAGTGCATGTACTCCATTGACTTATGTACTCGTATAAAATGAAATGGAAAGTAATTTTATTTGATTGAATATAATGATTTTGTAGTGTCATGATTTTTTTTGATACCAAATGACGGGAAAAACAAGTCTGGCGGTAAACGACACGCCTGTCCATAACAATTGTTGTGCCGCTCAGAGCTTTAAATCGCAAAATTATAACGTGCATGAAATGTTCATTTCATGAATATGTATGTATGCACAAATGTATACTAAAATATAGCCTATATTCTCTATCTATCCGTGCTCGTAAATGTGTTGTCTGAGTAGGGCTTGGCAGCTAACAGTATGATAAAACGAAGGTGTCAAAAATGTAGAACAGAAACGGCCCTTTGAGGCCTTTATTCGTTTTAAGCGTATAAATGTTTTTTTCTCTTTTTTTACAAACATAATTTACAAGAACTGAGGCAAGCTACAGGAAATAATTATTTCAATGAGAACGCTGATGAAAATTAAAACATGCTCAACTCACACTGGCGCAGAGTAAAGCGTCGCGACGCGTCATATTTTTCGCCTATAGTATATTCATCTCTATTTTCCCTTTATTAAGGTACAAATTTGTGTTATACCAATATGCATTGCTTGCTTGGATGCAGTCTAGCGGCTTGGCGCGTCGACGCGCGTACGCGCGTCACTTGAGCGCAGTGAGGCGTCAGACGCCGACCACATTGTGATCCGGGCGCACTAATGCGAGTGTAGTCGCGCGACGACGCGTGTCGCCAAGCGTTGTAGTTGACAAACAGGACGCGAAGCGATGCTTCGACTCTGCGCCAGTGTGAGTTGTGCCTTGTAACAATCTTTGTTTTCATTGCGGTTGGAATCAAATGTGACATTCTATTACAGACAGAGAGTAGGCCTTTAGGCCTATAATAGCCGTTAAGATTACGTGAAGGCATTAGGTAGACATTAGGTAACGACTGGATTTTGAAATAAAGATGATGAATGATGAAATGGTGGTTATTTTGAATGACGATTATATTCGCACCTATTTCGGCGATTTATATTTCAGGTTTAGTTAAATGAAGGTCCCAGGTTCGATTACCAGTATCAATTCTTTTGTGCCGGGGTACAGTAGAGGACTGACCTTGGGAGTAAATTTCATTAATCTAATAAATAGGTTTTCTGTCTGGTACATTTATTATGCAACCTTATTCATTTACTCAACTGACGATAAATAAAAATCGTACACAAAATAAGTGACTGAGGCAGATAATCAATAAAGCCAAGCAAAAAGCGGCTTCCATGTTTATTCTAGATAGTTAGGCGAGTTGTACCTCGATGGGGCGTTGTACATTGATGTGCAAATGTAGATCCTATTTAAATATGTTACCTTGGACATTTCTCTTGTATGAGGTTAAACACTACTCGATATAAGTGTTCTCGCAAGGAAAGGTTACAACCTTTCTTGCGAGAACACTTATGTCTTATATATAATAAAGTCTTCATAAAGTTATATCGCTTTCATAAATCTCATGAAGCAAAATAGTAATTTAAGTCAAACGGTGACAAGGGTCATAATCAGCAGTCCACAGCTACTATGTTCGTACCTACGCTTTCGTTATCCAGACCACTCCCGGCCACCTCTATCAATTCGTCGTTCTACCTGTCTGAAAGGCTACCCACATAAAACCTTCTGTTCCAACAGATAATCAGTACATCAATATATTATTCGTTTGGTTTTGCTGTAATTATGAAAAATGTAGGTATTTTTTTATGATATCACGGAACGAACAAGTCGTGAGCTTATTTGAAATTGCAACGACGCCCCTTAGGGTCTCTGACACGGCGCCCGTCACCCTGCGATAAAAAGTTGACAACTGCCATGTACCTGTAATTCCACCAGCACCCTACAAAACCGCAATGCAGTAGTGCTCACATTACTGTTTGGCGGCAGAAATAGGTAAGGTGGCTGCACTTCCCTGAACGAACACTTTCACAAGGAGCTCTACTGCGACTTGCATAACCAATCGAGTGATATACGAGACGACTTTAATGTTAGCGTATCAGAGATATGTAATTTGATACTCGCCAAGTGATAGGACCCGGGACAAAGGCGCAAAATGAATAAGAACGTGACTAACAAGAGAACACGTGGTGCATGACAGCTGGACAGGAAATCCCAAAGGCATTAGTGCAACTAAAATTGAATGTAGTAACTGTAGCGAATTCCGTTAAAATGAATGGGCTATTGGCCCGTACAATCTCCTGGATGATGGTAATGTACAGGTACAGTATATTGTTCTGATTAGAAAATATAATTTTGAAACCTAGAAAGTTAGCCAAGATTTTTTTATTTTTTAGTGATGGGACGAACAGTAAGCTACACGCCTGCCCATAACAGTTGTAGTGCCACTCAGAGCTTTAAATCGCAAAGATCTGCGGGGCACCGCCACCGCGCTCGTCACCCTGAGACATAAGTTGACAAGTCCCATGTGCCTTTAATTTCAGCAACACCATTACCCTTCAAAACCAGAACACAGTAATGCTGACGCAGCAGATGCTTGGCGTCAGAAAGTGTAAGGTACAAGATACAGACATCCTCAAAATACATAGAATGTGACATAGAAAGCGTAGTTGTCATGTTATAGGAAAAGAAAATGGAACTGAACCTTGAACTTAAAGTGAGAAATAATACTTCGAATCCATTGAACACATTGTGAAGCATGCAATCAATGAAAATTGTAAACTAAATCGAAGGCGTTAAGATGAATTCAAGCTGTAGTAAATAGGTGGTTTCGGCGGTCCAGTGACCCAGATTTGAGCAATGCGGGAGTCTGTATGGCAATGAGAGGCCAGCCTTTGCACGCATGTACAGTAAGCTACGCCCCCGGACACAAATTTCAATGTGAGGAAATAATTTCATCAAATATATTTAAGATTACAATAAGCCGTAGAAAAATTTGCGATAAACAAAAGTATCATTAATATCGCAAATTCACGAGATAAAACTTTATAAATGGGTATAATTAAGATAATCATGTAAGCTGGAGATAGATAAAAAATAATAACCGTCGAACAAATAAATACTTGTAAAGTTTTAATGAAAACAATACTGAGATAGAACGCTAAAACGCATGTAAAGTTTGCACGATACTTATTTATAGCTCGAATTTTTTATCGATAACAACGGCATGTAACACATTTTAGAAATGTAACAAAAAGACATAACGTAACGTCGATTGTAACAAACTTCCCATAGAGAAGTATTCCGCAAATTGTAAGAAAAGTTACGTATGTAGGTAATTAGATGGCACAGTTGATATATTCCCACGTTGCGTTGGGATGAAAAAGATCAATAAGTACATTGTTGTAATGCATTGTGTAGGTGAAAGTTCAGTCAGAAACAACAAGTTTGTGCGTTCATATCGTAACTATGTATTTAATAAGTACAGTCAGGTAAACATTTCAAACACGAAAAATATTAGGGCTATGAGTGTGTGCGTTATTATTACTTCATAGAAAAATACTATAATTCCCCTGAGAAAAATGAGAAAGAAACTCTGAGAGTTGCTCTTTGTAAATAAACAGTTGTATACATTTAGCATTTATATATATATATATATATTTGAAATAAATGTCGATACACAATCTTCCAAAATTTTAGAGGTGACATTTCGAATGAAGCAAGTGATGCGTTTTAATATTCCAAACGCAAGATGAAAACTCTCGTGTGCCAATTTTGTATGATTTTGGAGAAAACTAACTTCATCATTTTATACTTGGAAATTACAAAAATGATTGTAACTCAAAAAATAATAACGCTACTAAACATTTATTAACAATATTTTGAAAGGAATTTCAAACACTATTCATGCAGATTCATGCATACTATTCTTTAAAAAAAACAGCCTTTAATTCCGTAAGATTAGCCTCGAATTTCGCGTGACGATCGCAAAAGGCAGTTTACAAAATTTGAATAAAATGAAAAAAAATTTAACATTTAACTAAATTTCACAATTATAATGAAAAATTAAAACGCATTATTTACTAAGCTTCACGTCTGAAAAGATTTTAGACGATACGATGTTTGATGGTCTATTTGTTTACAAGTATAATATTGTTGGTCTATTGGATGTTAATGCTATTTGGGAAAAGTGAATATACATTAATATATATCAGACAAAACACCTATACAAATATGTTTACACCTTTATTTGATTTTAAGTGCGTAAGGCCAAAGACAGGCCGGTAGCATATAAATAATAACATTCTGTCTTACCGGCTAAATGTTGTCGCTTAAACCAGGGCTTGGAACCGGTTCGATAAAACCGGTTATTTTGTTTGCTGCGTTATTAATTTATTGTTTATTAATTTTCAGGCTAATTGAACGAACATTAAGACGTTAATTGCTTAGACGTTTACGTTAACTTTTTAAAGACGATAACTGACATTAAATCTAAATAAACCGGTTTAGCTTAGACAGTGACTGATGCTATAGTTTAATTTCTTTCCCTCGCTCTCATTTATCATTTCTACATTTCTCATTTTTCGGTTTAATTAGAGAGAGTGAGATGATGTAGTCGTCACTTACTGCTTGCGGCCGCACTGTTGCCACCGAATAAACACTCACGCCTATACAGTGCGTGAATGAGAGGGAGAGAGAGAAGTTGCAACAATGGCGCAGCTGTACATTTCACATAGTTCTGACAGTTTCCGCGTGATCGCGCCGTTTCGAGTGTGATATTATTCATTAGGCTTACTATTTATCGTTTTAAGGCACTGTTTATTAAATTTACTTGACATACTAAAGTAAGTTACTTTCATGTTCACGGTTATAGAAATGTTTTGCGTGTACTAGTTTTTGACATTTCAGGATAATGGGCTGTAATCACCGCATGTCTGTCGCGTCAGTCACGTTTCTCGTGTGTGTTATGTCCATAATACCGCATTGAACTGCATTTCACTCTACCTGTCGCTTCACCGCTACCAAACCACTGTCGTGTCCGAACCACAAAACAATACAATTAATGACGACGATATAAGTTACCTACTCCTCTTTGTAATTATATGTGTAAGACGAGAGAAAGTCAAGATAACCTGTTTTAATCGTTCGCAGAAACTTATGAAAAATCAGTTGCATAAAAACCGGTTAAAACAACGATAGCCGTAACCTAAACCGTAATCAATTCGTTCAGGGTGATTGTCTTTTGATTTCCGAGACCTGGTTTCAACCACTATTTCTATTTATTATTAGTCAATGTCGAGGAATAAACCACTGTTTCTACTAATTATAATATGATTGTTTAAACGGCACACTGAGTCGGAAAGATAGAATACCAATGCGACTGTTCTCGGTTTAAACAGTTAGCCAACGAATTTATGCAGCAAAAGATAAGTAGATAAAAAGAATTTTACTATCGACTTAATGCACTATTAGGAATTGTAAGTATAGTCGGATAGTTTTGCACTTTAGTATGACGTCACACAAACAAAATGTTTAGTCATATCACGCTTGTATCATACATTTATGCTCACGTCTGTACTTATTAATTACTATGAAATGACGTTACGTATTGAATCAGTTCTATTAACGAAGGGAAAGTAAATCTTATGTAGTTTTTCGTTTCATACAGTAGGCATAACGATGTGAGAAAAGCTTTAAAGTCCTAAATTGATAAATCCAAGCAAGTCATTAGGAAATAATTACCACTTATTCTTACGTAGGGAAAAACCAGAAAATTATGGGGAAGTCAGCTCCATAACCCTATACTTAACAAAATATAACTGGTATAGAGCCAGCCTATTAAATTCTAAGACTTACCTGGTACAGAGATAGTGACTATGAAAAGACACGAAAAAAATTGTGACAGATAGATCAGGGTAATCGTCGACAGCGAAAGAAGGTAGATAGATCACCCAGGGGCGTTACTATGAACTCTTATTACGATTCAGTTTAGGACCTAAAATGAAATGTTGTGAGACAGCGCTACATGAAGCTATATCACTATTTTTTGTCGTTACGAACCTATAATGAACTGTAATAAGAGTTCATGGTAAGGTTGCTATTGTTGTGTTGTGTTCTTAATGCTATTGTTGCCGCTTGCCAGTGAACCGTTAAAAATAATAGTAAAAAAAAATATTGGGACAGTAATCTCAGTACAGAGTGCTAAAAAAACCGACCTCAAAAGTTCGTGGAATTACATCTATTTACCAAGTTTTATTGAAATCGTATTTATTTTACTGGAAAGTACGCGAATCGGATCCATCCCCTAGTTTGCCGTTTTTAGAGGTGGAATATTTTCTTCAAATTTAAATGGGACCAATACTGAGGCCCCCTCTTTCCAACAAAAAAAAAAATCATCAATATCGGTTCACAAAGAGTCATCGCGTAAAATACATACAAAAAAAAATACAGACGAATTAAGAACCTCCTCCGTTTTTTGGAGTCTGTTAAAAATGAAAAGTTATACCGTAGTATGAAATCTGTAGTCACTGGTAATCATTCAAGGTCTATTAGCTCCTCTCGAATAACACCAAAGTGCGTGTCTGTATCGGATGTAAACAAACCTAACACACATGCTAGTGATGGGTAGTAGCATACCAGTCTCTGCTTTGTTTGTTTCTTAGTCAAAGCATATTTCCATAGTATTTAAATAGCAATGTGTTATTCAATGGTCTTAAAAGAAATCGCTTGCAGTTCGATCGAATCATCAATTAAAGTCTAGATTTCGGCTTTCAATATGCAGTATTAGGCAATAGTAATTAAGACACGGTCAGTGTTTTAGGCCGATCTCAGACTCATTTTAAAGCAGTAAAATTCTTTGAAAAAGAGTTCGTCAACCCTACCTATTTCTGCTGCCAAGCAGTAATGTGAGCATACCGGTTTTGAGGGGTAATGCCTGAAATTACAATACAAAACAAAGTGAATTACAACAAAGTGAAATTACAGGCACATGGGACTTGTCAACTTATGCCTCAGGGTGACTGCGATTTAAAGCACTGAGTGGCGCTGCAACTGTTATGGACATGCGTGTCGCTTGCCACCAGGCGCACGACTTGTTCGTACCGTCACTTGATATCATAGGTACAACATACACAAAAAAGACAGTAGACTTGAGAATTTCCTCTTTTTTTGAAATCGGTTAAAAAAGGGTTTTAATACCGCCGTCAGCTACATCAACGCTTGTTATCAGGTGTGGTTGAGGCGAAAAGTCAATCATTTTACTTTAAAAAAAGCATAACTTTTGCTTTGCATTATTGGGAAGCACTACCAATAAAAAACGAGAAATAAGGAACGGCACAATCTATTATACAATTGATTGCTTTAACGGAAAGACCAGAAAGGTTAGCAGTCATTTTTAAACACAGGCTATTAAAATGTCCGTTGATATGTTGATATGGTGAACGGAAACTTATCTAATAAATGGAATTTGGAAGTTTTCGGTTAATCAATGAAAATCCTGTTAAAGTTACACACTCTAAAAGGTAATCTAATCAAGTTTTATCTATAGATTAATTTATCTGGTTCAATGGAAAGTGATTGAATCTCCACGCCTTTCGGCCATGGACGGACTCATTCTCCCATAGGTATATCAGACAATAATAGCGAAAGTTCTTAGCTTATTGTCAACTTTTATAGCTATTTTTCACTCAAAATCTGCTTTCTAAATGGGACAAACACTTCCAATTGTTATAAATGCTAATTAAGCACATAAATCTGTTGTTACATTACTTTCATTTACGTGACAAATAATAATAGGTAATATTTTAACATATTCTCTCTGTTCAACAAAGGGAAATATACGCATATCTATATTTTTGGAAAGAAAGGACGTAACCGTCAATTTTATAATAATGTACTTGGGTCGATTTATAATAATGTAATTGATGTAGTTGGGTTAAATTTTCATGCTTTTTCGAACTGTCTGTCATACTTTCTTTATAGAACGAGTTCGTCCAGGGCATTAGTGCCACCTAGCTGTAATGTGAGCATTACTGCGTTTCAATTTTGAAAGGTACGGGTACTGGTGAAATTATAGGCACATGGGACTGTTCAAGGTGATGGGCGCAGTGGCAGTACCCTTCAGATCTTTGCTAGTTAAAGTTGTAAGAGGGTTGCTGGTGCAGGTGGCGTTATGTCCCGTTAGATGGAATGTAGTAGTAGCTTCCGCAGCCTCCGCAGCCTCCATACATCGTACTTAGTAAGTTTAAAGTTCAAAATGGTAAAGGTAATGGTAGTAAATCCAGTTTTATAAGTATTTATTGCGGTTTTAACAATACTTATTATCTTAAAAATGCATATTGTACAAGAGATTTTTAGTAAAATGTTAAACGGTTAAAAAAAAAAAACAAGTTGATGTGTTCTCTGCCGCGATCAGGCAGGGAGTGTCGATGGAACGAAACAAAATCGGAAAGTGAGGCAAAAGAATGGAACAATTCAAAATTTGAATTTAAATACGACTGTGAGAATAAAATAAGGAATTTAAATAAAAAGGTGGTATGACGATCAAGGAGGTCACAACGTCACAAAGTATTGAGCGGCACCTGTTGTGGACAGGCGTGTCGTTTACCACTAGGCACACGACTAGTTAAGTATTAAAAAATAACATATAAAAAAGATATTAACCATGTTATGAAGTTCTGCCTTGTAATTTTTTTACTTTGGATTTTACGTCCTTTCTTACGTTTCTTACCCTGAGTTTCGTTCGATAATTTTTGTAGGCAATAAATTCTAACCCAACAGCTTCGTGACGGCAATGTGGGTTTGCATGTCAAATTACACGGCATAGAAAAATCAAATATAATATACTTGGTATCATGTCAAAATGAAACCACGTTGAAATATAGTTTTACGTCTTGCAAAATTGAATTTTGGAAATTTCAGAAATGACGTTCAGAGCTATCGGGTTTATACGAGTCACTGCTTCTAAATTTGGTATACGATATCGAGGAAACACATATATTTATAGCGCTGTGACTACAAATATATTGCTTTTAGGGAAGTGGACGATTTTCACCGAATAACAATCTTAATTTGTCGACGTATAAAGGGCCCTAGAAATACGGCGACATGTTTATTATGCCTTTGGAACGTTTTATGTGTTTATCCCGCTATTATAATCAAGTGACAGGTAGTAACTTTATTATTAATTGATTTATTTATTGACTTTCTTGCGAATGGTCTTGATATACAAAAATATTATAAATATTATTTAATTGTGACTGCAATAAGAGGATGTTTTCGAATTTATTTCAACGTTTGCATCCGTTATGGTTTAATGTCAATATATACCGGGTGGAAATTTGTAATGCTACCTGGAGGGAAAGTACTCTAAATACTGGAGATAGAAATTTTTACTTAAAGGAAACATTCCTTCATTTTTTAAAAGAAATCTAAATAAAAAATGGTAAACTAAATTAGTTGCTCGAAATGAGCTCCATTTTCTTGGACACACAAATTTAATCTTTTAACGAATTTTTTTCGTTTTATTACAATACGTTAAGATTTCAAGGTTTTTTTTTCATTTAATTAACCAATTTTGTGAGAGAGATTTTATTCTTATAATTAACCCTATCGATCGATGCAATAAAAGTGCAGGGTGCATTTTTTCAGATTAAAGCGGGTACGATTCCCGCGTGTTGCTAGAAATTTTCGAAAATCTATGAATGCAGTTTTATTTCTTTTAAAAAATAAAGGATTTTTTCCTTTAAGTAAAAATTTCTATCTCCAGTATTTAGAGTACTTTCCCTTCAGGTGACATTACAAATTTCCACCCTGCATGTACTTGCAGACGAGAAAAATTACCATGAACTACAATAAAAACGGACGTTGGCAAAAGATACACTACTTTCGCCAAACAATAAACAAAGATCATATTAAAACGATAGTGTTGAAAAAAAAAAAGAAGCAAATCATATAAGATTTGTAACTAATTGTTGACTATTTTTTTTCTATAATATCAAGTAACGGGACGAACAAGACGTGCACCTGAAGGTAAGCTACACGCCTGTCCATAACAGTTGCAGTACCACTCCCTTAAATCGCAAAGATCTGAGGGGCACTGCCACTACGCCCGTCACCCTGAGATAACAAGTCCCGTGCGCTTGTAATTTCACCAACACCAATAATGCTTACATTACTGCTTGGCGGCAGAAATAGGTAAGGTGGCAGTACTTCCATGCACGAACTCTTTCACAAGGACCTCTACTGCTACTAAAGACTATGCTGCCCTCTTTGTCGTAAATATTGTAATCGACACTTTTAGCGAAATTGACTTATTAACATATTTGGGATCAGCGAAACGAGATCTACAACCCCAAGTAAAAGGTTTTTTAATATCTTATTTAGTTTCAGTTTTATTGCTAAGCAAAATCGGCGTAATTGACATTTTTTAGGTGACAATAAAACTGTAGGTGCTAACATCTCGAAAGTAACCGAAATGTAAATGCGTTAGTTATGATGACGAGGACAGTACGGGACGTCTACTACCTAAATAATACCATGAGGCAAAGTCGTACACCTCCTTTATCTATACTCCATTTTTTAGAATTAGACAAAACGAAAACGAAAAATGATGGTGATCACTGTTAAAGAAACGGTATAAACAAATTACAGTAAAGGGCAATTTCGCAGGAAATGATGACAAATTACACTTAACTAGATTACAAATAACAAGATAATACTATGTTACTACTGTTTTTCCGGATTTAAATCGCGTATATTTGTTTTTTCAAACAAACCGACGTTTCGGGCCCTTCACAGGTCCCATGATCACGGTTGAGTTTCATTTCCTATGTGTAACAATCGCGAAAACCTAAGAACTCGATAATACTATGTTATTAATATTTTATAAGAACCGTTAAATATTTGGAACCTCTGTTTCTTTATGATTTTTATAATACAGTTTTTGAAATATATTGTTCGGTGAAAGAACAACATTTTAACATTTACATTTATATTAATATAATTAAAAATAACATACCTAATAATTACATAAAGATAGTCAAAATGTTTCAGAATTTTGTTAAATTTCTTTGCTTAGAAAATAACTGAATGAAATGGTGCCTGATAAAAGACTCAAGATTTCCTTTTGTCTAATGCTAAAAAAATATAAAGGCTACAAAGTTAATAAATCGCTTTTTAAATTGTAATCGATTTGTAAGGAAATCACATAACAAAAATAATTAGGATTGGTATCAGAGATGTATTCAAATTCCAGCAGTGTAAGTAGCGATGGCTATCAAGATGAGTGTTCCAGGAACAGCGAAAGCTTGCCACAAAGGACAGTTTGCTAATTATATCCGCGGCGGACTCCGCGTTCCGCGCATACCTGTCTCTTCCAACGACTGCATGTCGCCTCTACCAAATAAACCATAGCTATAGTGTCTACGGTGACGCTAAAAAGAGAGCTCTATAAACTTAATACTTAAATTAAACGCATTTAATTTCTAAGTATTCCATTTGTAAATATTCAAGACGAAATGGTATTGTGGATGACGTGTGAGGTAGAAGAGAGGTGTGCCTACAAAATTCATTGCACGATGTTTAAATATATGCCTTTTACTTTTAGAAGCAAAATATACTCTCTTACTATAGAAGCAAGCTCAGGTATTTAAAATGCAGCCAAAAAGCTTGGCATCCTGTCCAAGGTGAGGCGTTACTTCACACCGGGACAGCCCCATATCTTTCGACATTAGTTTTGATTATAGTGACCGTCCTTACCGACACAGTTCACACCGGGACAGTTGCTTCAGCTGTACCAAGCACAAGTCCGGTCGGTTATGGAGTACTGATGCCACCTATAGGATGGCTCTGCTACATACCAACTGGCCACCTAGGATTAAATCGAGCGTCATCAAGCGTGCCAAAAGGCTTATAGGTGACTCGGAATCGCACGAAGCGTTTCGCTTCCACATTTATATGACGAACTATAAAGAGTTTGAAAATGATCACAATACTTGTCATCTACTTTCAGAAACGAAACATCAGGTGCTATTATTCCAGCCATTTTGAAGTTCTAAATTAATTACACAAAGTAAGCTTCATCCCGTAAAAGTTGTATAGATAAGGTATGTACGGCTATCTACTTTTAACACTAAAAACCCTTATATACCATTGTATGTATAATTAATTACCAGAGATCTGAATAGGTATAATACGAGCTAAATTTCAGGTAATACATGGGTAAAACATATAGAGTGGATAATACCTCCCTCTGAAATTCCGGAGTCATTGCAAGGTTCACAAACTTTCACGATTTTCACACATTATGTCATTTCAAATTCAGGACTTAATCGTGTATAATAATAATAATAACGTACACACTCAACATAGCCCCGCACTAGGGAAACCTTGTGTCGCGGGTGCCATGGACACACACATAGACAACCACAAATTACACCCAAACTCATGAGAAAAATAAATGTAGGCCATACAAATATTTCTCCCGGCCCGGGAATCGAACCTGCAACCTCTGCGTGGCAGTCAGGCATGGTAATCGTTCGGCCACCGAGGCAGTTATAAAAACATATTTTGTTAACCACGACGTTTCGAAAGTAATGTCCATAGTTTCGCTAACAAATGTAACAGCATCCCACAACTATATTATTATCATCATAAACTACAACTTTTGTTTCATGACTTTTAATAATTCATCACATTTTACTTTCGCACAAAAATAAATATATTTAAGTCACAGACCACATAATTAAGTAGACGGCTGTAAACGGTGATAATTCTGTGCGGTAACAAAAGAAAACGCTAGCATAAAACGCAGGAACGGAGGTCGGGTCGTCGGGCTGGACGCTTGGACGTTTGAAGTTATTACCTTACTACTAAAAATATATATCTAAAAAGTGTTAGATAGTACAACCAAAATTTGAAAGAAATTTTTAGTAAATTTAACATATTTCGTAAAAGTCATGGAACAAAAGTTATTGTTTATTATGTTAGTAATATAATTCTGCGAGGTTGTTATCATTTTACAAGTAACTCTGTGTAAGTGTAATAAAGAATAATTTTCGTATAAATACACGATCGTAGTTAAGTAAAAGCTAGTTACACACAAAAATGTAACATAAAATACAATACAACATTTCCGGGGTTTCAGGTTTTTTTTTTTCATAACATCAAGGGACGGCACAAACAAGTCGTGCGCCTGATGGTAAACTACACGGTTGTCCATAACAGTTACAGTGCCATTCAGAGCTTTAAATTGCAAAGATGCGCCCTGCGCACTGCACCCGTCACCCTGAGACGTAAGACAAGCCCATGTGCCTGTAATTTCAACAGCACCCTTACCCTTCAAAACCGAAACACAGTAATGTTGACATTACTGCTTGGCGGCAGAAATAGGTACGGTGGCAGTACTACCCTGGACGTATTCTTTCACAAGGAGCTCTACAGCTACTAATTATATACATTATAATTATTATACACACTATGTTAATTTCTTCTAGAAGTTTAGGTAAATATACACTGCCTACTGCGATCTCTGATAATTACAATATCCATTTCAGGTTCTTATTATTTCAAAACCACTTAAGACGGCTTTTAAACTTGGGTCAGGAGTTATTTAATAGCCTATTAGAGAGCTCTAATCAGTTATTTCGCTATTAGTACTGCCGTAACAAGAGTCTGAGATATTTATTTTCGTGTTACGTACATTACGCATAAGGAGTAAGCAGTCTATTCAATGTTTATAGAAGTTAGGCATACATATAAGTTATTTATATCTAAATTATAATTTTATTTTATTAGTTGTTTATCCACCATACCACTGTATACTAATAAAAACTAAGCAAATGCCAGACCGTAAATGTTTACATTAAGCTTTGGAAAAAAACTATCAACTAGTTGATCAACGAATGACAAATTAGCGACAAAATATCACACACGTATGACTGATGGAGAGGACGCTCTATAAATGCCGAAGTAAGCCGACGACTGGTACATGTACAGTCAGCTTTTGGCACACTTTGTAAATATTATTGGTATATTAGTTTTTTTTATGACACAATAAGTGCGCATTTGACCTCCAATTCACTTGATGGAAGAAGACGATGAGGTCGACGATGGAGCATGCATATCTAAATAATGCCTATTCACTCGCGCATTGAAAAGGCCCAAGTTATAGCGTGCAGGGGAATACGTCTGCAGGCTAGGAATTCCACTCTATAGCAGTTCGCCATTTTTTTTTCCTTTTTTTTAATAACACCAAAAGACGGAACGAAAGAGTCGTGCGCCTGATGGCACTGCCACTGCGCCCGTCGCCCTGAGACATAAGTTGACAAGTCCCATGTGCCTGTTATTTATAAATAACTGCCTCAGTGGCCCAACGGTTACCATGCCGGACTGCCACGCAGAGGTCCCAGGTTCGATTCCCGGGCCGGGAGAAATATTTGTATGACCTACATTTATTTCTCTCGTGAGTTTGGGTGTAATTTGTGGTTGTCTATGTGTGTGTCCATGGCACCCGCGACACAGGGTTTCCCTAGTGCGGGGCTATGTTGAGTGTGTGCGTTATTATTATTATTATTTCACCAGCACCCTTACCGTTCAAAACCGGAACACAGTAATGCTTACATTACTTCTTGGCGACAGAAACAAGTAAGGTGACAGTACTTCCCTGGACGAACTCTTTTACAAGGAGTTCTACTGCTGCTACTACGACATATAAAAGTGGAAGTGTAAGGCTTCGTGCGAATCTTTGGAATAGGGCCTGTCTAGTCCTCCGATGATGGAAAGGTGAAAGAAGAATTAAATCGAGCAACTCCATGGTATACTCTCCGTGATATATCCTGTAGAATACAGACAAGGTATAATTGTATCTTTAGATTTGTATGGCTCTATCTCAATATATCATAGTAACCAATACATACCATCACGCTCGTCTCCCACTGGGCGAGACAAGATACCACGAACCTCCACTCGCTACGCCTGCTGACAAACCACTTTCGCTTCTTCCACTCGCATCATCCATCGCATCTTCACACATTTTATTTTTGGTATGTTTTTTGTTGTATTTTTGTTGAGATCCCCATTTTAAGGAGACCCTAATTAAGGTACGAAAGAGTTACCGAGCTCCAAAAAGGTCGAATAAGAGAAATGCTAATAAGAGACGCGCGAACTTTTATAAAAACTCGAATTAAAACTTAACTCTCAGTTGTGATTAAATAAATTGTAATACAAATATAACATTTGGAACCGAACTTTGTAGATAAATTAATTTGCATTATTAAGTCAGTAAGACAAATGGTATGGATTAAATATGTATCTATTTGTGTTTTCCAAAATACAGATATAAGATTGAATAGTCAAGAAAAGCATATCTTCAATTGTATAATCGACTTATTAAAGAAATAAGAACATATTTAACGAGCGAAGTGAACTTACAGACATTAAAATAAAAACGATATTTTACTGTACTTTGACATAAACTTCATGACTTTTCATTTTATGCTACCAAGTGACGGGACGAACAGGTCGTGCGCCAGGTGTTAAGCGACACGCCTGTCCACGGCAGTGCAGTGCCACTCAATGCTTTAAATCGCAAAAATCTGAGAGATGCTGCCACTGCGCCTGTGATCCTGAGAGATGAGTTGACAAGTCCCACGTGCCTGTAATTTCACCGGCACTCCTTATCCTTCAAAACAGAAACGAAGTAATGCTCACATTATTGCTTCGCGACAGAAATAGGTAAGGTGGCAATACTTTCCTGGACGAACTCTCTCACAAGGACCTCTATTGCTGCTGAAAGGTGCTAATATCTCGAAAGTTACCAAAATGCAGAATCGTTAGTTATGACAAGGAGGGCAAAATTCAATTTACGACAATGTTACTCCGTTTAGTTAATTTTAAACATACTGGGGACTAGAGACCGTGAAATGTATAAATGTGCCGTGAATTATATGTACGTCCGCAGCGAATAAGAACATTTTTTCACAGCATAAAGACATATTATGTTATTTATATCATCATTACACATATTTCAAAAAATCGCGTCAATTATACAACGCACAAATTTCCTTTAGGTACCTATAAAAATATTATAAATGGTTCCGAGAATGTTGGAATAAATTGAGTCTTATTTGCTAGCGACGCTATCCGTGCATTTTTCCACTCAGGTGTACACGACCTGCCTCTTGAAGCGACATTCCACACACAGTTAACTCGTGGTTATCGTGCAAGCTTAACTAAATAGGTCACTAAACACAAACTAAACATGCATACATGAAGTTATATCTGTGCTTATTTGATATGTGTAAATTGTGGGCGCTTCGCGACATCATTAACTGACTCCAGGGTGTGGTTCACCTACCACAACACCGTCGCACTCATACAACACTCCCTCTTATGTCTCTTGTTTATTTTGTTTGGTATCAACTCAATAAAGATATATTCAGCATTACCGTAAATACACACATGTGACTGCGGGACACAGGTCTCAAATGATAATAATATTTATTTATTTCTATAAAAAAAAAGATTTTATAAATATATACTGTAGTACCTTTACCATGAGTTTATAGCCACAATCGTCGCTAGAGGGCTCAGTACATATAAATACTTTACCGATCGCTAATAACAGCTGTCATACTAAGCTCATGGTAGAGGTTCTGAATGCTGGTGAAATTACAGACACATGAGACTTGTCAACTTATGTCTCCGGGTGTCATCGGAAGCTTCCCTCAGGTCCATTTAAAGTTCTGAGTGGCACTGCAACTGCTATGAACAGGCGTGTCTCTTAACACCAGGCGCACGACTTGTTCGTCCCGGCACTTGGTGCTACAAAAAAAAACTGAGTATCAAATAAAATTTTAACTACCTACCTTAACCGAGAGATTGAAGTGCTTATTAGGAGCTAGACATTTGTTTGATCTCTAGGAAATTATGGGTATTAGGTCAGAGACAAATGTAAACGGAAATAACATCGTTGAATTACACGCGAGCAATTACACTCGCGACTCGACCGTTACAAATTAAAACAGGCAACGAAGTTAGGGCGTTGTATTTATTTTACCAATTTTTACTTGTTACGATTGAACGAAATTGCGTTTGGAATTCAGATACGTATTTTCCGCTTTTGTTGGACTTCATATTGGTCCCAAATTTGATTATAAAGCGAAGAAAGTGAGATGACGAACGATCAGAACGAGCGCGACTAAAATAAAAATGGCGTCTACCTTTCCCTTCCAATTGAGGAGACGTTGGAGACAAATTAATTTTAAGTTGAATTAAATTGCGGTTTCATGGCTCTCATTAAATACGGATCAAGTAAGCGATTTGTCTTAACATCCTACTATACTTTGATAAATTTATGATAGGCCAATTTTGAGAATCCTGTATATCGCTGCTTTCCAAGAATAGTGGCCCAATCAAAAGTAGTTCCTTTATGACTTATTTTTTTAAATTACAGATTTGTTCAGAAAATGCTAAATTTCATTGTGACACTGAGATTTTCATTGGATAAAATAATCTTTTTTTATATACACAGAAAAATGCATTATGGACACCCCGCCGCGGGCGAAGACATGGCGGGGTAATGTGGGACTCTCCTCCTTGGACCCACCCGGCGAGAAAAACTCGCGCGATAGATCCTCGGAGGCTTACCCACTAAAACCCCTCTCTCACCGGTGCCGGTTCGTGGCTCCTGCTAAGTTTCACCACTCGCCCCGGTGAACGTTGAGATGATCTACAATGTGTCAATTTTGAGTGGCAGACATATCTCAGTTTTTTAAACCATCTTCCTGATCAACGAAATACCTTTGACATTGGTCACTATACCAGAAAGCCATGGATATGAAGTCTTTATTAGACTATGTTTTACGTGTACATACAGTTGAACCTAGATGTCAGATCATATAAACATAGGTATATGATATAGCGCAAAGTATACTTCTCCCTGGCACATAGTTTATATTTCATAGAAAACTTTGCGATTAGGCTAGCTAGAAACAATAGAAAAGTGTTCCGCAAACAATTTACTCAGAAAATGTACTGTGATGTAGTATATTCTCTGTAGGTTGATCTTTGAGAGAAACCTACAGAGAAAAATTGATCTTTGAGAGAAACCTACGGATAAACTTTTTATTGGATTTTAACTACATACAAAAATGAATGTTTGTTTGTCATTCGACGCATCAACACGCATCAATGTTTTCATACACGGGGTACCCTGTACCCTTGACCGGGTTCAGATCAAAGGTTTCCAAATTTTTTTTTTATTAAAAAGGTATACCTACTTGAAAAATGGCCATTTGATACGAGTTTTGAAAAAAAAACGAGTATTAGTTAAAGTATGAAATTGCCGTTTTATTGCAATAGGTTCTTTGAATT
>NW_020654810.1:7697327-7724011 GCF_003589595.1 Hyposmocoma kahamanoa | reverse complement strand
TATTGCAATAAAACGGCAATTTCATACTTTAACCCCTAATATAATAAACTGCCTGATGTACTGAAAAATGAAAAAAGCAAAAAGTTGTTGTGTCCGAGAGGGTCCATGATGTGATCTTTGTACTATATAACACTTATACAAGGTGTTGTGGAATGCAAATAAGCATATTGAATTGAATAAGTTTATTCACGATGTTTTCCTTGACCGAAAAGCTCACGGTAAATTTCGCACATAAATTCCGAAAAACTCAGAGATGCAAGCCCAGATTCGAACCCACGATCCTCTGTTTAAGAGGCGACAGGTCAAACTATTAAAGTACCACGGCTGTAAAAAACGGTAAAAATAATTTATAGTCCTGTATCAAACGGTTTCTGCATTTGACTGGGCGGTCACCCTTGTATATAACCTGTAAAAAGCCCGATTACGTTAATTTATTTGAAAAAATACATGCGCGATTTTAGATTCGAAAAAGTAGTTTCCATTCCAACGTGTAGTAATCGCGAAAACATAAGAACCCTATAAATTACAGTATAAAATTCTTGAGAAAGTTTTCTGTAATGCAATTTAACCTTTTTAAATTTAACAACAAAGTCGATACTCATAAATCACTTTGCTACAAACAAATGTAAGCTACGTAATGCTTCGTAAATAACGCAAAGGTGCGTTTATGTAGAAAGTATATCCGTCATGGCGCCAACAGACTTGACACAATGAATCACCAGGCAAACAGCTATGCGCCTACGCAATGTGCTAAGTGGCTATTGTGACGATCGGTAGTTACATTATTATAAATGGTTGAAGGTATTTCGACGTTTTGTATAATAAACCAGTCAGTTGTCAACTCGCGCCTTTTATTGACGTCCCACTGGCGCCGAGATCGGGATTTTCGTTTAATTTTTGTTAATTCGTGTTAATTCGTCTACAAAACGCGTGCAAATTGCTTAATAACATGCCTATCGGAAAAATTGAAGCATTTAACCTAGATTCAAAACAGTGGCCGGCGTATATTCGTCGAGTGAATCAATATATTCGCTTAAATGAAATAGATAACGACATGAAGGTATCATTGTTAATAACCGTCGTTGGAGAAGCCACATACGCGTTGATGTGCGATTTGTGTGCACCAACGTTTCCGGAGGACAAGAAATTTGACGAATTAGTGAAATTAGTGACAGAGCACTTGGAGCCACAGCGCTCCGAGATCGCCGAGCGGCACGTGTTTCGATTACGTCGGCAACGCCCGGGCGAGTCGCTCGCGAAATACCTACAGGAGTTGAAGCACCTCGCGACCACCTGCAATTTCGGAAAGTGCAGCCAGTGCTCCACGCTTGAGGAGAATTTGAGAGACCAGTTCGTGTCGGGTCTGGCGAGTGACGTCATGAGGTCTCGAATATTCGCAGAAAAGAGCATCAAGTACAAGGAGGCGGTGGAGTTGGCTCTGGCTCTGGAGGCCGCAGAGAAACACGCAGAGGTGAGCGGCACCGCGGGAGCATCGACAACAACGGACTCGGCGGGCGCGGCGAGTGGCGAGGCGGGCGAGGGCCTGCACTACGCGCGCGGCCAGCGCGAGGCCCGGCCCCGGCGGACGGCGCGGGGGGGCGCGGCGGACGCCAGCGGGCCGGGCGCGGGAGGCGCGTCGGCGGCGGCGGACGGCGCTCGCGCTCGGGCCTGCTGGCGCTGTGGCAAGCCGCACGCCGCGGATAAGTGTCGGTTTAAAAACTACAGTTGTGACGAGTGCGGCCAAAAAGGTCATCTGAAAGTGATGTGCAAAAGAGTGCGCGGTAGTGGCGGCCGGCAAAATTACGTAAGCGACGACTCGGACGACGGTATGTTCAACATCGAAGTGACGGCGGAAGGTAACCGACCTTATTTTGTTAAATTGACCGTAGACGATGTGATGATCGAGTGCGAGATGGACACGGGAAGTAAAATTTCGGCTATCAGCGATGAGATGTACTCGCGCATGTTTAATCATAAAAAGATTAGGGTAGATAATTTAATGTTACGTGGTTATTCGGGCACACGGATCGATTCTCTCGGTTACATCGAGGTGGACGTTCGTTTAGGCGACGTCCTTAGAAATTCATTGCGGTTATATGTCATCCGAGGCGGAGCACGGCCCTTACTCGGAAGGGAATGGATGCGCGCCCTGAAAATTACACAAATTAACCTCAATGAAATAACGGAGAATGGATTCGTGAGCAGATTGTGTGCGGAATATCCGGAAGTATTTACTGATAAAATAGGTACATGTAAGCGGCCGATCCGACTTCAGCTAACGGATAACGAACCGATATACGTGCGAGCGCGACCGGTGCCGCTAGCGCTGCGCGCACGCGTCGAGCGGGAGTTGCTGCGTCTCGAGGAGGATGGCTCCATTTATCGCGTAGATTATTCAGATTACGGAACCCCAATAGTACCAGTTGTAAAGAAAAATGGGGACATACGCATATGCGGTGATTATAAGACCACCATAAACCCAAAATTAAAGCGTGATTATTATCCGTTGCCTCGCATAGACGAGTTATTTGCAAACCTTAGTGGCGGGGAAAAATTTACAAAAATCGACCTAAGGCATGCTTATGAACAATGCCTTATAACGGATGATAGTCAGCCCTATACCGCAATAACTACACATATGGGCACGTTTGCGTACCGCCGCACACCATATGGGTTGTCATGCGTACCGGAAAAATTCCAAAAGATAATGGAGGAGACCTTACGGGGAGTGTCGGGCTGTGTAGTGTTTTTGGACGATATTTGCGTAACGGGTGTCAATAAAAAAGAACATGCAAAAAATTTAAGAGCTGTACTCGGAAGGTTGCGTGATATGGGACTAACTATTAAGTTAAGTAAATGTAGATTTTTACAGGATAGGGTCAATTACCTGGGTTTTATTATTGATAAGGACGGTTTGCGGCCGGACCCCAGTAAACTGGAGGCCATTTCCAGGGCGCCCACCCCAGAGAACATATCGCAACTAAAAAGTTTCTTGGGTATGCTAAATTATTATGGACATTTTATACAAAATTTAAGCACATTGTTATCCCCGTTACATAATCTTTTAAGAAAGCACGTCTGCTGGAAATGGGACTCCAATTGTGAACACGCTTTCGCAGAAGCGAAGCGAACCCTTTTGAGCGAGCGCGTACTGGCACATTATGAAGAGGGGCGCGAGCTGGTGTTGTCGGTGGACAGCAGTGCGTATGGGTTGGGTGCAGTACTGGCGCACCGGTATTCAGATGGTAGCGAACGTCCTGTCAGTTGTGTTTCTCGCACACTCAGCGCGCCCGAGCGAAATTACAGTCAACTTGATAAAGAGGCACTCGCTATCTTATTCGGAGTTACGAAGCACCATCAATATTTGTTCGGTAGACGGTTCATGTTGCGCACCGACCACCAGCCATTGACACACATTTTTGGAAAAAAAGGAGGCATCCCACAGACGGCCGCTAGTCGCTTACAACGGTGGGCGGCGCGTCTAGCTGCGTATGATTTTGATATCGAGTTTGTCCGATCGGCGGACAACGGTCCTGCCGACGCCTTGTCGCGACTTCCGCTCGCTCAGGAGGGTTGGGCTTCAGAAAATGTGGCAGATTATTTAAATGTGGTAGAAGAGGCCATGCCCATCTCTTTCAAAGAGGTGGCTAAAGAAACGGAAAGGGACCCTGTGTTAAGTAGAATTAAAGGTTATGTACTTTTTGGGTGGCCGTTATCGGGACCGAACAGTGATGAGGAAAGGCCGTACTTTGCGAGGAAACTAGATTTAATAGCTAATCAAGGTTGCTTAATTTACAAATATAGAATTGTAATACCGCCGACCCTGCAAAAACAAATTTTAGCAGATATTCATGACGGGCACTTAGGTATTAATAAAATGAAGAGCTTGTCACGCAGCTACGTCTATTGGCCAAGTTTAGATTTTGATTTAGAACAGGTGGGTCGAGCTTGCGAGGCATGTCGGACAGTGCGTGACGCGCCCCCACACGCTCGACTCCACCCGTGGGAGTTCCCATTGCACCCGTGGCAACGTATTCATGCCGATTTTGCCGACTGTTTTGGGACGCGCTATCTAATCATAGTAGACGCTCACTCGAAGTGGATAGAGGCCATAGCGATGCAACGTGCGGACGCGGGTGCTACTATTAAAGTATTTAGGAGTATCTTTGCACGATTCGGTTTGCCATCCCAGCTCGTCACCGATAACGGACCGCCTTTCTTTTCTCAAGAATTTAAGTCATATTGTGAGATGAATTGCATTAAACATGTCACTTCAGCCCCCTATAGACCCCAAGGGAACGGTGCTGCGGAAAACGCAGTTAAAACTGTAAAAAAGGCAATTAAAAGAGCTAAGCATGAAGGGGAAGAAGTCACTATGGCGTTACAGAAATTTTTATTCCAATATCGCAACTGTGTACACGCCACGACCGGGGTGTCGCCGGCAGTTGCTTTGCAAGGACGACGACTACGTAGTCGTCTGGACGCTCTGCGCCCGGACGTCGCGGCAGTCGTGCGGGCCGCGCAGGAGCGACAAGTTGCACACGCGGGGGGTACTCACCGGCAATTCCGAGTGGGGGACTCGGTGATGACTCGCGACTACACTTCGAGGGGGGACAAGTGGGCCGAAGGAAAAGTGACTAAAATAACGGGACCTATTTCGTATAGAGTCGATGTAGGGAAGGGCGTAGAGTGGCGCAGACACGCTGACCAAATTGTGCCAGCCGGCGATAGAAACAGATATTCTCTAACACGAACGGCTACCGGGCCGGCGGCGGCGGTTATAACGCCAGAACTTAGTGGTGACCTCGGGGTCAATCGGGAGACTGAAGGGGACACCTTGAAGGACGCGCACACCGGTGGGGACGCTGAGAGCCAATCTTTCGAGGAGTTACCGGAGACGCTCACCCCTCGTGTGGAGCAAGCATTCGAAAATGCAGCAGAGTCACTCCCGGGGCAAGCGCTCCCAGCATCCCCGCCGATGGGCACGACTGCTCGCGCACTGCGTGCATTTGAGCGAGCAAAGCGCAAAGTTATGCACTTTTTAGAATAAGTATTGTATGTAATGTAGTTTCCTATTTACCGAGGAGAGATGTGACGATCGGTAGTTACATTATTATAAATGGTTGAAGGTATTTCGACGTTTTGTATAATAAACCAGTCAGTTGTCAACTCGCGCCTTTTATTGACGTCCCAGCTATCAAACCAAATTTAGAGACAATACTGTGGGATCATGATCTCGTAAGTGAAATTCGGCCACTCCTTCTTGAACGGATTATTTATAAAAAAACAAATGACTGTCGCGTGCTGCACTTTCTAAAATTATAGCAATTTTTTTTAATGATACCAACTCGTGCGCCTGGAGGAAAGCGACACGCCTGTCCATTTGCAGTGCCACCCAGAGCTTTAAATCACAAAGATTTGAAGAGCACTGCCACTGCGCCTTGAGACATAAGTTGACAAGTCCCACGTGCCTGTAATTTCACCAGTAGGGCTAGTATCGAAAGGGCGCGACTTGCGCGAGAGCGACATAAAACGCGAGATACTGCTATTTTCGGATAGAGATCCCGCACTTTATGTCGGTCTCGCGCAAGTCGCGGCCTGTCGTGCTAGCTCTACAGGTGCTGGTGAAATTACAGGCCCTTCAAAACCGAAACGAAGTAATGCTTATATTACAGCTCGGCGGCTGAAATAGGCAAGGTGGCAGTACTTTAGTTGAAAGGGCGCATGTATGTAACATTTTTTTCAAAAAAAATGTTATGTAAACAGTTTATTCCTAAGTGGATAAGGTATAAAGTTACCGCAAGAGAAAAGTAGATATTTTTTAATTTAATTTCTTTTGAGTTTTTGTCAAAAGCGCCCTTTCAACTGACGGCGGCAGAGTGGTATCACAAATGTATTGGTAGCAGTCACTAGACGTGCCAAATTCCCCTTCCGACGTTTAGGCACATCTTACTGCTAGCAAAGAAATGATGAAACAGTATGATAGCACAAAGAAGCACGTATAATTAAGTTTAGCAACTATATTACAATCAGTCATCTACCAACTAACGACTCAATTATTTCTATATTACACCAACACGGTACACGATGACCCCGACTAGCTTCACCTATTATAGTCATGTATTTTTAGAAAAATGTATAGGAGATATGTTTAGAATCACATTTCTAAAGCATGATCTAAATAATTATAAATTGTGTTACAAAAATAGATAGATAAAACATTTATTCAGCAGTAAATACAAGCAGATACAAACATTTACAATCACTTTACAGGGTATGACACGAGAGCCCGTAGTATACATTGATATAAAAACACATAATTATACGTTACTGCCTCCGCGGCCGAATGATTACAATGCTGGTCTGCCACGCTGAGGTCCCGGGTTCGATTCCCGGGCAGGAAGAAATATTTGTATGGCCTACATTAGTTTCTCTCGTGAATTTGGGTGTAATTTGTGATTGTCCATGTGTGTGTCATGGCACCCGCGATACAGGGTTTCTCTAGTGCGGGGCTATGAGTGTTTGCGTTATTTATTGTACCTACTTGCATCAGCAGAAATGCTGTACACCGTGAAAAGTCAAACAGCGCTGATTTACGTAAGATTCGTACAAAAGACGAGCGATCGCCAGTAAGCCATGCTACCAAAGTGCTACACATATACATGTATAAATACTTATATATTATATATATACGATCGTTTTTCCACCACTGTTCCACCACGCTCTTTCTGCTCTTATTTATAACAAGCCCTATACATGGTTGAGTTTCAATTATGATGTGTTTAGATGCGCCATACCTGGCGCTCGACCGGCTGGTCGAGCTGGCAGTAAAGAAGTTTTTAATTTATACGTTGATTAATATGTAAGGAAAACAAAAATTGAGTAAGGTCACGTAGTTTCTACAAGTGGAGCTCGATAAATGATCCAAATTACAAGTAACAAAACGGCCTTGCAATTATCCACACCTCGGCAATGTAACAAATGTAGGTAATAGCGACTTGAAACAATTTGTACCTAGCTATATTCTCTTGAAGAAACAATTAAATTATTGGAAAGACATGAAATACTCTTCCCATAATTAGGATTTCACATTGAATTAAATAAATAAAAATTATCGAACAGCGTTTCGCGATTGTAGAAATGTAACAATTTTTTCGGATATAAATCGCGTTTCGATTTATAAAACAAACCATCGTTTCGGGCCCTTTACAGGTCGCATGTTCACTGGCGAACAGTCAATAGTAAAGTCATCAACCAGTTACTTGGTACTTGGTGCAACGGGCTGGTATCCGCAACTAGACGACAAAGCGCCTATTTTATAATATTAACCAGTTATGTCTAATATTAATGCAAACTACTCTATTTTTCACTATTGTTACAAAAGTTGTTAATTAATTACCTTATTTTAATTTTTTTCCAAGAACTGCCCAATTTACGCTACATAATATGTAGCGTAAATCGTCTGCTTAAAAGTAAAATCACATAAGTGCCATTTTCCACAAAAAAAATCTCCAAATTATGTACCAGTTGTAGGAAATTCACCATTTTTCTGTAGATAAAACTCTTATTAAGTTTATAGCTTTTTCGTTATTGAGTTTCACGTGCAGAAAGATAGTAATTTTCTTACCATAACTATACAAGTTAAAGACTTTCTGTTTCTGTTTTCTGTCTTTATGTAGTTTTTACCTTTAAAACAGACGTATGTTTTACAAATTATTTTATTTCAAGAATGTAAATTACACAAACAATATAATTTTAGATGTTTTTCTTTCGTGAGGAATTTTTCATATTCTCTTAATGTAAAATTGAATTGCAGTGTTCATTTAAAACACATGTTGCCTCTCGCCGCAGTGTAATTGTCGTAGTCATGTCTAATATTGCGTATGTTATGGCGTAATCTTGAAATAATATACCAGGTGGAACCAATTTTAGGTTTTATTGCCTACCGTTTAAGGAAAAAAATGTCATACCTCGATTATAAAAGCGACTGGTTAATTTTAGAGATGATGTTTTCCAGACGGACGTATAGCACGCACTGTACAGTAAAAGACATTCGAAAAACCAGACCATACCATGCCAGACTGCCACGCAGAGGGCCCAGGTTCGATTCCCGGGCCGGGAGAAATATTTGCATGGCCTACATTAATTTCTATCGTGAGTTTGGGTGTAATTTGTGGTTGTCTATGTGTGTGTGCATGGCACCCGCGACACAGGGTTTTCCCTAATTGCCTAGGGATATGTTGAGTGTGTGCGTTATTATTATTATTATAGTAAAAAATAGGGTGGTTTGCATTAATATTAGACATTACTGGATGATGACTTTACCATCTCAGTTAGCCGTGGCCACTGGCCTTTAAAGGACCCGAAACGTTGGTGTGTTTGAAAAAACAGATATAAGCTATTTAGGTCCGGAAAAAAGTTTCATTTCTCAAGGTATTTGGTATCGTTTAGGTCGCCACAGCTCCGCTACATCCAACAGTCATCTGAGAGAATTGTAAGAGCCTTGTACTTTCGAAAAAAAAATAGATCTTCAGCTTCAACTCCAAACTCAAACGCTATTTTTTTATTGAATACCGTGATATGTTATGTTTTACTACCATGACATTTATCTATTTTTTGTGAAAGTACTCCACTAGTTTTTTTTTATTCACTAGTTTTTTTTAATTATTATTAATTCGAACCTAGCCACGTTGAGGCGATAGACGCTGGTTAAAGACTAGTCGAATCGTTTGTATCAATAATAATTAAGCATTTCATTTCGGGAGAGTTATAGAAAGAAACTATCAATAACATTAAGGTTATGATTTTAGGCTCTCGAATTATAACACGATCAAGATAGGACACACGCTTAACTACGATTGTGTTCGAGATAAATTGTTGTTAAATGTTCGCTCGCAAAATTAATAACGTGTGCGTGAATCTGATAACACACGTTTTAAGCTATGAACAACTTTCTCTAGCGTAATAAAAGGAAGTCAGAGATAGTACAGACTACGATGTGTAAGGGAAGGGAGCTCATTACGTTTTCGTGTCAAGGAACTGTAGATTTTATGGTGAAAACCAATAGCATATCCCACATAACATTTCTTAAAAGAGAAAGAATGGATGAATTATTGAAAAGCCCGACATGCTAGTTAAAATTTTCTGTTATCAGGGTGATACCCTATACTTGGTTTAAACCAAACGTAGCCATTAAAATACCTACACGGCAATTAAAAACCGTAAAATGAAATCGTATAAGAGATCGCAGAATTTTAATCGCATTTATTGTGTGATAAACTCAATATATATAGGGTAAAATAATAAAAATGAGCTGCCAAATAAATATGTCGTCGGTGTTTTGAAAAAAAGGGCGCTGGCGACATTTCAATTTTTTTTTCAGGAGAGCATGTCTTAGGTTTTAACGACTGTTTTACAATAGTTATGTCTTGTTTTAAAATATAATTTTGGTTTTAATTAAGTCTAAGGGTCGTATGCCAGAACTCTACTCAATGCTCAAGTCAGGACTTGAGCAGACTTCAGTATGATTTCAAGCACTGGAAATACGACCCTAATGGCAAGGACTTGAGTATGATTTTCAGTGCTCACTGCAATACTCAAGTCCTGACTTGAATATTGAGTAGAGTTCTGGAATACGACCCTAAGTATTAAAATTTAATTTAAAACAGGATGCAAATATTTTAAAACAGTCTTTAAAGCCTACAACATGCTGCCATGATTTTTTTTGAAAATTGCTTACACTCTTCCTACAAAACACCAGGGATGTAATAATGTACTTGCTAACGTAGTTTATACATTTGTTCCTGATTAGACATAGATTCAGGTACGAATAAATGTTTATTATTATGACTACTATATAGTAGAATAGAATAATTCACATCAGATTATCAACGTCAATTTAAAATACAACGTCAAGGGATAAGATAGTCACTAATTTAAACAATAATAATTAATATAAAAGAAAACATTACAGGTAATTTAAAAAAAGACAAAATATTGTCTTAATAACGTTAAAATTACAATTTCTTACAAAGAACTTTCTTCACTCTACACTGTAAAATACATTCATATTATTAAATAGACTTGGATATGTATTTTATAAAATTAAGATACATAAAAAAGGAAAAAAGATAAATAAATAACACACGTGACAATTAATAGCACAATTAATATCACGACGAAAGGCGCGTAAATCAATATCAAACTTTATTAGCTTCGTGCTTCAGCAGTTTGTTATGGACGCAACACGTTTCGATTTACGACCACCTTAAGTATCTCGATCCTAATCAACTGTTTTAGGTAAAAATTTAAGGAAGGGTATAATAACTTTGATAGACCATTGTGGTAATAGTTATGTTTCACCTTATGTCCTTTTAATTGGTGGATCTATATTTTTTTTAATATAATACCAAGTGGCGGGACGAGCAAGTCGTGGGCCTGGTAAGCGACACGCCTATCCATAACAGAAAATCGCAAAGATCTTAGGGACACTGCCACTGCGCCCGTCACCCTGAGACATAAGTTGACAAGTTCTATGTGCTTGTCATTTCATCACTATGCTTGGTTTTAATAGCAAAGTGCCCAGAAACTATACCGTCTCGGTTTAGCATTCTTATTTATAAGTAGGTATATAATGAGGTATATAGTGACTGCTTTGTGAGTTAGTGCATCCCGCATGTTTTAAGTAGAAATTCATAATCAGCATTGATCTCTATGAAACCAATTTCCTGGTTTATTAAACGGGTTTAGTAAAGAGTTTTCAGATCGCCCATTTATCTGGTGGCGCACGCTGTCAAAGCCATCAGCGACATTACTCTGAGCTAATTTATTTATTGTTCACCTTTTATTTGTTTTAGTATTGCCTTACCCATCACACACTAAAATTAAAATTTTAATAGTAATTTGTTGATAATGTTGTTGATTGTACCTGTACAATTGTTTGTTATCCCTTAAAAATTAATAAATAAAACGCACCGCCACAAAACGATTATGTTGCCATGACTCGTAGCACGATTATTCAATACGATTTTGAAGACTTCCGTGGTCGAGTGGTTTGCAAACGGGTTTTCATGGTGTCACCATTTCTAAAGTGCCGGGTTCGATCCCCGGCCGGGTCAATGTAAAAAACTAACTTTTCTATATTGTCTCAGGTCTGCGTGTTTGTGGTACTGTCGCAGCCTTGTCTAGGCGGTGAGATTAGCTGAGTGGATCCTTTTAGATACGCCACAGCCACACACATGACATCTACTTTAATTGTGTTGACTATTTAATGTGTTTGTTGGGATGTTGTCTAATATTTATTTAATTTATACATATAATACTGATGCCCTGTTGAGGTGTCTCTGTCGTCGAAGACACTGTGTTCGGGACTTTATCTTAAGTTTAGTGCAAATGTGTTAAAGTAAAAAGAAATCATTCTAATCTAGCCACATCTCAGTTTTGCCGCCGAAAATGTACGTTTACGCCATCTACAATTGGCCTTAATTACGCACGCGACACGGAAAACGTTACATGTGAAATATTCTAAATTTTATTTCGTAA
Source organism: Hyposmocoma kahamanoa (assembly GCF_003589595.1). Classification (NCBI taxonomy): domain Eukaryota; kingdom Metazoa; phylum Arthropoda; class Insecta; order Lepidoptera; family Cosmopterigidae; genus Hyposmocoma; species Hyposmocoma kahamanoa. The sequence continues at coordinate 7,712,470 of NW_020654810.1, read as the reverse complement.
GTCTAACATGAAAGTTAGAAGTATTAGCTGTAGTTGTACAATTATATAGATGATAGATGTAGTTATACAATTTTAGGTCGTAAGTGAATAAAACATAATAATATGATATGTGAATTGCACAGGTCGATTTAAAATTAAATTACAGGCACGTGGAACTTGTCAACACGAGTCTCAGCGTGACGGGCGCAGTGGCAGTGTCTCTCAAATCTTTGTGAGTTGAAGCTCTGAGACACATTGCAACTGTTTTGGACAGGCGTCTCGCTTACATGGTACATAAAAAATAGCAGTTTTTTTTTATGATACACAAGACGAACACGTCGTGCACCTGATGTTAAGCGACACGCCTGTCTATAACAGTTGCAGTGCCACTCAGAGCTTTAAATCGCAAGATTTGCGTGACTGCCTTGCCTGATTTATAAATAAACAATCATGTAAATACAATCTCGTCTGATGGTAACCACTAGTTGTGCAATGCGCAACGGGAAATGACCGTGCCTAAAGCCCTCGTACCTATTTGGAAAATAGGAAGGGTACTGTACGTGCAAACTGGGGCAGCTCACCCGAGGCACTAGCCTCTCGAAAAACCGAATGAAGTCAAGTGACAACCTTGTACACTGGCTGATCTGGGGTCAGAACCTGAACTTGTAAGGTTCCTGTTCGTGCACAGGTCATAGTGCCCTTCTCGTATGCCCAAAGGGTAGGTAGGGAGGGTCACTATAATCAAAACTAACATAGAAAGATACGGAGCTTGATGGTAAGTGAGGCTAGTGTTGAGGAGTACATCAATGCATAGACAGTGCCCATTCACCCGCATCTTGACAAAGGTATACTAATTAATTGAAATCATTAAGTGCTGGTATCGAGATATGCCTTGGATGTTTTACATCAATTTTGCATTAATGTTTTTCTTAGGCCACTATTCCGAAAAGCCATAGATAGAAGTAGGTATATATCAGGAATCTGTATTATTTGTTCCTTGCAAGCAATTGATACGGCAGCGTCAAGTGATAAATTGCTGAATTAGAGACTTGGACTTGTGAGATGAAATAAATACAACAATTAAATAGTTACAATGAATTATCAACTCACAGACAATAATATGTTCAATTGTTTAATTGCATTATTAAAAAAACAATGTCAAAATTATGGTTATTATCGATGATTGAATAAGTTGTTGTTATTATTTAATAATATAGGATTTAAGATTTGGTCATATTTCCTTTAGCTTGAAACAATTAATAAATTTCATATTGTTTAGGAACCAGTGTAAATATGTAACCTTTGATTAGAAGACGTGGTAACTTTTTTATTATATTTACCAACATAAAAATATCATTAAGGTTAGGGGTTTTTTACTTTTTTAATAATTCTTTTTTGAAAACTTAATTCGAGAAAAAATAGCGGATTTTTGTGGTTACACTTTTTACACAATTTAGTATGTTCGTTTTTTTACATTACATAGTTTCATAACGCTTTGTTATTTTCTCAAGCTCATGGTGTAACCAAAGATCAATAAATAAATCCTAATATTTTTTAATCATTAAAAATATCTAAATTATACAACATACAAACTAATCAAAGTTTCTGTCTCAACAACACGTAAACTTCACGAGTAAATCGATAATTATACACACCTTACGAAATCCAACAACACGAAGTTTGGTAGGGCGCGAGTGATCAAAATAAATATAAAGTAGTTTTATGACACCAACAATAGTTTTAAATCTGTATTTGATTAAGTAAACATAGAAGTAACACTTTTAATTGCACTGAATTTATTGCAAAACGCGTGTATGAAGATAAAAAATAATTTAAACAACTACCAAACAAAAAATACGACAAACGCCATAGCAGCAACCGATTAAGAATTGAATTGAACAATTGAATGAGTGAGTGAGTAAAATGAACAAAGAACTGATGAATTGACATGGTTGTTTTTAAATTCTTTCTGCTAAGGAAAAGGCAGACGTTTAAAACATACAGCCAAATCTTGCTTTAAATCCTTTGGTAGTTTCATTGTTATAATAGAAATAGTAGTCATTAACGTTGGTGCATTTACACCAACTTATCAGGCGACCGATGCTGTAACTAGTGAGTCGTCTGATAGCAGTAGTTTGCAGCCGAAGTCAACCGAAACGACTGGGTGCGTCGCCTTCGACGAGGCGAAGTAGATGCATAAATGCGCCATTAGTGGTAAAGGGGCTATAGATGCATCTTACGCCCATCCGCGTTGTCTTTCCGAAGAGAGTCTTGGAGCGCCCACCACACGGGTCAATCGCCCAAATTCAGCTGTGGAGGACAGGACGAGCGGCAACGACACTAATCTCTTCTCCCGCGATTTTTCTCCCTACGTGTATTCGCACAGACGACCCGTTCGACGCGGACCGAGACAAGCCCGCGCGGAACGCTCTACTCTTCGGGCCATGCTTGCTCCATCTACTGTAGCAATAATATAAATATTTTTGCTCAGTTAGGCGTGTGTGGTGTAAGATTCCTTGTGTTTTTATTTATTTTAACAACGTAATTAATGCATTTTCTAAAAACACATGTCTGTGTTTTTTAAAATTGGAATAAAATGGTAAATCAGCCATACTTAAAATATGACGTACGTCTTCTCGCTAGGGCGAAATGCGAAAAGTGCAGTTGTGTACAACTATCGATCAGAATTGATTGAGTAATGATTGAATGAATGGCTTACTAGTTGAATAATAGTTATAATAATATATAAATAGCATTTCATATTCTTAATCCTGCTACAAATTGATATTAACATAAAGTTTTTAATTGATTAAGTTCTGTAGATTTTATTATATCATAGACTATTAGCACCTATTGGTTTATGTCATAATGTTGTTTTTCTATTAATTATTAGGGCAAATAAAAAAAAAATAAAAGGCTTCGTAATTTCTGAAAATAGTCCTTTATTTTTAAAACTTAACTACTTAACCTGCTCAAATTTAAAACAATACGGTTTCTTAATGTTGTTCATGACATTAGTTACAATTTTCATAGGTGGTCCGTCCCAACTGACTTTGAGATCATTTATCAATCTTTGCACAAATATTTCAATCTCTAATTCTGCTATACGTCGTCCAATACAGCTTCTTATACCAAATCCAAACGGTTGTGTGATCATAGGATGAGCGTTCCCGTAGTACAAAGGATCAGTCTTCTCTGTAAGCCATCTTTCTGGGATAAATTCAGATGCTCGAGGATAGTACTTGTCTAAACGTGATAAGTATTCGTTTGGTGCAATTACATCAACCTGCGACATTAAAACACAAAAATGCTGGATATTTATGAACACCGTTCCTTAGATTCCATGGCTATGAAGAGGAAATAACAACAGTGCTGTTACCAAGTTATTTATTACTTATTGGGAACCTATAATCTCCATTAAGCAAATTGCAAAGGCTGTGTGCGGGACTACAGTTCGGGTTCTTTACAATCTCGCCCGATGGCGTTAATACGCGTCAAAATGGCGAGATTCCCGTGTTACACGAATTATGTTTACTGAACTTTCAGTGTCCAAAATTGTTTTATAGTCGGTGAAAAATAGAAATATGTTAACTATTACCCAAAGCATAAATATGCTTACTCTGAAAGAAGGATGGCGACATCCCGTGGATTTTGTGACCCCATGTTAATGACGACGTGCATTAAGGAGACCTATCAATACTTGTGATTCATTATCAAAGCATCAAAAAAGCTACTTGAGTACATCTTGGAGAAGCTGGGGACATAAAGTTAATATAGGTTATTTTTATAACTTTGGCCTGTATTTCGGTTCAGATGTATGTTCGTAATAGTAGAAAACAACAGTTTTCAGTTTGTTCCCTAAAATAATAAAGAACTTCCCGAATATTCCCAAATCTGCCAAACTCTGCGAGATTAAATATAACTTGTTATGTTCTGCTGCAAAGAAAATGAATAAAAATTAAATCTGCCCAAATAGCAGAAATCTGCCATAAGCGGTCACACTGTTCTCAATATCAATGTGACATTGGCAAGAGGTCTCTTGTCAAAACGTTCCTTTGCAATTTTCATTATCTCTCATTTAAATGTTGTCTAAATATTTTTGTCAGATTGTGTTTTATTTTTTGCTTTATGTCATTACTGTTTAATGTTTTTTATGTATGTATATAATAATTTTTTCATTAAGTATTTCATAGTTTTAATTTTTTATCTGTGTACAGTCAAGAGCACGTCAAGCTTGACACTTTGTACTTTGGACCGTTCTTATCGTAAGTGGCAGAGTTGGATTTAAAACTTAAGTGTCAAGCTTGACGTGCTCTTGACCCTGTACAAAACAATAATCAATACTTCAGGTAGGTAAACATTCAATCATACTTAAAATGAAACGTACGTACAAGAACGTTACCTAATCTATGGTCGAACTAAATCAATTGCGCTGTTTTCTAGCATCTATTCTAAAATACATCATCATCATCATCGTCAGCCTATTGCAGTCCACTGCTGGACATAGGCCTCCCCTAATGCACGCCATTTCGCCCTGTTCTCGGCTTGACGCATCCATTTCCTGCCAGCAATCTTCTCGTCACTCCATCTGGCTGGAGGGCGTCCCACACTACGTTTGCCAAGTCGTGGTCTCCACTCAAGAACTCGTTTACCCCAGCGGTTGTCGGTTCTTCGGCAGATATGTCCAGCCCACTGCCACTTCAGCTTGCTTATCCGAAGAGCTATGTCGATCACTTTGGTTCTCTGTCTGATAACCTCATTACGGAGTTTATCTTTCAGAGAAACTCCGAGCATAGCTCGTTCCATAGCTCGCTGAGCGACTTTAAACTGGTGGACTAGCCGTATCGTGAGTGTCCACGACTCAGCTCCGTACGTTAGAACTGGTAGGACGCACTGGTTGAAAACCTTTGTTTTTAAGCTCTGCGGGATGGGTGACGAAAAGACTCGACGGAGCTTCCCAAACGCTGCCCAGCCAAGCTGAATCCTCCTCCTGGCCTCCTTCTCGAAGTTATTTCTACCTAACTGCAGAATCTGCCCGAGGTAAGTGTATTCGGAAACAACTTCAAGAAGGTGGCCATTGACGCAGATGGGTCTCGGATCAATGTGGTCATTGATCATGACTTTGGTTTTATCAAAGTTTATGCCAAGACCAATCCGCCGCGAGGCGGATGCTAGGCTGTTCAGCATCTGATCCAGTTCCTCCAGCGATTCTGCCATTAGGACTATGTCATCTGCAAATCGCAAGTGTGAGATGTACTCGCCGCTTATGTTAATGCCCATCCTTTTCCAGTCCAGCGTCTTAAACATATCCTCCAATGCAGCGGTGAACAGTTTCGGGGATATGACATCCCCCTGTCTCACCCCTCTGCGTAATTGGATAGGTTCAGACTGCTGGTCCTGTACTTGGACACTCATGGTAGCAGCATCGTAAAGACATCTCAACACTTGTATATAACGATAGTCCACTTGGCACCGCTGTAAGGATTCCAGGACAGCCCAGGTTTCGACAGAGTCAAAGGCCTTCCCACAGTCCACGAAAGCTAAACACAGGGGCCGATTATACTCTTCGGACTTCTGTATAATCTGCCTCACTGTGTGTATGTGGTCTATGGTGCCATATCCTCCCCGAAACCCGGCCTGTTCCGGTGGCTGAAACTCGTCGAGTCTTCTTGCGAGGCGATTCGTGATGACTCTAGAAAACAGCTTGTAGACGTGACTCAGGAGTGAGATGGGTCGGTAGTTTTTCAGTAGAGTTTTATCTCCCTTTTTAAAGAAGAGAACTACAATACTCCTGTTCCACGCCCGTGGAGTTCTCCCGCAGTGAATGACCAAGTTAAAGAGCTTCTGGAGTTCCTGGATAATAGGAACTCCTCCAGACTTCAAAAGCTCCGAAGTAACTCCGTCTTCACCGGGGGCTTTTCCGTTTTTAAGCTGTTTTAGAGCCAACACGATCTCGTCTTGACTGATTTCTGGCAGGTCGTCGGTATAGTGGCGCGTCAAGGTGGCTCTCAAATCGTGATTGTCACGCTGGACCCGAGGAGCATTTACAGCGTACAAACAGCCATAGAAGTCCTCTATCTCGGCGAGTATCTGCTGCCTTGACGTTACAGTTAGGCCATCGTGCGTTGTAAGCTTCGTCAGGTGGCTCCTTCCAAGCTGCTGAGTGAATACTTTGGACCCTCGGTTTCGCTCTATCGCCTCCTCAATGAGGCGTGTATTGGAGCTCCGAAGGTCACGCCGTACCATCTTCGCAATCTACTTGTTTAGGTATGACCTCTCTGACGAAGTGGCCTGGATGTCATCGCGTCTTTTCGTCATAAGTCGCAGAGTCTCATCCGAGAGTTTAGACTTCTTTCCCGTACGCTGCAATTGACAGAATTTGATGCCCTCGCTTCTCAGCGTCCCAACCACGCCTTGTAGGGCCTCGTCAACGTCCTCGGTGGGTTCCAGCTCGACGAATCTCGCTTCGAGAAGTTCATGGAACTTCTCGGAGCCCGCCATGATCTGGAGTGGATTAGGACGGAGCGTGGACTTCATCAAGCGGCTTCTTTCAAGTTTGACATCGATATTCAGAGAGCCTCGTACAAGTCGGTGATCAGATCCGGTGCTAAACCTGTTGATCACTGAGACATCTCTGAATATGTGTCTCTTGTCCGTCAGGATGAAATCGATCTCATTTTTAGTCACAGCGTCGGGGCTTCGCCAAGTCCACTTCCTTTGAGGCTTCTTCTTGAAGAACGAATTCATCAAGAAGAGCCCCTCGTGCTCGAGGAAGTTGACTAGCGTTTGCCCCCTGTGATTCCCTACTCCATAACCATGCGGGCCGACACGAGACTCGTCAAGATTTGGGAATCCCACTTTAACACAACAACATAACAACGTTGAAGTGAGCCTTGGTGGTGTTGTGTAAGGCTTTCGATATGTCCTCGTACATATCTTCTACATCGTCATCCGAATGTGTCGAGGTCGGTGCGTAGGCCTGAATGATCTTCAGGCTATACCTTTTTGATAGCCGAAGGATCAGGTACGCTACCCTGTTCGACACACTGGAGATCTCTTCAACGTTGTTAGAGAGGACTCTGTTGACGAGGAATCCTATACCACCTTGGGATGTTTGATCACCCTCGCGGAAGTACAGTAGATGGCCCGAGTCTAGGGTTATGGTGTCCTCTCCCTCTCTTCGGACTTCACACAGCCCCAGAACATGCCATCTAATGTTCTCCAGTTCCACTTCCAACTGTGCAAGGTGTTCGTCAAGCCTAAGAGTTCGTCCGTTAAACGTAGCCTGGGTCAGTTGTTTTTGGTAGCCTGCGGTAGCCCGGGGATTCTTAGCACCCCCTACCCCGCCGGTACCATGGCCGCTACCGTGACCAGGAATAGCGGGGCGACCGGGAACTGGGGGCCTTCGATTGGTTGTGCCGTCCATGAAGGGGGTTATTGCCCATAATCTCCACCCTGGGCATGCGGGTTGGAGATCGCAGGGCGCTGCCTTTGTACTACCGACGCTGCTGCCCGTCGGTAGCCAGCAGATTTGACAGCGCCAATGTGGGGAAGGGCTATACCGCCTACTACCGGTCGCCAGAGCCTCGTCGGTTACTGCAGGATGTACCGCGTGCAGGTGAGGTTGACAATAAGAGCTGTGATGGTGTGTGCCCCCTTACATCCCCTTTAGAATTCTATCCAAAATTCTAAAATACACTATTTTACAATTTTTTTATTCTCGTCTTCTAAAAATATACAAAAATATATTGATAACTAGGCATAAACTAAAACGCAAAATTATACTAGCAAAGTCCATGAACGGCTCTTCGTCGTTATTGGGGCAGCTTTCGCCATCCTTCTTTGCATTTCTATGCATCTATCAGAGATAGTGATGTATTTTTGTTAAAAGTGCATTGCTTACCCCTTTAGGAATTACATATCCACCCACAATGTGTTCTCTCGTGGTCATTCGTAAATTAGCAGATATAACAGCATTCATTCTTAAGCTTTCTTTAAGACAAGCTTTTAGATATCTCTTGTTTGTATCATCCGAACGAATTTCTTCACGCAACTTGTCTTGAACTTTTGGATTTGTAGCCAATCTGTACAGCAAAACGGTTGTTGCAAGTGCTACCTGGAAAAATCGATGTCGTTTCGTTAATAAGCACGCTAAGTATATATAATATACTGTTTTTCGCTTATACCATGTCAACACACTTACTGTATCAATCCCAGCCATGAGCATTTCATTCGCCATCATAATGGCGACTTTCTCGTCAACTGCCAGCAGTTTCTCAAGCACGCTTTTATCTTCTTCTGGAATATTGTGACCTCTCTCTTTGATTCTCTGCTTTGCTTGCTCGATATACTTTGCACTTATACTGTAGAAGAGGAACATAATGAATATAAGAAATGTTGTTAAAAAATTCAAATAACATTATCAAAACTATCATCGATGATAAACAAGTGGGAACTGTAAGCTGTGTAAGCTACATTACGTGTAAGCTTAAAGCGCTTTTCGTCATCTTTTATTATGCGCACGGCCCAGGAATGGAATTCTCTACCTGCGACTGTATTTTCGAGCACATACAACCCGAGTATCTTTAAGACTGAATAGGCATCTTCTGGGTGAGCTCATTCCATGGTAGAGCCTATCTGCTCCAAGGTTAGGTAGTGGCCAAAAGCAAGTCTATTTAATTAAAAAAAAATACATGAGCTGTATAACGCTCACAGCAGATAATAAATTTTATTGTAGTTTTTTCCTATTCTCTTAATGTATTGCTAAGTAGTAAGAGAGCAGAGAAAGAAGACTGTAAAGTTAGATTAAATGTAAACAAACTATTTTTATAACGGGTCACATTAATCTACGGAAAATACCTAAGATTTTTTGTAACATACTAAAATTGCTTGATAATACTTACTCCCACTGCGTATCTAATAATTTCATCAATCTATTAAACATACGAGTGTTGAATTTTTGTAAAAGTTTTGGCATCAATTCGTATTTAAAACCCAAATCAAAAAGTTCCTTAGAACATATTCTTAGTTGTTCTGCAGGGTGATCTTCTGTCAAATTATCTTCTAGGGCACCAAGTCGCGCCCCTAGACATACTAAGGCTACAGATTCTAATGCAAACTTTTTCATCTCAGCATCAAAATTATTTCGTAGATATGTTTTGTCCGCTGAAAGTTTTATTAATCTGAAAGTAACAAAAAGCTAGTTTGTACTATTTAGCAAGTCAATAGCGGTAATTGCCTCGACTTTTCTACAATTCTTATAACCAGTTATAGGAAAGGTGTCTATTACCTAGCCACCATTTCTTCTGCAATATTGTCCAATCCTGGAGCATATAATTTGACGAGTTTAGGTTTTAACAAAGCTGGGTTTACTTTTGTTCGGAAGTCACGCCATTGTGGACCCTGTCTGCAATACAAACAATAGGTTCAATCGGTCTATAATAAAATAAGTTATATTATAATAGACGATCTGTTATACAATAAGAAATATTCAATACGCACGCAGTAGTTAATCCGTAAACACCCTCAAATCTCTCTTTTCTGAATTCTTCTCTGTAGTACGTAAAACTTTTAAATCCGGGCCGCATCGGCAGTACGTCTTCAGCTCTGTACACCTACAATAGTAAATTATTTTTAAATTTATAATAAAGACAAACAATCGTAATAAAAAGTTTGCAAAATAGACATTTTCATATTGTTTAATATAACTTCTATTCCTTCACGTCACATCTATAAAAATGAAGATCTTTCGTTCAGCTGAGTACATCGTCAAAAAATACTTTCGCGAAAAAAGGAATTTCAATTCCTTATTACAGTATGAGAACCTTTTAAAAATATGGTGAAACCACAGACCACATAAATACTAGGGTGAAACGGTGGTGAAATGCTTGCGGTAATTGGTAGCAACTAAGGATTGCTATAGACATCTTATTAATGAGCTCATTGAGCTCGGTTTCCTCTAAGGTCAAAATCAGTCGTGGAGAACATTTTAGCATTATGGTACTTGGGCTCAGTGGAATCTTTGGAGGTATTTTTGTCTCATTACTTATCTAGGCAAGGCCTCAGGTCCTTATATCTAACATGACAGGTAGCACTTACGTTTATTCTTTAGTAAGACGTGTAGATCCAATTAGATCCTTACCTGATCAAAATGGTCTGGTTCAAACAGCATCACCATATCCGCAATGTTAGGAAATAAACGTTCTACCCTGACTATGGGTCCATACTCTTTATGTAACTTTCCAGTCATGGCGGCAAAGTTTTCTGGTAAGCCAATTTTTCCTAAAATTTTTTAACGATGGTAATTATCTATATTTCCTAACAAATTTTTCGTGAATCCATGTTATTAGACAAATTAGTAGCTAACTTTGGTCAATTTTGCTTAATTAATGCGTAAGAGATTCCAACAATCTGTCAACAGTTTTGTTCGTACTGAACCAATTTGAAATTACTTTAGAGTATACATGCATATATTATGTATTACAACTTTTCATGATATAGCAAAAGTAAAATTTGGAAGTAGACGGGGAATATACTCGTCTGTATGATGAAGTCGCGCATTCGCTATACCTACCACATAATATTATTATCAACATTGAGCATGATGCCATTAAGTGAGCAAAATGTAGGGTCGTATTCTAGAACTATACTCAATGCTCAAGTCAGGACTTGAGTATGATTCAAAGCACTAGAAATCATACTCAAGTCCCTGCCATTAGGGTCGTATTTCCAGAGCTTGAAATCATAATCAGATCCTGACTTGAGCATTGAGTAGAGTTCTGGAATACGACCAGTAGAGTGCCAAGTAAGGCAAAGAATGAGTGGAGAGTACAAACCTATTACAGGCAGAAAGTGATGTAAACCGCCTATGATTGGCAAAGGGCCTAAACCAGGGATTGCACTGTAAGGCTTTGGTTGTTCCAAGGCTGTCGATAATGTTCGTTTTTTTAAACTGTCAGCGAATAAAAAATAAATTAGTAAGAGCAAAAATATTTCGCCCAATCGTAAATTTGATATGGTAGGTATAAACCAAACGACTTTGTCGTAATAAAATATTTGTTTAAGGAACATGCAATTGTTTTTCAAAGCTATCTAATCGTTATAAAAAAAAAACATTATTAAAGTGTATTATCAATTTGAGTTTGAAACACTAGAAAGAATCAACAACACGAAACAACTAGACACAATTTTTTTGTACGTACCTTTTAACATTTTGAGTAATCACTAACAATGATTTATGATTAAGATAATTTAGAATTCTCATTATTTTTGCCGTCGTTGCAATCGTCTGATCCTTTTCGTGGCCCCGCACACACTAAAAAATTAAACGGTAAAAATAACTTCTTCCATATCTACACACATCTGATATTTAAATAGGTATACAATTTGTTTGACCTTCAATCGCATTGTAGCATATTACGCGTTGCCACCGATTTTAAGCTAATCTGTCTGGCAGTTACTATTTACAATTACCTAACAAATTTTGTTGTGCGTTATTATTTTACTACCGATTTTAATTTTTTGTTGTGTTCCCCAGAAATGTTTAATTCGTCGGTGTTTTGTAGAAAGCGACATTTTGTAGATTTTTCCGGGACCATGTTGTAGGTTTTTACGACAGTTTTAAAATGTTTAATGTAGGGGTCGACAGTGAACCAAGTGTACAATATATATAACCCAGAAACGCAATATTGGAATTTGGTGCAAATCGCACCAGGTGAGCTTCTACTATACGCACCCTATCTCTTCCTAGTCTACATCGAGCTAGCGCAGATGCCTGGGGGCGGCGATGTTTTCTATTTTTTACCAAAAAACTAATAAAAACATGCGAGAAGAATTTCGTTTCGTTTGACTCGTATAAGCAGTAGCTCACATATTAATAGATATAATAGATTAGCTTCCAATGCACTTTTTATTGAGGTAGTTAAATTAAGTAACTGGTTTTTAGGCACGTTGCTACATAATCTCACATTTTGCAAGTATGGGGTGGTGCAGAATGAACCACTTTTATGGTATACACAATGATAGGTTCATTTGACAACTTAGTGATAAATTAGTACCGTGGGGTGTGCACAGTGAACCATTTCTCATTTTAAAAAAAAACATGGTTTTAGAAGGATCGTCTGTATTTGGACAAAAACGAAGTACTGCTTTATCATGCCCAGTAAAATTACCTATAATTCTAATCAAAAAGTGTATAATTTAGGTCCATATATCGAGAGCTACAGCTCTTGAAAATTTAGGTGGTTCATTGTTACACACCTTACCCTACTCTTTGAACACTGTGCTAAAGGTACTGGCACTTGACTGGCACTGAACACTACCTGAACACTGCCACTGGGTCAATGTAAATCTCCCACTATTTAGAGAATGACAGATAAATAGTACCATTCATATCATCCATCCCATTCATTCTTTCCATATTGTTTATGGCGATGACAAGAAGTTGTGGTGTGTCATGAAATAATTTTAATTAAATACATTTAAACATATATAATATATACTTGTTTTGAAATAAAATTACCATTACAATGTGTAAATTCTCATGTGCTAAAATTTGAAGAGGGTTAATATACGCAATAACAATGTCGTACGTGGAGATGTGTAATTTTACATAACAAATCACTTATTTCCCTTTAAAATGGAGCCAGATTCGACGACTGTCGATAATAGGTCAAGATTAGAGATTGACAAGGTCTCTTTTCCCTTTCCTGTTTGTCCAGGGTAAGTCCGAGTGATCAGAAATACGATTATTTAAAACTTACTTTTTGTATGTGCACCTTGTTTGTTTATTTTTGATAGAGTTCCTTGTATTTGGTTTTGAGGGATGAGGGTGCTGGTGAAATTACAGGCACATGGGACTTGTCAACTGATGTCTCTGGATGACAGGCGCAGTGGCAGTGCCCCTCAGGTCTTGCTCTGAGTGACACTGCAACTGATAACAGTTGCAGTGTCACTCAGAGCATTAAATTGCAAAGACCTGAGACACGCCTGCCCATAAGGGCAGGCGTGTCTCTTACCACCAGATGCATAACATGCTCGTCCCTTCACTTGTATAATAAAAATAAAAACCTTTCCAATTTTAGCAACTTCAAGTTGTACAAAGATCTAACAGTGAAGAATGATGGAAAATGTTTGGAGATTCAACTTGTGGAGCGCATGCAGAGTTTCGGATTGCTTCCTAAGAATATACAATGTCTAACAGCAAAACCAGAGTGCGCTGTTGTCAGTAAGCCTGCGAGAGTAGTTGATAGGTGAGAATGTTATTACTGAAACAAACACAAAAAGACTACTTCAAAACTTTGCTTATCCGCTTTTGTTATCTTCATTGGCAACAATAACTGATGACAAAAGATGGAAGTCCTCATCAAACCGAACTTAGCTGAAATTACACCTTTGTTAAAATGAAAATCTATTAACGGCAAGTCTGTGAAATTCAGTAAACTTGATTCATCCTCGCATTTGCCACAAAAAAATGATATAGGAATCAGTTCACCAGTGTTAGAGTAATTATGTAACACTAACACAAAAACTTAAATACAGTTGAATTAAGAACCTCCTCCTTTTTTGAAGTTGGTTAAAAATTATGAAGAAACTAGCTATTAAATGCAACTTCAGGAACTTTTGAATTTTAGGTGTTTAATTTACTTACGTAATTTAACATTTCTTCTATTAGATGTGAAACTATTTGTTTGGATCTACACTAGTCTTGGTAGTCACAATTTGTTTGTGGAAAAAGAAAAAAAATGTAACTAAATTTTGATGTGAAAAATTTTTTTCCTTTTCAGGTAACTTTTAGAAAGTATTTAAGTTTAACCAATAATATGTATATACGGCCTTGAAAAATATTATTTTATTTATATAGGCAATAATAAAAAAATGTCCCACTAACAGTATGGACATGTCAACTCAGAACAAGTGCCCAAACTGGACAATGTGCATTTGCCTTTTGCGATAATTTTACGTACTGATTGACTGCTGTGGACTGTCCAGTTTTTAGTCAAAATATGATTGATTAGGGAAAGAAAAACACAATACAAACGAAAATGTAGTATGGTGACGTTTCTTTGCTTACCTACATCTGAGGTCATGTAGTGTGTTTGGTGTTTGCATCACAGATACAAATCAGTATTATTTCACAAAAATATTATTTCAATCATTTTATATACAACATTCCTTCCAGCTTTTTAGATATTTTTTCTGATGTTTATCCGATTCCATATTGCAAAAACCTAACAACGCAATCAATCCTTGAGAAGCATAAACATTTTTAACTCTTATACAAAGAGGTAAAATAGCACAATTGCAGTTGGTTAACACATGTAATAAAACATTTCAGAGTCCAATGGGTATGTGAAGGCTGTAGTAAAAGGCAGCCAATAAGAACAGGATCGTTTTTTCTACGAATACAGTGCTCCCTGCTGCAGGCTCTACAAGTTATCCTTGCATGGTGCGAAGATGCTGACTGTGAATCAACAGCAATGCATATTGGTAGGTCTAAATAATGCAAAGCCTTCTACTGAAAATATACAGTCGGTAGCACTACTTAGATTGGACATTTGATTATTGTCGGTCTGCTACTGTTCATGTAGCTTCAGCATGTCATGCTCTACTTGTGATCTAAATCTATATATGTCTAGTTGAGATACAAATGTCGAATTGAATTATGACAATTATACATACATGCCATGTGTGTGGATGACATTTTTTTAATCGGAAGTTGTTTAACTATTGATGATGATAAATGTCCGATTCAAATACACTTTATGTTAAATGAAATATTGAAATCGTAATATGGTTTAAACACAAACTTTCTATGAGTATGCGCATTATTATTATTTCTTTGTATGATAAGTCGTAATTTTAAGGCGACTTTGCAGAGAGTTGTTTATTCTTGTTGCAATTTTCTTCACTGTCTGTAAAAAGGTTATTCTATTTATAACTTTTGAGACAAAATTTTTGCTCACAAGTCAATAATATGTCCAAGCAAGTTTTGAGGAAGTATTGAAATAATAAAATTACTATAAGCCATCTCTAACATGCCCTGATGAATCTTATTGTTTTACTCCCATTTGTTTTATGTGGTCCTCATGGCTTATGTAGAAGAAAATACCCTATAATTGATCTAGTGGCATAAACTTAGTTTTCAATCAAAACTATCCCCTAAG
>NW_020654810.1:7676997-7687327 GCF_003589595.1 Hyposmocoma kahamanoa | reverse complement strand
TAGTGCGCCCTTTTATTTATATTATCATCGTTTGTATTTCAATTTTAATACATTTATTGACAATAATTAGTCCTGTAGACTCTTTTTGTTTCACCACCGGCAGAATTGGCTACTAGAGATCTCTTCTAGAGATAAGTTCACCTTTTGTCATAATTTCCCTTATAAAATGTGTTTTTATGTTTTTTCTTTGTGCAATAAAGAATTTGTCGTATAACGTTCTAGTCTTTCATATATACGTATACTGGGAAAAAAGCGTGAAGTTGTCTTTCATATAACCTTACTTCGACTGAACTACATATAAAGATTGTGCCTTGTCGTCGGGTATATTTACTACAGTAAGAACATAATGAAACTCCATTTTATGAGTTTAGAAATCGTAAAAAAAATAGTTTGAATTAGTGGCTGTACAGGCACAAAATTAGGGCATCGGATGGGGTAGACCGGTGTGGCGAGATTTTAGAAAGGTGAGCGGTCAGCAGTTTTGCTGTTTTGGTTAATATGTACAGTGAGAAATTTTATTATACGTTCACTCGGTTGTTGAAAACTTGTAAAGGATTATAAAAATTACATGAGAGCGATTGCCAACAATCCATTACAGGGGGCCTACTATGTGCTCATAAGAAACTAGCCTTATTCCATGCAGTTCTTTACGTGGTAAAATAAAACTGAATTGTTTAAATTCAGATATCATGACTAACACAAAGTTGAACGGAAATTGCATGGGAAAGTGATAAGTTTTTTTACTTTTTAAGGCAATCACTATCTTTCTAGAAATTTATTAAATTCGTTGATGGTTCGAGTTTACTCTTGACAGTGACAGCTTCACCAACCCGTGGTAACGTATAATGGAAAATTGACACTGGCGACGATCGCCATATTTTTTATATTATTCTTATAAAACTGACACTGGTCCAAGCCTAGTGGCCGCCATTAAGAAAATAATAATAATTTATATTAATATATTAATTTAATAATGCCAGTGTAGATATAGTATGAAAAATGGAATATTTTTTTAATATTAAAAACAGCCACATGGTTTCCAATTATCGATTAGGTAGGACCACATCACTCGTTTAGTAGCGTCAGTTTAGGGCTAATAAGGTTAACAATTCACGGAGTGGTTTCCATCCGCGCCCGCCGGTGCTGCTAGACAGCGGTTTTATTTCAAAAGTCAAGACCCTGCAAGTATGTGCGGGCACGTAGCTGCCGCGGTTGCGAGCACGAAACCGTTGCGATTGCGGAACGGACCGCGAAGTTAGTGGGAGTTAATTGCAAGTCGCACGGTTAATAGAGAACTCACCCTGTGTGCGCCTGCGTCACATTGCGCCTGAACCGACCGCCAAAGTGTGTGGGCGACGACGACGGCCGCCAAGCGCGCAGGTCATCGCGTCCTGCGCGGTTCTACTAGTACCATGCCGCGGCAAACGCGGGTGAAAACCTCCGTGAGTTCTTAGTGTAACGAAAAATGAGTTTCAGCGCCATCTAACGTGTAATAGTTAGCTGTTACGAGTATATACTAATAGTATTTTTACTAAAACGTCACCTATTGGTGAATGGCTGAACCAGGATGAAAAAAATACTGAAATATTGTAATATAACTCTTATCCAAGTGACTGTAAGTTTAATTTTGTTTTACGTCGTTTTCACGTTTTAAGCCCTACCTAATCAAAATCTAAGTTATGGTAGTAGATAATAGAGCGTAAAGTTTGAATTGCAACAAGCTAAAACGTGGCGACATCGGCACCCGATCTTACATAGCGTCATTACATATCTCCCCTTTTTTCTATTTCTATGGTACTAATATTGGGAACGTCCAAGAAGTATAAACTGATTGTGTTCGAAAAGGGAAACATTATGAACCTGCCTTGTTTTTGTGAGGTTGTTGTATGAATTTGACAGGCAATTCTGCCTCTTAGCGTAACTAACGTAATTGATATTTTCAGGGAAATTGAGTTATTAACATATAATCAGCGAAACAAGATCTACAACCCCCATAAGTGGTTTTTTATACCTTATTGAGTTTCAGTTTTATTGCTAAGCAAAATCAGTGTGATTGACATTTTTCAAAGAAAAAACTACTTAGGTTTTTTTTTATAATGTCAAGTAACGGGACAAACAAACAAACGTGCGCCTGCCTGATGGTAAGCTACACGACTGTTCATAACAGTTGCAGTGGCCCTCAGAGCTTTAATCGTCTGTAATTTCACCGGCACCCTTACCCTTCAAAACCGGAACACAGTAATGCTAACATTACTGCTTGGCGGCAGAAATAGGTAAGGTGGTAGTACTACCCTGGAGGAACTCTTTCATAAGGACCTCTATTGCTACTGAAAGGTGCCAATATATCGAAAGTTACCAAAATGCAAATGCGTTAGTCGACAAGTTGCGTTAGTTGGCATAATTCAACTTACGGCTTTAATCAGGATCGCTTTATGGGACTATAGTGGAGAAACTAAACCAGGAGGTAGATAGTCTGCACCTTTTATTCGGCCACAAGCTCCCAGCTGTACGACTATCAAGCCGTAAGAGCTTCCTTCGACATACCACCGTCATAGAAGGTAGCCCAACAGACGCGAGGTGCAAACGTTGGCTAGCCAAATTCGCTCCTCATGATTTTATTATCGGAAAGTCTTCCCCCTGGACACGAGTTGCAGTGGTCAGTATAGAAATCCCTGAATAGTCTCAGATCACAAGTTGACCGATGTAGAGACAACATGGCGAAATGGAGATATATCAGTCCGACTCAAAACCATTGTGTCTTCGGATCCCCCACACAAAGTATGTCTCACTTGCTCTCATGCCCACTGTGTCAGACCCTGAGACATAAGTTGACTAGCCCCATGTGGCTGTATTTCACCAGCACCAATTCTCTTCAAAACTGCAACGCAGTAATGTGAGCATTACTGCTTGTCGTCAGAAACAATTTAAGTGGCAGTGCTTCTCAGGACGAACTCTTTTACAAGGCGCTCTACTGCTACTTTAGCTAATAATATAACCGCGATAGTTGTTTACCTTTTTGGTATTATTTTCGAATACCATGCTTTACGAAGCCTGATATATTACTTCCTAATTGACGCTTTCAAATCTTTCATTGTAAAGTCACAATTGAGACAAAGAAATACTATAAATCCACCATTACCTTGACTGTCAGATTGCGTATAGAATTTACAATATGTTTCACGACTTTCATCTATGATTTGTAGGTAAGTAAAGTATAAAAAAAATGATTATAATTTTTGGTAAGTTAAAGTTATTTAAACAAAGTTTTGCTCCTGACGAACCGCCTAAGGTTTAGCGTACCTACATCAAAAAGTCCAATAATATACGATCATGGAAACGCCCCGTGGACGTTATAATGAAAATATCCCATTAAAATTTTAGCACTATATATTCTAAAATAGTTTAATGAATCAGTTGCGTTTTTCATACAAAATTGAGGGCATGCTAGTGTAGAGTAGGCTGTATGATTTGTATTAGAACTGGCTAAATAAACATATGTAGGGTTGTATTTAGTTATAAAATAGAGCATTGTAAAAAAACAACATCGTGGTTGTTTTTTTTTATAAAATATAAGTGCGCATTTGACAATCGAATCGAATACACGTAGTAAAGTCATAAATAAAAATTTATGATTATTCATGATTCATTTCATTGATTCATGATATTTATGATGTCTCTTTGAAAAGTGCCTGTCGCTACGCTAACTCACGACTACGACCACAGATCACATAAGTGACTACAACCCCTACACTAGCTTCGGTCTCAAGCTGTTTTCTCGTGGTCCCACTAATTTGTCCCACAAGTGGAATAACGTGGGAGACTTGTTTATCGTGGTCCCACTGATTTATATAAACAGACTTTCATATAAAATATATACTTACTTTAAATGTAATTATATTTTGTACATTTTAATATACATGGGCGTTTAGAGCTTTTCCCATTTTTGTTTGCTGTGTATTAGAAGGTTTTTAAATGATCAAAACTGGAGTTTAGTCACATGTTCTTAGACTACGCTACTTTGCAAAATTGTAATTCATGTTCTCTCATATAAATTATACTAATCCCTGGGACCGGCTGGCACAGATTGAGGCGCCCGCGCACCGGTAACAAGTTGCCTTTCGTCTAACTGTACGATAAACGGTACAAGATAACTTTTCGTTTTCTTTGTCACTGCAGATTATTGAACTTAATTGGACCACATCGTGTATTGAAACTCATTCGTCAGTAGTTTTAAACTAGTTTTTAGACTGGATTAAACGAGAGATAGTTATCGAAGTAAAAGTTTGATCGAATTTTTTTCTTACCGAACCTATTTACGGCTTAACAAATTTATTTATGTACCTAACTATAAGATTTAAGAATCACCCAACGAAAACATCAAAAGTTTGTGGAATCACGTCTATTTGTCAAGTTTAATTGAATATACATAACATAAGAAATGAAACTATTTTTCCGGATTTAAATTGCGTATATTTGTTTTTTCAAACAAACCGACGTTTCAGGCCCTTTACCGTGACCAAGAGACCTGTAAAGGGCCTGAAACGTCGGTTTGTTCGAAAAAACAAATATACGCGATTTAAATCCGGAAAAATAGTTTCATTTCCTATGTGTAACAATCGCGAAAATCTAAGAACTCGATACATAACATAAACTAACAAATTATACTACTACAAAAAAAAATGCTCTGATACTAATAATAATAACATGTGTACCTACTAATATTATAGCATTAATAGTTACGTCCTAGAATTTGCTGCCGTCTACCATATTAGTTATATAATAATAACAATGATAATGTTTATTAAGAGTATTGACGTGAACCATCGAAATTATAGAAATCCCAATAGACTAATTCTTTTTGACGTACCTAAGGTAGAAAAATATAATCAAAATTGTTTGTGTATGTGTATCAGAATTTACAATAGATTACCAAATGACATTAAACACTTGCCCATTACATTATTTAAGACTAAATTATATGAATTGTTAAAGAATAAAGTATATTATAGTATTAGGGAATTTCTACAATAATTTTTATGTAAAAGAATTTAAATTAATTATATGTAACTTAATGTAAATGTAACCATGTGACGACCTATTTTTCATTTATTTTGCATGCCTAAATTATCTTCGGGCGAAACATGCTTGAACTTATATGTATATTACTGTGTTATCATGACCACCATGTTTTATGCAAATAAACGATTTGATTTGATTTGATTTGAAAAATACGTACATGAATTATGGCCATTGATTGGGAAAGTACTGTCTCCCAAGATACAGGTTCGCCTAGTTTGGGAGATAGGATGATAATGTATATGTACTTGCTCTTGTATCAATTAATATTTCATTTCATTTCAAATTTCAATCGGTTAACAGAAAGTGGGTGTAATCCAATAAACCGGATACGTAATTTGCTACCTTTAGAGCCCTGCCTCACCGGGACGCCATTATTTGGCTACGTAGCCAAATAATTCATATTGAAAAGTATGGCTCACTTTGCGACGGATTACCCACGTCGCCAATTTGGAAGCGTAGCCACTACCGACATACATTTCAATATGAATTATTGGGCTACGGTGAGGCAGGGCTCATGGAGGTGGAATTTTTTCTTCAAATTTGAATGGGACCTATTGGTCCCACCGCAGTATACTATATATATGTGTGTATATAACAGTGTATATAATATTGAATGCGACCTATTGGTTCCAACAAAAACAATAATCATTACTTTTATCTTTCGACTCAGTTACGCAATGGATTCTGACGAAGAAACATTACTTTTACCTAGTTCTTGGGGCACACACTTCACATATAGGTATTAAAAATTACTCACCTGCTATGTTTTTTTCAGTTAAACTACAACTGAAAAAAACATAGCAGGTGAATTGTCAATAAATTTTAGACTAAAGTTTTCCCACGCCTTTTTTTATCCGGTCGATGAGAATAACTGGCGGAACTGCTATCCCATATTGCAGAGTGTTGTTTTACATTCTCTATAAATTCTTCAATTCGATTTTCATCCATCGTGGTTAATTTGAAAAATTAACATGTACATCTAATGAGATGTACATGTTAATTTTTCAAATTACGGTAAACGGTTAATGAACCGTGACTGCAACCGAGCGTGACTGCAGCGCGACTGTCGCGTCTGTGGCCAATCGGTTACCACGCTGGACTGAGAGTTGGGGTGTAAATTGTCTTTAAAAATTTAATAATAATATGCCTATGTGTGCGTCCATGGCACCCGTGATACAGGGTTTCCCTACTCCGGGACTATCAGTAAAAAAATCTATCTACCTAAAAAAAGCCACCTTGCTATAATACATTTAAATTACTTAACCCATAGTACATGAAGCACCGCATCTTTCTTCTAATCAGGCATTCTATACTAGAATGTTATATACAAAGTGTTCAACGATTGAATCATCAAGCTATTAATATGTGATTGTGCGGCAAATGACCGATTGTTTGCGCTCGCACATGTATCAGGGTCACCGGGTTATCGCGGTTTTTGTATAAAAATAACTTCTAAAAATATACAGATGCTTTTTTGACCTTCCCGATACCACAGTGTCAAACTACGTTCTATTAAAATTATGATCATTGAAAGATTTTTTTTAGACAAGCGAGACAATGAACAATATGCACTCGTTCACAATTTCGAGATATATACCTATATAAGCTTTTCAATTACAAAATTCCCTTGCGTCTTGTTACCTTGCTGAATAGATAGATACTATGATACCAATAGCGAGTTAACGTCAAAAGGCAATCGAGGTTCTGTGATACCTACACAATGGAAATGAAACTATATTTTCGTATATAAATCCCATATAGATATTTGGTTTTTTTCCAAGCAAACGACTGCTGACAGTCAGCCGCGGGTATGACAGTTGTAAAGCGCCCAAAACGTTGGTTTGTTTGAAAAAACAAGCATACGTGATTTAGAATTGAAAAATAGTTTCATATACAAGGAAAATAAGCTAGCTATTTGTCAAAGAAAAATGGAGAGAAGTATATTAGGGGATAAGACAAAGATAAATAATTAAGAATACAGCAATCAGAGTAAGAACGAAAGTAACAAATGTAATAAAAACTATACGATCTCTTAAATGGAAGTGAGCAGTGCATATACGTATAGAATGGAAAATAATCGGTGGACAAAGAGAGTGACTGAGTGGATACCAAGAAACGAAACAAGACGTAAAGGTCGGCCGAGGAAAAGATGGGAAGACACTTTTATAGAGAAAGCAGGACCACAATGGATTATGAAAGCCAGGGATGGGGAGTTTTGGAAGACAATAGGGGAGGCCTACGCCGAGGAGGCGACTATTACTATTGCTAGCTAATAAGGTAAATGTAAATAATAGTGCACCGTATAATATGTAAAAGTAAGTTATAGTATATAAATGTAGCTAATAACATGTAAATGTAACTAGTAATAATTGTAACTGTCAACTAGGCTAACTAGTAGTAATAAAGGCTTATTTTATTTATCCAAGGCAATCAATAATCGTAAACTCATTAAAACGATATTGCGTTGGGGTTTCAAACACCCATAAGAAAAATCAAAGCCGCATATTTATTGTAAGTCTCTGGTGTACCATTTCCAGTTAGTCAGGTACAGGTGGTGCGGTTGGTCGATACAGCTATACCGCTATCTCGGCGAATAAATAAAAGATGCAGCCAAGATCGGGTACATAGCGGGCCCAGCGACCGCAGCCGTGGTTCCGTCGCTCAGTGCGCCTTTATACACCTTCCGCGATGGTCAACTACAAGAGAATCGTTTGCGAGGTGGCCGTGCTCATCACGCTGCTCAACCTCGCCTCATCCGCTCCTGTAGACTTCAAAGATGGCTATGGGCAACATTACGACCAGCGGCAAAATGGAACAGAAAATTATCGACTAAATATCGACGGTGTCGTATTTGCTTTTGCACCTGCAGAATCTTTATTGGCCGCCGCTTCTGAAATTGATTTCAATGACATGTTCGATTTGGAGGATTTGAATGAGCTCAAGCCAAAACCACCTGCTGAACACAAGCCACCAAAACCGATTCTCGCACCAAAGCCGCAGGAAGGAAAACCGGAATCTGATAAACCAGAGGAGCCGTTGAGTGACGTATCACTTAATTCGGACGTTCAAGGCCAGAAAAAGGAGGCGACTAACATCAAAAAGGAGAAAGCGCAAAGGTGACACTCATGTTTATTCAGTCTTTAGTCCGACAGTATAAGCTTCTACCTAGATTTTGTCTAATGAGATAGATAGAGATCGTTAGGAATATCGCGTTGATGTACGCCAGACGTTTTTTTTATTGTCTATTAATCAAAATGTAATGTAAAAATCGCTATTTAAAACTGAATTAATGAAATTCCTATTGAACTTTCCTAAAACGTATTTATCATATTTTTATTTTGTAGCACTTTTATCACATCAGAAAATAATAACTAAGTACATACGTAAATGACATTTAAGTTCAAGCCCTTGAAGATTATATTTGAGAGTTGGGGTAAAACATTTACGAAATATGTTGCACACTGATATATATGTATGTACCCATTGAGAATACTGTAAATTATGGATGTTCCCCACCTCATAAGCTTCATCAGAACTGATTATAGCGACTTAACACTACCTACATGCAGGTTTGGTTTAAGAAACTTGTTTTCGTAGATTTAGTTTCAAATCCAATGTTATTTTCCGTGGTTCTCCTACCTACCGTACGCCATGTTTGTTCAATAGCAAAAAAAGTGTAACTAGTAAACTGACGCTACACGTTATTGTTACAGGTTGAAGAATCGTCTAGCTCATATCCTCATGCCTCTTCTGAGAAGAAACCGTCATCATTGAAATGCTGATTTACATTCTTCATCATTAACATAACCATCATCATCATCATCAACTTGTACGAGTCTCAATGCTGGATACAGGTATTTTCTAATGTTTAAAAATAGTTGAACCCGTGGAGGTAAATGTCAAGAACAGTAGGTTATTGAGTGATAAATGCATTTATTGTATTAGTTTTAAGTTTATGATTAAGTTTTAATTAAGAAGTATGAACTGTTTCGTTGAAAATAAACTATAATTTTTATTGAAAAATCCATAAAAAGTTGTTTTATTTTATAATTAAAAATGTGTTAGTTTTGCACCCTAGCAAATTGGTCTGTTTTTTATAATATTAAGTGACTGGACGAACAAGTCGTGCGCATGATGGTAAGCTACACACCTATCCAAAACAGTTGCAGTGCCACTCAGAGCTTTAAATCGCAAAGATCTGAAGGGTACTGTACTGTACTGTCACCCTGAGACATAAGTTGACAAGTCCTATATGTGCCTGTAGTTCACCACTTGTGTCCTATGACTGCGAATTTATTGACCAGAGGTCATAAAATAAGCTTAGCTATTCAAAGACAAAATCTTTTCAGCCTCCATGAAATGTTCTATCTTCACTAAGACATTGATTTTCGTTCCTAGTAGGCATATTTAGTAAATCAATTCACTTTGTTTATTACCGTGTAAATACATTACCTTATAAATTTACTACAAAGTAAATATAAATCGGTGGGGAGCAACATATACCTCCCATTTATATAAAGAATTGATATTTATGTTCACTATATGCACTGACGACGTTATACAGTACATTTCCAGACACTCAATCTTTTCCAGAGAGTTTTAACATAATATATATAATATAAATATAATTAGTAGATAATCTAGGATAGGGTACTTTTGTTACTGAATTGTTCCAACCAATGCCTGATTAAGACAAGGCCTCACTGAACAGACATCTACTAGGCAAACACGTCTCATTCTCGACTATATCCACACTTTCTAGGTGAGTTTGTGGTTTGTTTATAACAGTAACCAATAATGCTTATCTGTAATACCATACACAACCCTATGTAATATTTTAGACTTAATTTAACTTACCAAATTTATTATTATGATATCTCACATAGGAATATACAATTTTTTCGGATCTAAATAGCGAATTATTTTTTTTCAAACAAACCGACATTTGGGGACGGTACCATGATCACGGCTTACTGAGATAGTTAAAGTCAATAACCAGTTAGGTATAACATTAATGCAAACTAAATATGCAAATATGATTTATTTGATATAAATAATTGTTTGTAATAAATTAAATTTATTGATTGAAAAATCCCCGATGGGATACGGCGTCAATTATACTATATGTAGCGTCACTTGGAATGTTCTTTGATAAATTAAAAATGAAGTAGGTATTTACATTTTACATAAAAAACTTTTATTTTCAGGTTACTTTTCTGAACCTAATTTTGGTGGAAATTTGTATTATTTA
>NW_020654810.1:7663404-7676987 GCF_003589595.1 Hyposmocoma kahamanoa | reverse complement strand
AATTTAACTACTACTATGAATGAGACGAAAATGATTCCCCGTTCTATATTCGAAAAACGGAAGGTTTTTTAGATAATAGAGACTGGGCGAAAGTAACTAATCTAGTTGCAACGTTCGATAATTTTTTTTTAATTTGCTATTAAAACTCCGACTGAGATATCTTACATGTATTTTGTTAGACCTAATTAGTGCATACCCACCCAAAGAGAGAAAGCCGTAGGTAACTTGTTTATCGTATCTTTCGATTAAGCGTTCAATCAGCCTTTTACCAAAGTCGTAAATAGAAACCTGACCGAGGAGGTTACAAGAAAGTTCTACATTGCAAGTTTAATACTTTCTAAAGCTGGATTTACGTTTATCTGACGTGTCGTGACATGACGCGTCAGAACGGTATCGGTCGCAATCTGAGGGACGGCTTGTGCTGTGTATATGAAACCGATATCGTTCTGACGCGTTACGTGACGACACGTCAGACAAATGTAAATCCGGCTCTGTGTCATGTGACAAGTTCGTTTGTCGATAGAAACATTTTTTTTAAGATATAAGTGATGGGACCACAGACCAGATAACCAAATTGGCTATTTGGTCTGTGGATGGGATGAACAAGTCATACGCCTGATGGTAAACAACACGCCATAAGGAACCATCCTTTGTCCGAGACGTTTATCTACCTACTTAAGAAGTCAGTCGAAAATTAAGTAGCAAGTACTTTCATAGGAAATGAAACTATAATTTTGGATCTAAATAGCGTGCAATTGTGTTTTAAAACAAATTAAAGTTTTGGACCCTTCACAGGTCCCGTGGTCACGGCTAACTGTTTTTCACTATAGCTTTGTACACCGACCTATAATCAGCATTATGACTTTAAAAAAAGAACGTCATTTTTTTTTAATAAAAAAAAAACCTTTAAGTATTTTTTAAATTAAATTATCTAATATGACGCCACAAGTGCTCTACTGCCTCCTGATTGATTAAACTGGCCTAGAGGTCTTGCAACCGAGCTATAAACCTTTATATAAAAAATATTGGTTAAAATATAAGCGGCACTAGGCTTCCTCTTTTCTATGTCTTTGATTTTTGTTTTGTAACGTTTATGTGGCTCTCGTTTGTGTTTATTTTATTTACTCGTAGAAAAAGTGCTTATTGTATGCAATCATTACATAATTAGGTCTTAAAATCTCGGATCTAGGTATTAATTAGCTACAAACACAGTACTCAATTTGAATAACCCTCATTGTGAAACGATTGCATAAAATCTTAACTGCGTGTCATCTATGGAATTGTTTATTGAAGATTTCCAAAAAAATAACTGTAGTTCAAGGTCTGTAGCTGTCAACATAGCGATTAGATAACGGTATCGTAACTGCGTCGCAGCCTGTTCGTCCTGCATACTATTTTATATCGATCGTTTGATGCGCGTGCGCACCAGAACATGTGTAAGTCTGAGTGTACAATAAGATACGTAAATGATTGGAAATTGTGGTTTTCGAAGTTTAATAGTGAACAAATCTATTATTTATACACACATACACACTAGAATTTAAAAACAGAAGTCTTTCCGGCCGGATTCGAATCGACGTCTTCTAGCAAATCATGCCAGACGCTATGCCAACTAAGCCACGGAACGAACCAGCGAATCTCACGAATTTCTCTATGTGCTTGTTGTCAGATCTTTGTATTTGGTTTTCAATGATTTTTTGGCCGTAATAATTATAACAAACTAGTGGAGTAATTTTACAAAAAAATATTGAATATCAATCAATACAAATTTAGCATTTATTAACGTTATTCAAAGTTTTTAAGGAAACTCTACATTAGGCCTATCGTACATACAGTAATTTGTTTTCTTGAATGTTTTTGTTAGCCAAAAAAGCCTTTTTTTTTCGCAATTAGGTACATTATAATAGTTATAATTTTTCTGATAAGCTATTATAATCCTGCACTGTCTCGACACCGACGTGACAACTTTTATGCTTTAGGAACGCACTTCTCTTACTTTGAAAACAATGGAAGCATTATAAATTCAAATTACATTACAGTTCTATGTTATTCTAGAAAGTCAACATTCGCCTTCTTTTGTTTTTTTGGTCTTCAATATTTTATACTTATTCCAGTGACAACAATGTCCAACTTTATTAGCATGTATGCAGGTAGTAATGCATTGTTTATAATGTTTGTATACACGTCGCCGTGGTTCACGTAGTTCGCCGCTGTTGTAGCGAAACTCGGTTATCGTATCGATGACCTGCGGTCACTGCCAGCGACGGAACGGTCTCGAGGCATACATGCTCCATTGCCACCTACGATACGGGATAATAATTTATATTGACAGCATCTGACTCTTAACCTAATGGGAACTTACCATCGAGTATATAACCAGAAATAGACGAAATTGTCGGTGTTGTCAATTGTTTCACTTCAGCTACTAGTTTAACTTGAGCTTTGCTATAATGGACGATAATTGAAAAATTAGATATTTAATATTTAATTAACGATGAAATGTGATTCCGTTTGTTTTGTAATTAGTTGTTTTGCTGTTTTTTCCCACACCACCGAATGGAACGGCCCCCATTGTTAGAGATATTATCTTTATTACAATAAATACAGAATATTTTTGGAATATACGGAGACGTAAACACTGGTCAGTTGTTGGCGCTGTCTTATTTCAGTTTTCTAATTTGTGATTTCAGTGCAAACCCATTTGTCTGATGAGTTGCCAGGGATGGATGGTCCTTATTTCGTCTCTATTCCTGGTTATATATTATATACTCGATGGAGCTAACCTTCCTGTCACCTCAAATTTTGGTGGAAGCCATAGTCAATACGCCAAAATGTCGATCTCTTTAAGCGTTACATTTAAGTTTCACTATGGCTAATAAACAGGCACCTCAACTGTTTGCAAATAGTAGACGAGTTGTGCGTCCAAAAATCGATGCTCTAAGGTAATGTGGAATTAAAAAGAACAATAGAGTCTAATTGTAAGCGCGTTGTCAACAAGATAATATTATTTTTGGTAGTCATTACGCTATATTTAACGGATGATTAGAGTAAGTATCACTCGTAACTGTTTCTCTGCATATGTAGGGTCCGTCTGTAGTCCATATCGTGTGAACCGTTACAATGTGCCCGATTCGTCGAGTACTGGTTCGCGGGTGCACGGTAAAAGCGAGACGGGAATTCGACTCGCGCAGTCAGTGCCCAGTCTCTTGTCCATACGCACCATGCTGATCCTCGCGTGTATTTTCGCCGTCGCAGCTGCCGCGCCCGCTACATACGACCAGCGACAAGATGGCGATTTCAACGTGCGGGCTGACGTCCAGAATGTAGTGTTCCTTGTCGCTTACCCACAAAAACTAAGCGTGCCACCAGATCTCTTAGTCGGATTATTCAAGAATGCCAAACAAAATGAACCTGAATTGCAAGACAGAGCTGATATTCATGTCACGGAAGCTTTTGTCGAGCCGAGTACGCCGTATCATGTTGAGATAGGCGACACGAATTCTTATGATGGTGATGGGCGGGCGGTAGAAGTGGTGATTGCTGGTCGGCGGAGGATGGAAACTGAGGCACAGGAGGACACTCGCCCTGAAGCATCTGGAGAAGAGTATAAATTGATAGGTGCCACGGAGCAATGTGGGCCGGATAGGGAACGAGATCCTGTGACTTTGGGATGCCGAATGCGGTCACAACCCATTGAGGAATCGTCAGCGCCGGCGCAACCCGAAGAGAAACCTGCCGCGTCTGAGCAACCTGCACCGGAAGTGGTTCAAACTTCGTGAATTAATTAAACTGAACTCTGATCTCTGCCACGGACTCTATTACCTCTAAGTTAATTTATTTATGTTTCTAAACGCTGTTTTAAATTATTTGTATAAATATAACATAACTAAGCTTATTATCATTTTACTTTATAATATGACAAGATATAATATGTGTAGGTATAGTTGGCGAAATATTATTTGCACTCATTCGTCTTATTGCTGCAACTTTAGAGTACCATAGGACAAAAGAGTAAATCGTTTCACGCACGTGTCATCTGTATAGTGCAAACAACTAAAAACTGTTCCAATCCATTTTAAACAAAATGTAAACAAAACAGTTTGGGTTAATTGCTAAAACAATCACTCAATAAATCGAGTAAGTAACACTTTCACACACCTATTCACAAATACTTTGAGAATTTTGACTCACTCACTTTTTCCAACAATATTCATTTGAATAACATCGTAAAATCGTATTTGAAAAATGGTAGTCAAAAAGTGAGGTTCTTTTTTCATTAAAGAGGTATGAATAGTCCATGGTTGCATAGTGCTGTATGGAAAAAATCATTCAGTTCATTCAATTAAAGCTTTTGTAATCTATTAGTATATCGAAAATTTCGATCGCAATCGAACGAGTATCTAAGTGTTTGAAGGAGAATTTAAAATCAAGATTTCGGAAATTTTAAATATGCTTTTATAAGTTATGTAATGAAAACCGCTAGTATGACTCAATTAACCAAATCGATTCATTCAATTAATTATCTGATTTGTAGTTTGCAGTAAAATTGGCCATCACTAAATCATCTATTGTCGGGTCAGTGACTTGTTGTTTGTTTACTTTTTGTTTAAAATGGGTTGAAACGTGGTGTAGTTTAAATACTTTTATATACTTGTTGAATTAGTAAGAAACGAGTCGGCAGTCGGAATTTTACGAAGTACCTACTGTTAAAAGAAAAATCTGTTGAGTAAAGATATAATTGAAAACTAGAATTCAGAAAAAGCATTTAGCGCACCCATGACTGGTACGATGGACCAAGATTGTTAAATCCGTGTACACTTTAAGTAAAATAAGTGTTAATGGTTTTATTACTCTATTAAGGTAATAGAAAGGATAAGCCGCTCCAAAAGACAACGTTCAACGGTGCTAATAATATTTCTTCAACTATACTTACATACTGAAGCATTTACATATATATACAGGAAGCATTTATAGAGATTAACTGCCTCAGTGGCCGAACGGTTACCATACAGGTATGCCACGTAGAGGTCCCGGGTTCGATACCCGAACCGGGATAAATATTTGTATGGCCTACATTTATTTATCTTGTTAGACACCTAATGTAATTTATGGTTGTCTCCGTGTTTGTGCGTAACAGAGATTAAAGAATGATTCACATTAGACCGTGCCGGGCACGAGCCGTGTCCGAGTCATCAGAACCTCGATCGATCTTAAATTAGACTGAGTCAGTCAGTACGACGCGGTTGACGATCGAATTCGAACGTAGTGTCATATCATATTATGAATCACTGGGTAATTTCTTACGCACTCAATTAATTTTTCATCTTCCATTTTTTAAAAAAGAACACACTCGGACGAGGCGCGTACGAGGCGAGTGTTCACATTACAATGAGCCGAGGCAAGCCGGGCCGCATCCGAGGCTCGAACGAGCTTGGAAGCAGCTCGGGCGTACCTCGTTCGTGTCATGGACGCAGCACGTTGTAATGTGAATCACTTCATATAAAATATACGCAGCATTTCCAATCCGAGCATCGTACGTGGCTTGCCTCGCTCCCGGCATGGTATAATGTGAATAGTCCTTTAGTATTTTATGCAATTTTGTTAAAAACCAGCACAGCCTTTATGCACAGACTCTCACTCGCACTCACCACACCTCCACTTTGAACACGACTCTGAACAAAACAAGAAAATATACACTATCTGCTCTGACGGGTTTTATTAGACAATAAGTTGAAATATAGGTACAGGTAAAGTACAACAAAAGCTTAATTACTAGAAACTAAAACTAGGATTAAATTATATGAATAAAATTGGGTACCCGCGCCAAGGTGCCCAAGATGCTGGTACTATATATACTATGTACATAGTATGGAACATAATGAGTACATACAGATGATTTAAACGGTAGTCATAAAAAGTAAATTAAATAAAAAATTTGCATATTCAAAATATGAATATTACTGAGTTATTTACAAAGCTACCGAAAACTTTTGTGCAAATAAGAATACGAAAACAACCGAATAACATCCATAGCCATATATATTAGCGGTCTTTGGCAATCATGAGCGTCTTCCAAACGATGCTGCTACGACGACAGTGTTACGTCGCGTTACTAAAATTGTCCATAGACTCTAGACGAGTGTCGATCGTGATCGATCGGATCAAAATGATTCGAACAGCACCTGTGACCCGATAACCCGGGTTACTAGCTTCTAAATAACCAGATCATTTTAGAGTTTTATGGGTCATGCGCGGAATATTCGACTTTATCACTATAACTTTAGAGATTATTCAACAATTTACAATATTACTTTTGTCTCGTTCACTCTCACGTGAAGTCCCCACTCACGGTACGGTTAGCCTTCTCACTCTTCGTTTGGATCGAACATTTGCTCGATGGAACCTTCGTTCGATCGAACCAAAAAGTCAAGCTATCGATCAACGAGTCAACGGGTTAACGGGTTAACGGATCAATGAGTCTATGAATCATTCATCCTAATTGCTCCGTAGCGTAGTGTCCATTGCATAGTAATTTTGTAAGTTTAATGTGTTTTGACATGTTGTGTTTATTTATGAGTGCACTAGGTAATATAAAAATATTAATGAATAATAAATTAGTAATTTTGAATGGTCATAAGTTTTTTGTTATGTGTTTTTGTTTTTTAGGTGTTACTTTTCCTAGAAAGAAATTTTAGGGTCGTATTCCAGAACTCTACTCAATGCTCAAGTCAGGATCTGTGTATGATTTCAAGCACTAGATGTACGACCCTATTGGCAGGGACTTGAGCATGATTTCGAGTGCTTTAAACCATACTCAAATCCTGACTTGAGCATTGAGTAGAGTTCTAGAATACCACCCTAAGGGTCGTATTCTAAAACTCTACTCAATGCTCAAGTCAGGATTGCAATTGAAACACAAGCACTGGAAATACGACCCTAATGGCAGGGACTTGAGTATGATTTCGAGTGCTTTAAACCATACTCAAATCCCGACTTGAGCATTGAGTAGAGCTCTAGAATACGACCCTAAGTGTCCTAAATGTGGTTTATCAATGATGCATTTGAATTTTATATGCATAACCCATCAGCAGAAAAGAAAAAAGCTAATTGTATAACTTGACACTTTTGAACGCCATGTGGAAGTATCATGAGGGACGGCTGACCCGTTAACAGATCGAACACATGATCAAATCTTTTTTGTACTTTAAATTTATGATGATATAGGAAATGAAATTATTTTTTAGGATTTAAATCGATTATGGATTTAAATAGTTGCGGGCCCTTTACAGGTCCCATGGTCACAGTTAACCGTTGAGTCAACTGTGACCATGGGACCTGTAAAGGGCCCAATACGTCGGTTTGTTTGAAAAAACAAATATACGCGATTTAAATCCGGAAAAATAGTTTCATTTCCTATGTGTAATAATCGCGAAAACTTAAGAACTCGTTATGATGACATTACATAACACCAATTTGAAATTTCTTATTGAATAGAATTGAGATTATTTAATGAGTAAATCAACTTACGCCTTGTGAGATGATCATAGCCAAAATAAGCAAAGGTCAGCTTGCTGCTAACATAACTACTCAATATAAAATTTCTTTGCAGTGTAGAGCTCCTTGTGAAAGAGTTCGTCCAGGTTAGTACTACCACCTTACCTATTTATGCCGCCAAACAGTAATATCAGCATTACTGTGTTCCGGTTTTGTAAGGGTACTGGTGAAATTACAGGCACATTGGACTTGTCAAATTATGTGTCAGGGTGACGGGCGCAGTGGTAGTCCCCCTCAGATCTTTGCAATTTAAAGCTCTGAGTGGCTATGTTGCTGTTATGGACAGGCGCGTAGCTTACCACGAAACGGTAATTAGATCTCATACCGTAGGCATAAAATATTTGTGTCTTAATAACTCGAAAACTACTCCGTCTATTCTAATGCCATTTATATATATTGATAGTCTTGCTTAAAATTTTCATATTTCAATGTTAT
Organism: Hyposmocoma kahamanoa; assembly: GCF_003589595.1. Classification (NCBI taxonomy): domain Eukaryota; kingdom Metazoa; phylum Arthropoda; class Insecta; order Lepidoptera; family Cosmopterigidae; genus Hyposmocoma; species Hyposmocoma kahamanoa. The sequence continues at coordinate 7,668,998 of NW_020654810.1, read as the reverse complement.
TAGGTATAATAGGCTAGAAAAAATAATAGCTACGGTAATTCGGCTGAGAACACCGAATGTGAGATTGGCCGTTTTAATCTTTTATTTTAGACTGTTTTCACGATTTTATATAATCGGATAAAGTGCATTCTATGGCACATTATATACACATTAGCACATTCTTTAGACAATATCATTATATGTATTGTATATTTTTCGTAAGACCGTTATTTATTATTAAATAACTAAACTATTTGATTGAGCAAAACAAGTTTTCCCGCTTCCTCTCCGGTGACACGCCTTATATAATTTAATAGGTACTTGCACATCTACCTGTTACCCCGTCATTTTACAATAGGTACGTCGCTAAATTGTGATACAGCGCCATTTATTGATTGCGTTAGAAAGTAACTATGAAGCGCCTATTATTTATTTTATTATTAAAAAATAAGTGCGCATTTCCATCCATCTCACCTGATTGAATATGACGATTAACTCGACAATGGCGCTTGTACACAGTGTTGCCAGATTAGGCGATTTTTCGCCATTTAGGCTACTACTACTACTAGAATATTTATGCTATGTTTGAAATAGGAAAAGGCGATTTTAGGCTACTTAATAAAATGTCTGGGGAATTACAAATTTGATTGGGGATTTTGTGGGGAATGGATGTCCGGCAACAAGGAGAATTGTAGAATTGTTTTCCTAGATTTTTAGGGATTTTATGGCTTGGGCGAATATCGGCTACTTAACACACATAAATTGGCGAATTAATTAAAGTCTGGCAACACTGGTGGTATACCTAAATAATGCCTATTCATTCTCGCCTTGCAAAGGACCATGTTACACCGTTTAGGGAATAAGTCTGCAGGCAAGGAATTCCACACCATAACCGTCCTTACACCATCATCTCACCTCTGTATCGCCTCTCTCCGCTTGTATCCTATCATTTTTTTTATTTTACATGTATTTAAATTTTAAATGAATTCTTGGAATATTCAGAATATTCAACTGAAATTGTCATTTGCGATGTATAAATTAAAACAAATCACAAATTTTAAATTTTTATTGTATTGATATTCAATTATTTTTTATGAAATTACTCCACTAGTTTGTTATAATTAGACTTGAATTAGAGTAGACTAAAAAGTCGTTGAAAAACCAAATACAAAGACACGACGCAAGCACATAGAAAAATTCGTGACGTCCGCTGGTTCGTTCCGTGGCTTAGTTGGTATATAGCGTCTGCCACGGTAAGCTAGAAGACGTCGGTTCGAATCCGGCTGGATCGAAGGATTTTTTCTGAGTGTTCGATCTTTGTATTCATAATTAAATCACAAATTACTTGTTTGGAATTGGATCCTTGGCGACAACAGGACTTTCATGCATATATCGACGATAGTGTATTAACTCAAGAAGTGTATTTTTTCAGAATCGATGTAAAACGAATTACTCACTTCCGGTGAAAAATTACTAAAATTTATGTATGTGTTGCAGTTTATTACAGACATCTAAACAATTTCTTGCTTGCCAAATATATTTAAAAATTAAATTGAAACAATAACTTCATGTTCTTGAGTATGGATTGTTTTGCCCAGAATTAGCTCACAAAAATTTTGTCTTATTTTGAGTTAAGTAGATATTTTTTTATTATTTCATACAATATTCTAACGACGGTTTTATTCACCTGTAGAGAATCAAATTTCGTGTTCAGCAATAGTATAGTATAATCTTGAGTTTCACATATTTTGAGTTACGATACTATTGTAATAGCACGATATGTGTCACACGAATTATCTGGTCTCAACTGCCACGCAGAGGTTTCGGGTTTGTTTCTCGGGCCGGGAGAAATATTTGTGTGGCTACATTTGTCTATCTCTCGTAAGTTTCAGTCCTTTACCAAATGCTGATTAATCTGTTGGAGTTACGATAATATTATTAAATATTTTTTTTACAAACAAGTGTTTTACATGTTTAACCGATAACAACTATCGATTTGAGCTGACATTGAAGATTGTCCAAAACTCAAACGGCTGCCACACAACTCTGATTTTACATATCGCGGTGCTCTTCAAGGATAGTGGCCAAGATCAATATAACGTTTACTTTTTACACTTTTTGGATTCGTACACTTATTCACTGTTTATATTTTATTTTGAATACCAACTAAGTATGTCGACATTTCTAGTAATTGACATTATCACGTGGTAGCATTGGGTCAGTATAATAATTCTCCGCTTTGCACGACAGACATGCCTTAGTATTTTTAAAGATCTTCTTAAGTAGGTGCTTTTGAGACGGATTAATATTCTAGAAAGCATTAATAAATATCCCGGAATTATTATTATTAATACGTTATCAAATAGAGGAAAGGCAGTTTTTTTATAATACTATGTGACGGGACAAACAAGTCGTGCGCCTTGTAGTAAAGGACACGCCTATCCATAACAGTTGCAATGCCACTCAGAGCTTTAAATCGCAAATATCGAAACATGAAACATACATTGACAAGTCTCATGTGCTTGTAACTTCACCAGCATCCTTACCCTTCAAATCCGGAGTGCAATAATGGTCGCATTACTGCTTGGCGGCAGAAATAGGGACGGTGGCAGTATTTCCCTGGACGAACTTTTTCACAAGGAGCTGGGGGCCTACCATAACCTTTCCAAAAACAATCTTATTTCAATGTAAGCATAAAGTAAGCTTATTGTAATATTACTCATTTTCGTACCATGACAAACCTATCAACCAAGTAATGTATTATTGCTAAAGTGACTGAAAGAACGAATGATTTCCCAATATTGTCCATTCCTTACTAAAAGTGGGAAAGAAATAACGCTGTATGAACTGTATAATGCCATCTCTTTCTTTTGTGATGTTCCGAATCGTGTTATCGTAGTAAGTAAAGTACTTAATATTATTTACATTCAGAGAATTTTAACTGCCAAGAAAAGAAAAGTATGTAATAATGAAATCTATTAAAATAACGCTGTTTTCAATTATTATTCCGCATTTTCATGAAGAAAAATAAATAAAACAATCTATCTTGATAGTCACGTTGTGAATTAGGAACCATAGTCCAGTGTCAACTGTTAGTTTCGTCAAAGAGCATATAGATGGCGCTGTCATAATTTTACGAAATAAACATCGCGTATTTTTATTTTACGAGAAATTATTTCCTATGTGCTATTAAATAAAAAATAAACAAAATATTGAACAGATTATGTAATATATATAAAATTGATATATGTAAATAAATAAGTTCAACTTTTATTCATTACAAATCAATATTAAGACAATAAAATTGAAAATAATATTGTTTCCATTGAATCCGTGTAACTATTTTGAGAGCTAAATATGACATAAGAGCAATATTACTGTTCAGGAACGACGCTCTTCGATCCTCTGCTTTATTCTTCCTTCGATAATAAAACTCCTTAATTTAAAGTGGACTGTATATTCAAATAAAAATGTCGATCTGGCTTACAAAACAAGACAAGTGATTCCAAGAGTGATGAAAAGTGATTGCAAAGAGATTCAAAAAGTGATTGATTACAAACTAAAATTTGCTTATATTTATACCGGCACGATGTCTCCCACATCGTACCGGTCCTATCAATGGGTCGCTACGCCGCTCGGCCAATCAGAGCTCTCGAATTAATCATTCTGTTCTGGACTCTAGCTCTGACCGGCCAGGCGCGTACGGCCGTCCGTAACAATTACTTTAATTTTTTTATTTATTTATTTGTTTATAAAGCATTGGCTTCAGAGCCATCAGCTTAGTGGTAACAAATAATCAAGAAATGCACAACGTAATATACATAAACTGAAAATTAATTCGTGTAAAAAATGTAAACATTCAAAATAAAAATGAAACAACTTTCGTAACCTATCGTAAGTTGAAGTTTGTGCAATATTACTTAAAATGTCAAAGTCGCGTCACAGTATGAACTGAGTGAATGAATAGTCACAAAGCTGCCAATAAAACATCATAGTTTTAACATTACAAAAATAAGCTTACTTTAAGCGCGTTATGGTACGAAAAGTCAATGTAAGGTTAAAGTAATATTGTTTTAAGAGGTTGTGGTAGGCCCCCTGTACTGCTACAATGTACGTTTACATAATTTTGCATAACGACGCAATTAGGCGAGAATTTAAGTATTATGTTATCTGTTTTCTTAATAGTTATCTGCTCCCTGTGGCGATGAACTCCCGCAAAATAACAAAATGGTAGATAACATACCACTTGTAGCAAATGTATGTTATCTTACCAAAAAAATACGTTTGTAAAAAATATGTATAGATAATATTTTATAAATTTACTTATTATTTATCAGGCTCATGTAGTCAGGACGTGTCAAACTCTCGTTTTCTTGTCGTTTAATACGAGTATTAGTCAACCAGACAAATCATGAATAGTATTAAACATTTTCCTTTTGACATAAAGGATGTCGACTCGGAAACAACAGCGAAACTCTGTAAATATTTTTCAGGTAAGTGTTTTATTTATTATTATCTCTATTTAGTATTTTTTCCATCCTTTATGCTATTCACTCACACTATAGTTTGTTTTGTTCTTAATTATTATTATTGTTTTGGCGAGGTACTACCACTACAAAATGCTTTAAAACTTTAAACAAAAAGAACTTTTTTCCTTAAAAATGTCATATTGTCTATGGTAATTTTAAAAATTGAAAGGGAAAGTTTTATTTAGTAAAGTTCATGACGCGCACAAGGTGAACTGTAAAAGGTGTCGTATTTCGTCATGATAACGCCAAACCATACACATCTTTACAAAGCCATTAAAACTATTGCAGACAGTTGAGACAGGTTGTTTATATACAAATGTAAAAGGACTTCATGATAGTTCGATCTATTTTTGGGTATAAATCATACGATAATTACTTCAGAACATAAAGAACCCGCCGAATGCCTCGGTTTAGGCAGATTGCAGGAATAAGAGGAGAAGAAACAGTTTTAGTTACTGCCTGTACCTCTTTTCTAGAATCACCCAAAAAACTATTCTAGCGAAGCTCCCAAAATATACATACAAAAAAGATGATGTTTTACGATAGATTATCTACACTTTATCAATAAGACATATTGCTTTTTCAGGGGAAAGTGCTTACGTTCGGATTGGTCCCAAACAGTATTTCATGCCGCGAAGTTACAAAGAAGAGGCGGCTAACATTTACAACATGTCTGTAAGAAGCGATGACATTTTCATTGTCACTTATCCACGTACAGGTGAATTTTATTGCATAAGTAATTATACATTATTGGCCTTCTTACAAAGGATGGTATAATAGTCCATATTAAAGAGAGTTTACATAATTTTGCATTATGACGCAATTAGGCGAGAATTTAAGTAGTATGTTAGAACTAGCTAATGTAACTACGTAGCCTGATTAGAACCGACGTCTTCTAGCATACCAACTAAGCCACGGAACGAACCAGCGGATCTCACGAATTTTTCTATGTGCTTGCGTCGTATTTTGTTTTTCAACGATTTCTTATCGTAGCGCCGTCTATGAGAAATCTATGATATTCGTCACCCAGTTAGATACCTTTACAGCTACCAGCCCCGGCTACCGATGTCGCTGTTCATTGTATTT
>NW_020654810.1:7644488-7663004 GCF_003589595.1 Hyposmocoma kahamanoa | reverse complement strand
ATTCAATAAAAATTTAAATACAATGAACAGCGACATCGGTAGCCGGGCCTGGTAGCTGTAAAGGTCAACTGGGTGACGAATATCATAGATTTCTCATAGACGGCGCTACGATAAAAAATCGTTGAAAAACCAATTACGACGCAAGTACATAGAAAAATTCGTATTTCGAACGTTTTATCTCGAATGTTCTGAATAGCACGGAATGCGCCCTTTGATTCGAGAACGATTTCCAATCGAACGATTCGGTTAAAATATCGAAGATTTCTGAATCGGGGTCCAGGGGGTGGAATCAGAACCTTACGATAACTCAGTTGGCGACCGATTCGATTTGATATCGTACGATTTCTTTTCATTTTTATTCACAACACCCGAATGGAACGTCAAACTGTCGCATTCGAAACCGAACCGAAATGACGTCACTCCCGTTCGATTACTCGAGCTTCTCGGCCGGAAAAGGCTACAAACGTTATTCAGAACACAGTTATCGAATGAAAGTTACCGAAAGTCCTATTGTTTACAAAGCAACAATGTAATATGGAAATCTCTTATTATTTTAAATACAGTCTGGATTTTGTTTAATTTTATTAATTCATTTTAATGCAAGCCTAATGCATACCTATATTTCAGGCCATTAATGTCTTAAAAATGTATATAAAGGAATTTTTATTTTTCTTATAATCTATTTCACCGACTAACTTCGTAAACGCTGTTGGATAACGATATCGGTATCCGAATCCGAATCGAATGTTTGATTAAATAGCTCGGAAAGCGCCCTTCGATGCGAGAACGATATCCAATCGAACGATTCGGTTACAATATCGAAGAGTTCTGAATCGGGGTGTAGGACAAAGACATTAGTCGAGTGACTTTGACATATGTGTTTGCAGCTTTATGTATCAGTTTCATAATTTATTTCATATTCATTTTTCTGCGTTTGACCCTTACTATTCGATGTTTTTCTTAGTGTTCGATCTTTGTATTAATGAATATAACAAACTATATACTAAATATATCATGGTGAAACATCGTGACATTTAATAAAAACTCAAAAATTTTGCGAATATAATATTCAGCGACAGAGCCTATGATAATTCGTTATAATTATTAATACAAAGATCGTAGAAAAAAATCCTTCGATCCGGCCAGATTCGAACCGACGTCTTCTAGCATTCGTGAGGTCCGCTGTTTCGTTCCGTGGCTTAGTGTGCATAACGTCTGGCACGGTTTGCTAGAATATGAATATATATATAATTTGAATCCGGCCGAAACGAAGGAAGTTTTCTAAGTGTTCGCATTAATAATTCTTACAAACTAGTGGAGTAATTTCACAAAAAAATATTTCAATATCAATTCAATACAAATTTAAATACAGGTTATAGCGACTTTCACAAACTTTATTTATTTATTTATTTATTTTGGTACAAACAGTCATTACAGTATGATTTAATACAGAAATTTGAACTATACTATAGACAACCAATACTTCGGTATTATTCATTCGGTAATATTCGTGTTACACTTAAATATTAATAACATGTACTAAAAGGGCTTAAGTACATAAGAAGAATACAAAATAAACGCGTTTTTGAACCAAAAGCGAATGGTTAACCATTTGGGTGCTTAGACAAATTACTACTTAGAACTAAAGAAAATTAAAACAAAACTAATTAACCGGGATGTAAACCGGCTTCAGGCTTCACAGACAGACTGTCCTGACCAGGCCGCTGAACCGAATCATTACTACTAAATAATTTGTTGTGGATGCTTACCTTAAATCTGTTCAATGAGATACCAAATATATTCGTGTCACAAAATGTATTATTATATAATGATAACGAACGATGAAAATAACTGTTTCTCGTACAATTCTTACGGAGTCGTGGTGGTACGAAAATTTTTATTTTACGTTGGGGGCGTGCTGATAAACGAGCTTTATTTATAAAATTAACTTGCAATAACAGAGTCGGTGAATCAACCATATTGTTAACTATTTTGTAGAGAAAAACTATGTCAGATTTCTTACGGCGATTTTGTAAGGTAAGTAATTTATTACGCCTAAGAGAGTATTCGTATGGTTCAATTGGACAATTAGTACGAAAATTAAGAATTCTGACGAATTTCCGCTGGGCTCTTTCTATTCGATCGATATTATATTTGTAGAATGGATTCCAAACCACGCTTCCAAAATCGAGAATGGATCTAACAAATGAATAATATAAAATTTTAAATGTTATGACTTTAACGAATTTCACAAAAAAAAAATAATTCAATACAAATTTAATTAGAATTATTAAAAGTGATATATCTAGTCAGCGGCTAGTAGCTGTAAAAGTACCTCGCTGAGTGAAGAAAATTTTTTATAGATTTCTCACAAATGGCGTTACGGCAAAAAAGTCGTTAAAAACCGAAACAAAGATCTGCAACAAACATATGGAAATTTCGTGTGGTCCATCGGTTTGTTTCGAGGCTTAGTTGGCATAGCTTCTGGCACGGTATACTGGGAAACATTGGGTCGAATCCAACCAGATTGAAGTGAATTTTTTCTGAGTGTTCGATCTTTGTATTAATAATTATGACAAACTAGTGGAGCAATTTCACAAAAATAATTTGTTTTCATGGTGCAACATCGTGACATTCAATAAAAACTCAAAACTTACAATTAAGTTTCATTGAATGTTGGTATGTATCACCACCTTGATATTCAATTATTTGACTCAACTAAATATTGATAATAATGGCTAATGTTTTTTATCCAGGTACCACGTGGACTTCGGAAATGATATGGCTTATTGAAAATAATCTCGATTATGAGGCGGCAGCCGCCGTACCCCTTGTAAAACGATTTCCATACATGGAGTGAGTACTACGCGTAATTATGTTTCAAACAAGAGGAGTTACATCTTTTTCACCTCACTAGCTCAGAAAGGCTTTCTTTCTCATTAGAAGTCTGCGTGCAAAAGCGGTTTGTCCACGCAAAAATCGCTTTTGCTTGGTTTTTCGAGTTCGAACTTGACGATGGACTGTGTTGCACCTAACTTTTTATTTCGATGAAAACAAAAAACGTAATGACTCGTTCAAATACGCGATTTGTCGTGCACACATTATACTTATATGTAATACTTATAAATCCGTTGGTATATTATTCTTGGTACCGTTATACCGTTGGTATATTATTTTTATTATTGTTGACATAAAATTGACAACGATAGCTAATTTTGTTTATTAACACTGATTTGTTATAGTTCATCTATTTTTTTTTCATCTACCATTTCACAGTGAGGTGAAAAATTTTGTGTTTCGCGGCAGCAAAATTGTTTTAAGTCTCGTGGCTTGAAACCCTCGCTACGCTCAGAACGTCGCGTCAAACAACAACTTTGCAGCCTTGCATAATAAATAACTATTTTCATCCAAGTAAATATAGGATTACCCAAGACTTTAACAAAATGTAAATATGTATGTTTGGAGCAGTCAACGTGCAGGGGAGTCACAATACTTGTTGACGCGATATCGACTTACACCTGTCAGAAAAAGCTTGATGTCCATGCAATATTATAGAAAAAAGATGTCATGCGTTTCGCTTTCGCTCGGACCGCTGACGAGTAAAGGATGATTCACATTAGACAGTGCCGGGCGCAAGCCGTGTCCGAGGCATCCTAGCCACGTACGTGCCGCACGATCTTAAATTAGATTGAGTAAGTCAGTACGACGCGGTTTACGCTCGAATACGAACGTAGTGTTATGTCATAATTATTATAAAGTACTGGGTAATTTATTTCGCACTCAATTAATTTTTCATCGTCCATTTTTTTTTAAAAGAACGTAGTCCCTCTCTTTAAAGTCGCACATTCGGACGAGGTGCGTACGACGCACTGGAGAGTGTTCACATTACAACCAGCCGTGGCGGGCCGGGCCGCATCCGGGACTCGGAAGCAGCTTGGGCGTCCCTCGTCCGTGTCACGGACGCGACACGTTGTAATGTGAATCACTTCATATAAAATGTTCGCAGCATTTCCAATCCTAGTCTCGTACGTGACTCGGATCGCGCCCGGCACGGTCTAATGTGAATAATATTTAAAGCGTGAAACACACAGAGAGCGGGTGCGACTAAGGTCGGGACTGCAGCAGGTCTATTTCGGTGTGTTTTTGTCCATAATAAAAATATAATAAAAATACGTGGAATTAAATCCGCCGCGGTCCCGACCCGACCGGCACCCGCTCTCTGTGTGTTCACGCTTAAGAGTAATGCATCATGTTTCTTTACTCATATTACAATCTTTTCCTGACCGGCTTAATGCGATTCCATGTCGATATATCTAGTGACCGCTTAATATGAAAAACCATTGCAGTTTTCAAACTTTATTTAACGAAGTACAAACAAAACGTATATATGAACATAACAAAAACGATGAGGATAAGACAGCGCTGGCCAAATTTCTTTTGGGTGGCTCAAAGGTTATAGAAAATCTACCTTCTCCGCGTTTTATCAAGACACATCTTCCAATGTCATTGTTGCCACCGTCAATGCTCGATACTGCTAAAGTCGTGTACGTAGCACGGAATCCTCAAGATGTCGCAGTGTCATATTACAACTTGAGCAAGCTGTTCATAACTTTTGGCTACAATGGCGATTTTAAGACCTTTTGGGAATTTTTCAAGAATGATCGTGAGTATTATTTTGACCACTTTGGACCAATTCAGAATACAAAATTCCTACTCAGGTGTTGCGGATAACCCCAAACTTTCACTGGTACTCATAGTAAAGGAAGTTTCCTAGTTTGAGTGCAAGTAAAGGTTAAGATTGCCTTGCACATTAAATTAGTATTTCTAAGCAACATTAATATATCACTTACACCGACGAACATTTTAGTCAGCCGTGCCCTTGGTACTTGTAAAGGGCTCGAAACGTCGGTTTGTTTGAAAAAAAACAAATGCACAAAATGCAAAAAATATACGCGAGTTAGGTCCAAAAAATAGTTTCATGACATATGTGTAATAATAGCGAAAACTCAGATCACAAAACAATTTGTAATCTGAGAGCGAAAACCTAAGTACCCGGAATTCTTATTCATTATCAACAATTTTGAATTGAGGATTATCAAACACTTATCTCAATTTTGTGAGGCGAAGGGCAGTGCCTACTGGTACGGTCACTATAGTATTATTAATATGTCAATAATACGGAGCTTTCAGGGCCCTATTCCCCATACATAGAGCACGTAAAGGAAGCTTGGGAAATGAGAAATCATCCAAATATGCTGTTTTTGTTCTACGAGGACCTCGTTAAGGTACAGAATCTAAATACTATTTCTCTTAATTCACTGCAAGGCAAAGGCTCTCCCTAAGCGTTTTTATGTATCTCGGTCTCATGCTAAATAAAACTAAGTAGTGTAGTACCTTCCTCAGCGTTTTCCTTCAACCGTTAGTGCAAATAATAATTAGTACCTTATTAAAAACTAATTACCTAAGCTATTATAGCATGAATATCAAGTCGAGGTTAGTATTACCATAATGCTTAAGGTCGGATTTTCAATTACAGATAGCAAACTGACAGTTAGTAATGTCACTTAGAAAATGAATGTTGCCATGTTTATTGTATAGTGATGTGTTAATGAACTCACTGAAAAAAAATCACACAAAAAGAAATATTAAAAACTTTTTTGCTAATAATCTGCTAAATAATATTTCATTTACATTTAGTGTTTACCTACTTCTCTCATTTTTCTGTTATCAAATTCTTTCTGTTTTAATTGACACAAATTATTATGACGATTGCTTTGTTTATTACTTTGGTGGCTTACTGAGAGAGTCAAGTGAAGTATAATACGCTCTAAGACAATAATATTTTAATTTTATTAAAAACTAACAACCCACTCACCGTAAATTTATTATTTTCAATAAAAAATCGGTCCTTTTTTATTCAAATGTAAGTGCGCATTTGACCTCCTTCTCACCTGATGGAACATGACGATGAGGTCGACGATCGAGCATGCACATCTAAATAATGCCTATTCACTCTCGCCTTGAAAAGGTCCAGGGAATTTCACTCCATAGCCGTTCGCCATATAAATGTGCGAATATTTGAAATGTCTACAACATAGGGGTGGAATCCAAGCCTGCGCCTAGTCCCCTCGATGATAGAAAGGAGAAGGCGGAATTAAATCGTGTAATTCCATCGCACGTTCTCTGTGATATATCCTGTAAAATACCGATAAGCAGGCAAATTTACGGCAGTGTTCAAGGCTCTGCAACTTCGCCTCTATTAATTTCGAGTCACCTATAAGCTTCTTCGCACGTTTGTCAATTGAATCCAAGGTGGCCAGTTGATATGAATCAGAGCCATCCCAAAGGTGGCAGCAGTACTCCATATACGACTGGACTTGTGCTTCATACAGCTGAAGTAACTGTTCCGGTGTGAAGTAACGCCTCACCCTGGAAAGGATGCCAAGCTTCTTGTAATTGAAGTAGCCCATCTCCTCAGCCTAATGTTGTTAAATGCATACGTGACTTGTGTAACCGTCGTGTCGTTTTATCATCAGGACTTGCCGGGAGCAATAAATCGTATGGCGACATTCCTGGACAAGAAATTGACTAAAGATCAAGTAGAGAAACTCTGTAAGCACCTTAGCATCGAAAGTTTTAAGGCGAACTCTTCTGTGGATGGCACCGCATACAAATCCCTCGGCTTTTTAGCGACAACAGCACAGCCCTTTATTAGAAAAGGTAAATTAACAGAAAGACTGAAAAACATGTTTAAATATGTTTTTCGTTGTATCTTATAAAACCGAATTATAACAAAATTATCTGTAACCACCATAAAGAAACAAGTAATAAATAAAACCGATTTCTAAAATAAATGTACAAGATAGGAAGGAAGCATGTATCAATTCATTAGTGTTAATAATCTCAGTACAGAGTACTAAAAAAAAACGACCTCAAAAGTACGTGGAATTACGTCTATTTGCTAAGTTTTATTGAAATATAAGGTCCCCTAGTTCGCCACTATACGGGACTTGGCACAGGAGATAATAAAAATCGGTTCTCGCTACTCAAAGTATATTGAGAGAGAAAAACGCCTTGAATTGGAGAATAGCAAAACCAACCATTAAAATAAATGCTCCTTAAGTAAAATTTAGGCGCTATTTATAAAAATGAATGTTCATGAGGGATCAGCCAGCCTTAGAGGTGGATGATTTTCTTCAAAATGTAATGGGACCACTATGGAGGTACCTTCTTTCCAACAAAAAAAGAATCATGAAAATCGGTTCACAAATACCGGAGTTATCGCGTAACATACATACAAAAAAAACATACAGTCGAGTTGGGAACCTCCTCCTTTTTTGAAGTCGGTTAAAAATACTGGCGGTTGCGAATGATTTCTATATTTATATTTAATTTATTTATATATAATTACTAATCCTGTCATTTGAATGACAAATTAGTAACCTACTAATTTTCGTACTAGAATGATGTAAAAAATTCATTACGAATTCATAGATTCCATAGAGCACAACGATACTCGTGATCACCTGGCCTTCTGTGACGTGCTATTATGGTAAATACTAGAGATGAAATGGATAGTGATTTGGCCGGATACCGGATATCCGGCGAGCACCCAGGCCTCATAGCCAGATATCCGACCGCCGAATATTTGACCCACGCGACCGGTTTATAGTGCGCATCACGTGATTGATTGTTTAGTGCATGGCTGCATTTTCACATTGACGATTTGATTGGTTGTGGTCTCTTGGTTTTTATAAAACTTAGAAAAAATTAGAAAAATGTTAACAGTAAAAAAAATCGCAGAGTTGGATCTATTTATGAAAATAAATATCACCAACTTTTACCACTTAATGCAGAAAAACTGGTCTTCATCCATCATAATTTGCCTTTATTGAAATTTGAGTATGGTAAATTTACAGATAACGTTATCCCATAACTTCATAGTTCTTTCAGTTACAAGTAATAAAGAGATTGTTAACGATACTGTAGTTGCTGTATATTCTATTAATATTCTATTAATATTAGTAACAACAGCGACAAAAACGAGTAGAAGCGATACGAATCAGCTGAGTGACGAATGTTTGCGCAATCGCATGAGGCGTTCAATCGCAAAAGTATTCATAATATTTTTAACCAGGTTTTCAGGAGTAACATGGACACAGGAATTGGTGGGCCTGGTAGCAAATGATTTGGATTACGCCAAGGCAGCGGAAATTCCCTTAATACAGAGATTTCCTTTTCTAGAGTGGTGGAGTTCCGAGTAGTTCCGGCATAATAATCACTCGACTCGTGCCCTCGACCGAATGGCAGGGGCATACGACTCGAGTCTCATGGTTGTGCTTGGATTCGACTTAGGCGAATTATTTATTTATTTATTAGTGACCTGCCCATTCGAATGATTAGTATTAGTATTTGATTAGTACATTCAAAATCGCGCATCGCTACAGTCAAATGGTAGGATAATAAATTGATATCTTTATGGATCGAAGGATCGAAATAATATCTCTCTAATAAGTAGGCATATACGTTTGTTATTCAATTATCGCTATCCAGAATTCCAAAACGCAGTAGATACTTTTCATTCGCACTTTACAGGCAGAAGGTGTAAGGTATATACATATATATTTTTTCATTTTGACGGGTATTTGTCTCCGAAAAAAAAAACAATTTATACTACTATGAGAACTCTTCTTGAATCGCGAAAATAATCGGAAGTGCCTCACAAAATTTTCGTATTTACTCGACTTTGTAGTAATCCCTGCAATAATAGATTACTGTCAAAATTTCATTTTCTTTTTTTTTATAATATAATTTGACTTTAAATCGCAAAGATCTGAGGGGCACTGCCACTGCGCCCGTCACCCTGAGACAAGTTGACAAGTCCTATGTGCCTGTAATTTCGTCAGCACCCTTACCCTTCAAAACCGATACATAGTAATGCTGACATTATTGCTTGGCGGCAGAAATAGGTAAGATGGCAGTACCTACTGTAACCTGAGGCATAGCTTAGGATGCGTAGCGAGAGGTACTTTATAAATATAAACTGGGATTAACTTCATAACTTGATATTTATTATATTTTATTACATATTTATATTTTGAGGCTACTTTTAGATCCAAAGAGAATTTAATAAAAAAAGATGTTCAAGATGTTCTTTTCTTCTAATCTATTTTTTCAAACACATTCTAAATACAAAACTATATTCACTCAGCCAGTAGTTCTACTCATAGAGTAAAGCCTAGATTACAGTACTATACATATACAGTATTTTTGTAGGCAAATCCCAAGGGTGGTACGACCATTTCGACGAAGAGATGGCAGCGGATGCGGAGCGCTGGATCGCCGAAAACTTGCAAGATACAGATCTGCGATTCCCTAATATGACCAAATAGTACAATAAGTCTATATAATATAAAATATAATTGGATCGATGGAATTTTTTATGAGTGTTCGATCTTTGTAATAATTATAACTAGAGTAATTTCAGAAAAAAATTTTGAATATCATTTCAATAAAAATTTAAATTCGAACTGCATTCAATGATTTTTAAATAATCGCCTATCTGAACCGGGAATCGAACCCGCTAAATGTGAAAAGCAAACCTGTAATTAATTATACTTATCGAAAGCCTTCATCATAAGGATCGCTTTCTTTTAAATAATAGTATTTGAAAGGACGCTCTGTGGCCCCCTGTATAATATACTTTAATATTTTTATAAGGAAGGTCTTATAAACCACTCGGTTGACACGGTTCATGAAGAATGCAAAGAATTGAATTGGAGGAATTGAAGCAAGCTTAGCACGGCACTGAACCTATTGGTAAATGGTCTAAGAAGACGAAGATGATTGTCTTTATAACTAAGCATCTTTTTTTATGATACCAAGTGGCGGAATGAAGACGTCATGGGCCTGGTGGCGACACGCCTGTTCATAGCAATTGTAGTGCTACTTAGAGCTTTAAATGGCTTAGTTTTGCCACTGCGCCCGTCACCCTGAGGCATAAGTTCACAAGTCGCGTGTGTCTGTAATTTCACTAACACCCTTACCCTTCAAAACCGGAACTCACATTACTGCTCGGAGGCAGAAATACGTAAGCAGCACTTCACTATAGTACTCTCTTTCACAAGGAGCTCTACTACTACTGAGCTCTGATCTTATCTTATTACGACGGGAATTGCAGATCGGTGCCCCCCAGGTTATTGTCAGCCTGTTGACCTGCACCTTCATCTCCTCAAAACAATCGCTTCACCCATTATCTTTATCTGAAATTGCAACGCAAATTAGAACTTTTACTTAACCTTCCTTGTCCTGCTACTCGACCAATTATCCGTACTACAATTATCGCTACGACTGTGGAAGTTATCAAACTCGCATTAAGGTGATCAGAAAATGCTTAGTCATTGTTAGTAGCAACAGCGACAAAAACGAGTAGAAGCGAAACGAATCAGCTGAGTGACGAATGGTTGCGCAATCGCATGAGGCGTTAAATCGCAAAAACATTCATAATATTTTTAACCAGGTTTTCAGGAACAACATGGACACAGGAATTGGTGTGGCTGGTAGCAAATGATTTGGATTACGCAAAGGCAGCGGAAATTCCCTTAATACAGAGATTTCCTTTTCAAGAGTAAGTTATAATTCAAGGTACCTACCTACTAGTGGGAAAAACCCTCACCATCAATCTCATTATTCAAAATCTGTGTCCAAATTTTGTTGTTTGGTACTTTGACGCTTGAAACTCAAGAGACCCCGAAAACATCATCCTCACTGCCCTGAACCAATTTATTGCTCTCAAATTAAATATCAACCAATGCAAACTATACATAATATATTCTGTTTCAATCCATTCCTTAATCTACGCGACAAAGAAACGGTCATAAAAATTTTAATGTTTTAGCCCCGATAACTAAGGGTCATATTCTAGAACTCTACTCAATGCTCAAGTCAGGATTTCAGTATGGTTTAAAGCACTCGAAATCATACTCAAGTCCCTGCTGTTAGGGTCGTATTTCCAGTGCTTGTGTTTCCAGTGCAATCCTGACTTGAGCATTGAGTAGAGTTCTAGAATATGACCCTAACTAACCAACGAAACCAAGCCTAACCTCTTACACGCTTCCATATTCGAAGAATCTGTTCTGATAATTCCGTTTCCGTTCCTGTATCCGATATGGTATCACTATCACAGACCCATATTTTCATTGTGATCTTGATTGTTCGCCTAGACTCGCAATACTGTTGGATCACAAAACGACATGTAGAAGAAAACAAGTTTAACAAGCAATTGGTTAAACAGATCAAAGAAACATTAAAACCACAATATGCAGAGTTAACGAAATTGACTTCTCCACGCTTTTTCAAGTGGCATTTACCCCTTTTGCTGCTGCCTCCCTCCCTCTTGAATACCTGCAAAGTAGTAGTGTGGCAAAAGACCTGAGAGATGTCGCCGTCTCGATCTACCACCACAACCAACTTTTTAAAAATTACGGTTACGTCGGGGATTTTAAAACTTAATGGAATTTCTTCATAAAGGGACTAAGTAAGTACGTAGTGTTAGTCTGTTTTTATTAATTGTCATGTCCGTATATTGCAGTACTGATTTACCAAATGTCTATATTAGGCATTTGCTTTTTACCCGATTCCAGGTTCAGTCAAAGCTGTTTCTTACATCAAGTAGGTTAATCCAGCAAATTGAAGTCGTAAAAAACAACATTAACATTATATGTATTAAAGTTAATTATATTGTTTTGTACAGTATATACACCGTTTTTTGATATGAATAAAGAAGCTTGAGAGAAGAGAAATCATTCAAATATGTTGTTCCTTTTCTACGAAGAACTTTTAAAGGTAGGTACAACAGTCGTTTACAATATTAGTAATATATATTTTAACAAGCAGCGTTTTCAGAAATTTATATTTTTTTTTGTATGTCATCAATTATTTTATAAACAGTGTTCTAACTGTTCTGTACACGATCCATTTCGGTATACATTATTTTCTCTTCTCCTATTCGTTGGAGAAAAGGGAAAATAGTACCACTTTATAATATTTTCAATTAGGACGATCACATTGGACCGTGTATCATCTGTCGTATCTGCCATTCTCACAATTCAGTGTTCTCAGCCGAATTACCGTATCCATTTTTTGTCGTATAAGTTGAGTAGGTCCCATCAGGGTTTTTTCACAGTTCTGGTTGAATAGAATTGGAAACTGGTATGGGAACTGGTTTGGAAAGGATAGTAAGTGTGGAAAATTGTAACTGATGAGATATCCACCGCTAGAAAAATACAAAATGTATGTTTGAAAGATAAAAATGAGTATGATGTACCTATTGCTGACATAAATATGTATATAAATACGAGTACGAGAGTTACCACACGCACCTATTATACGAACTTTCACTATGCCGGTCAGAAAAATCGTTACATCCATCCAATGGTCTTAAATAGCTCTGAGTACTGGGAGTACCCCTGTCAATGGAAGGTTACACGAGTGCGTCCTATCCCCAAGTCGAATTTTATATATTATTACCGTGCGGTGACGGATTAGAATACAATTCACCGCCCCTCTCTTCCCGTGGGTGTCGTAAGAGGCGACTAAGGGATATTGAGCAACCAGCTGCTCCACTGGTGGTAGGGCTTGAAAACCCGCCTGGTTAGTGACCACCGTGCGCATGATGGAAAACCCGCCAAGTGTTCGCTAGTCGGATACGTTCCGGGATCAGTCAGCGTACAACCAGAGCCCGAGGCAGCGCTGCCGCGACATTTGTGGTCTGTGGAGGCTTCCGCCGAACCAGTGCCAGGACAACTGCATTGACCCGCCGGCCAGGGAGACCCGTAGAAACGGTTGTTCCGCTGGCCGCCCGCGGTACAGTACAGGGGCCCAAGCGTGCTTAACCAGCTCGTGAGGCTGCCTCACCATGCCGCGCATAATCTCGGTGTGGTTCGTCGTGCCGGTTGGTGACCGGGAGGTGGGGTCCCGGCGGCCATTCCCGGGGGGGTTCGGGGGCCCTTCCGTCCGGCGGATCAGCGCAACTTGTCTGTAGGCAAGTCTCTGGGGAAGCAGGCCCCGCGATTTGACCGCTTGTGTCGCGGCACTGTTTTCTCGCTTCACGCCTCTTTTTCCCTCCAACATGTTAGCGCAAAGTACAAATTTCGGTCGTACAGCGGTGCACACCCCCACCACTAAAGCGCTCTTTAAGGTGGAGTTCACGAACATTCGAGGACTCCACAGTAACATCCACGCCGTCCACCAACATCTTGAGACGGCTCGACCAGAAATGCTGTTCCTTACGGAGACGCAAATACTCTGCCCGGCTGACAGCAGCTACTTGAATTACCCTGGCTATATGCTTGAAGAGTCCTTCAAAGCGAAAGCTGGGGTCTGCTTGTTTGTCCGGGCAGATGTTTGCTGTCGCCGTCTGCGTCATTTGGAGGACCCCTCCTTCTCCATCCTTGGGGTACATGTTGACCTGGGCAGTCATTGCCGTGTCTACATGTGCCTCTACAGATCCCACCACGGCGACATGGAGACAACTCGTCTCATAGACCACCTTACTCGGGCGGCAGATGACGCGCAGGCGCAGTTTCCTACAGCGGAATTGGTGTTTTTAGGGGACTTCAATGCTCACCACGAGTCGTGGTTAAGTTCCTCTAAAACTGACCATACTGGAAGAACTGCCCACACATTCGCTCTCACACACGGTTTAACCCAACTGGTAAACCAGCCCACCCGGATTCCAGATAGGGTTGGTGACGCGCCCTCTTTGTTGGACCTTCTGCTGACGTCTCGCCCGGCTGGATATCGGGTGGAGGTCCAAGCCCCTCTGGGCACTTCGGATCACTGCTTGATATCCACTAAAGTGGCAACGTTACTGCCACCACCACCTACTGTGGCTAAACGCCGCAGTTGGCATTATGCGACGGCAGATTGGGACGGTATGCGGGACTATTTTGCATCCGTTCCCTGGCGGCAGCGCTCTGTTTTAGTGAGGTGAATCCAACAGCTAGCGCGACTGCCGTTGCTGATGAGATCTTAATCGGGATGGAATACTACATCCCGCATTCGGATCTCGTCAGTAAAGGGAGGCGCAACCGCTGGTTCAACCGCGAGTGTGCTGTGGCTGTTGAGAACAAACAGACTGCATACCGCGCTTGGATCAGGGGTCTAGCTTCAGACGATCCCAATACGAACTCACTTAAAACAGCCTACAATAATGCCACCAGGTCTTGCAAAAGAGCGTACATCAGAGCGGATGCTCAGCGCGTCGCACGAGTTGGCCAAGAACTCCTGACGCATCCCACTGGTAGTCGTAGCTACTGGCGTCTGGCCAGAGCCGTTGCGTCGAACTTCTGCCAGCCCTCGCTGCCACCGCTGAGATATTCTGACGGCAATCTAGCCCACAAGCCGCAAGATAAAGCCGACCTCTTGGCAAATCTGTTTGCGGCTAACTCCTGTCTCGACGACTGTAACGCACAGCCACCAACTCTACCTCACTGTGGCTACACGATGTCTGATATTCGTATCAGACAATGCGATGTGCGTACGCAGCAGCAGTCTCTCGACGTCCGGAAAGCTAGTGGTCCTGATGGTATCCCAGCGATTGTACTTAGGAACTGCGCAGCTGAGTTGACCCCCGTGCTAACGCGACTGTATCGTCTGTCGCTCTCTTCAGGTCGTGTGCCGGACTCTTGGAGAGAGGCTAATGTGCAACCAGTTCCCAAAAAAGGCGACCGATCAGACCCGCATAATTACCGTCCAATAGCCATTACTTCCATAATATGCAAGGTTTTAGAGCGGATCCTTAACAAACAACTGACCCAATACCTAGAAGATCACTCCATAATTAATGATCGGCAGTATGGGTTTCGTCCGAAACGATCAACGGGTGACCTTCTAGCGTACTTATCGCATATTTGGGGTGAGGCTATAGACAAACGTGGCGAGTCGTTGGCTGTTAGCCTCGATATAGCCAAAGCGTTCGATCGGGTCTGGCACAAAGCTCTTCTCTCCAAGCTCCCGGCGTACGGTTTGCCAGCCCAGTTATGCAGCTGGATTGCCGATTTCCTTCGTGAGCGGAGAATTCGCGTCGTTTCTGACGGCAGCATTTCGAGGTTCGTGAATGTGAACGGCGTACCGCAGGGATCCGTCCTATCTCCCACGCTTTTCCTTCTGCATATCAATTATATGCTTCCACTTGGGAATATTCATTGTTATGCAGATGATAGCACTGTTCATGGGGGATATCATGGATTCCCCGCAGCTGGGCGCGCCGATACTGACAGAGAGCGATCTGATCTTGTCGTTGAGCTCAATAGAATATTGGACCTCATCTCTGCATGGGGATCCAGTAATCTTGTTGAGTTCAACGCCAAGAAAACACAGGTTTGCGCGTTAACAACAAAATTGTCGCCGTTCCTTCCCATGCCTTCTCTGATGAGCACAGCACTTTCACCTCAGAGTAGTTTTACCTTGCTCGGTATGGAAATCTGCTGTGATTTGAATCCAAGGAGCTACATCGAATCTGTGATCAAAACAGCCTCACGGAAACTCGGAGTCCTGAACAAAGTGCGACGTTTTTTCACGCCGGACCAGTTATGCCTGCTGTACAAAACACAGGTCCGGTCTTGCGTTGAGTATTGTTCGCACTTGTGGGACGGCTCCGCCAAGTACCTACTCGATGCCTTGGATAAATTACAGCGTCGTGCTACTCGAATTATAAGCGACGAAGAGGTCTCATCACGCCTTGAACCTCTGCAACTGCGTAGAGATGTTGCATCGCTTAGCGCCTTTTACCGCATGTACCATGGTGAGTGCTCTGAAGAGCTGTTTAACCTCATCCCCCCTTCCCCGTTCCTGCTCAGAACCACGCGTGCTGGCCTTCGTAGTCACCGTTTCACTACCTGCCGAATTCCATCGCGTACTAAAAGGTTCGGTGGCTCCTTTCTCTGCCGCACGGTTGACAAATGGAACTCCCTTCCGGCACATGTCTTCCCTCCCTCTTATGATATGGGGTCCTTCAAACGAGGCGTGAAGAGGCATATTGTAGGCAGGCAGGGTGGAGGTGGCTAGTGCAGTGAGGATTCCATCGCTGCACTAGGTTCCTTCGCGTTTGGATACCACTTTCCACTTAACATCAGGTGGAGTGGAGTCATTTGCCTGTCATGTATAAAAAAAAAAGAAAAAAAAAAAAGAATGATTCTACCAGAATTGAAAATTATCGCCCAATTGCCATTCTTTCTTCAACTGCAAAGTTGTTTGAATCAATATTGAACAGACTTATTGCCACTCAAATAAAATCCTATCTCTGCGACTCTCAACATGGTTTTAGGCCGAGGCGTTCCGTTGAAACAAACTTGTTGACCCTGGTTGATTCCATTTCTGAACATCTGGATAAGGGAATACAAGTTGATGTTTTGTACCTTGACTTTCGAAAAGCTTTTGACCGTGTAGACAATGACGTGCTTTTAAGAAAGTTGTGCAACATAGGCTTTTTGCCCACATTGCTTAGGTTCTTTGCTAGCTATCTACGCAACAGACAACAGTATGTACAATACGGGTGCTTTTTTTCGGAAAGATTCCACACCCGTTCTGGAGTCAGCCAGGGTTCAATTTTGGGTCTGTTACTTTTCGGCATTATAATAAATGACCTGGCCCTAGTACCTAAATGCGCTAGATGCCTGCTCTATGCTGATGATCTCAAGCTGATTTACGGCGTTCAGCAGTTGTCAGACTGTGAATCGCTTCAGGTTGATATAAACCGTATTTATCAGTGGGGCATTCAAAACAGGCTTCTCTTCAACACTGAAAAATGTTCAGTCATGACTTTTGGCCGCGCGTATAATCTTCAGTATGCAATATACCTGGTAGGTACTGAACTTGTTACCCGTGTCGAGTCTATTAAAGATTTAGGCTCATTTTTGATAGGCATCTGAATTTTCATGAGCATATGAAAGCACTAGCTGCCAATTGCTATAGGAGGTTGGGGTTTGTTATCCGGAACGCTCGTGACTTTTATGATACCAGAGTCATTAAACTTGTTTACATCGCTCTAGTTAGGAGTAAGCTTGAGGCAGCTTCAGTTGTTTGGAATCCACATGAGGCCACTTACGTCTTGCTTCTGGAGAAAATCCAAAAGACGTTCTTGAGATTTCTGTATAAGAAAATTTATGGGTACTACCCATTTTTATACCCGACTAAATTCCTCCTTGGCATCTTGGGATTTAATTCTCTAAGGTAAGGCGTAATTATACGCTACTGACTACTGCTGCCAGCGCCTTACGTGGAAATTCAGACTGTCCAGAAGTGGTGGCGCAACTGGTGCGCTTGTTCATCCCTTTAGAAAACAAGTTTAATTTACGGCCTCGCAGTTACCACCTGCTGGCAGTGCAGGCGACCCGCACTGTATCCCGTAGAAAATCGCCGCTTATTCGCGCTTTGCTTTACGTAAACGAGCTTCTCGTATCGGCACCTGACTGCGATGTTTTTGCTAGTAGATGGGCGGTTGTGTGTGATGAATGTTTGAGGTTTTGTGAGAGGATGGATGAACGTCTGTCTTCTGTGAACTAATAAAAAAATATGTCTGTTTTCAATTTTAGGGATTTCACAGTGCCTTCGTAAAATAACTGTAATGCTGTGAAATTGTATATATAAATAAATAAATAAATAATACTTAAAAAAGACAACAATATAAGTAGTAAGAGCGACAAAGACGAGTAGAAACGAATCATGCCACGTCTTTTATGCGCATATTCATCGACTTAATTTTTTCATGCATAGAAATGCAACTAGACGAGTATCTATGGTGCTCGAAGTTTCGGAAGTTAGTCTCCATGGGCATGTTGTCACAAATACATATCTTAGCTCGGCACAGATGTTGTTAACAAAAACAAATATTATAATTTTTATCATGTTATATCACATTTTCGTACCAAATTCGATAATGGGATCATATTGTTATTTTTGACAAGAATGATAAATGGACAAAATTATCAGGGTATTTACTTATAAAACGAATAAACATTGCTAGTGCAGAGGGCCTCTCTGCCACTGGAAGATTAAGCTAATTGACATTCATAATATAATAAAAAAAACAAAGAAAATTGTTCACAACAGTTGTCTGAACTGGTAGAATCAATAGTGAAGAATGAGTGTGCGCAGAATAAAAAACTTTCCTTACGAATTCAAAGATGTGGATCCAGAAACATCTGAAGAACTCATGAAAAAATTTACAGGTGTTTATTGTTAATTTAGGTTTCAATCCAAAATTCTTACGAATAAGGACAATAAGTAGGATGTAGGTTATTAAAAAAAAAACAATAGTTGTTATTAATGTTGTTAATATATGCTACAGAGGGTTTCTATTAGTCGTCACGTCAGAATAATATTGAATCCAACTATCGTCGATACTCTTACGATGATGGGATGGGAGCTGACTATAAGGCATTTTTCAGGAGAATATTCTGGCTTCGTTCAAGTTGGGCCAAAGGGTTACTTTTTCCCCAAAAGGTATGAAGAAGA
>NW_020654810.1:7568528-7599488 GCF_003589595.1 Hyposmocoma kahamanoa | reverse complement strand
GTTTTTAGTTTAGCTGTTCTGCCTTTCTTCAATTGCACAAAGTATTTCTGTAAGTAAGTATCTCTTAAAACAAATTTTAGAACGCAATCTGTAGCTACAAAAGCAATCTTATTGATAGTAAGTCGATATGATAACATTACACATAGGTATACGATGTAAAAACCGACTAAGAAAATTGTTCATAACAGTTGTCTGAATTGATAGTACCTATCAATCGTAAAAAATGAGTGCGCGCAAATTAAAAAATTTTCCTTACGAAATCAAAGACGTGGATCGAGAAACGTCTGAAGAGCTCATGAAAAATTTTACAGGTATCTATAAGATAAGATCATTGTTCCATCCAAAATTCTTAAAAATAAGGATGATATAGTTAAATATCAATTCAATCAAAATTTAAAATACAGTGAAAGGCGACATCTCTCGCCAGGGCTGGTAGCTGCATAGGTGAACTGGGTGATAAAACTTTCATAGATTTGTCATAGATGACGCAACGACACAAGCACATAGAAAAATTCGTGAGTTCCGCTGGTTCGTTCCGTGGTTTAGTTGGTACAGCGTCTGGCACGGTATGCTAGAAGACGTCGGTTCGAATCCGGTTGTCCGTCCGCATTTTTTCTGAGTGTTCGATCTGTGTATTAATAATTATAACAAGGATGACATAGGTGTTTTTTTTAATTTTGGTTTAAAAATGAAATTGTCCTGGATTCTGCTTTGGAGGGTTTCTTTTGGTCGCCACGTATCAAAAGTTACTTAATACGGTTAATCTCTCAAGCACTGAGAGTTCACATACGAAAGAACAGTACAGACTCCAACCATCGTGGATACTCTTACGATATTAGGATGTGAGCTGACCGTAAGATATTTTTCAGGAGAATATACAGGTTTTCTTCAAGTTGGGCCAAAGGGTTACTTTTTCCCCAAAAGGTATGAAGAAGAGGCAGCTAATATTTACAACTTTCAATTGCGACCAGATGATACGTTTGTGATCACCTATCCAAGGTCAGGTGAGTACAAATTTATAAAGTCGAAGCCGTAGACAAAGATAATTTTATTATCATCGCAAGGTTTATTTCAGAATTTTCTGTATGAAATACACATAATTATGACACAGTGTATGCCACGTGATAAAGATAAAGATAAAATTATTCTTTATAAAATATAACCTAAATACATGAATCTTATTAAATAACCTTGTATATACACATATGCGCCAGATTATGGCAAACAGTGAAATTATTGTATATATATATTTACATAACTTTATTTAAGGTTAATAGTGCAAGTTAATCTAGGTGATACCTGAACTAAGGAAAGTTGTTTACTTGTATCTTAGGTATCCAAATTGGTGATTATAGCACAATAATTAGTCAACATATTTTGTTAATTAACCATAAATTACAATAAAACATGATTAAATACATTAGCTAGCATCTTAACTATATTAATATTACGTAACAACAGATAATGTTCAGTGTCACTGTAGTTTAAAATCCTTTTAACCAGTTTTGTACGGTTTTCTTACATTGAAACTTATTCATAGGACATATATCTACACAGTGAACAATTTATTTTATTATGCAAAAAGCTACCAAGAAAGAAAGAATCTACTTAAGTGTGTAGTCCGAAACCTTTCAGTGGAAAAAAACAATGTCTGCTCGTCTTTTGATGGTTTGGAGTGAGGGGATATAGGGCGTTAGTGAATGCTTTTTGGTTACAGTTTCTTGATGATTGATGCTTGGGAAAGGTTCCAGATCGCTATTGGTGTTTTCTGTGACCTCTCAAAGGCATTTCATTGCGTTGATCATATTACTCTTATTAGGAAGCTGGAACATTACGGTGTAAATAGCAAGCCGTCGAAACTTGTCATATCTCAACGGTAGAATTCAGAAAGTAGACATCATGACATAAATGGAGTGACTTCTTTGGGTTCTCCGGTAGAAATGGGTGTTCCGCCGGGCTCAATAGTTGGACCTTTCTTATTTCTAATTTATATTAATGATCTGCCATTCTTTGTTAAGGACCATTGCGAAATAGTGTTGTTTGCTGATGACACATCCTTGATTTTAAAACAGACAGACATGACATTAACTACGACCATATTAATGATACCCTCTCTAAGGTAGTTTATTGGTGTAATGCTAACAATTTATTGCTTAATGCCAAGAAGACAAAATGTGTTACATTTTAATTACCTAACGTAAAACTAGTCCAAGACTAGATTAGTCCAAGCATAGAAATAAACGGAGAAAAGTTAGACCTTGTTAATAAAGCAGTCTTCTTGGGAGTGACCTTAGATAGTAAACTTCAATGGTTTCCACATATATCTTCCCTGGCCAGCAGATTAAATTCCGCTGCATATGCAGTCCACAGACTACGTGAGCTTACCGATGTTAGTATTGCTAGACTAGTTTACTTTAGTTACTTCCATAGTATAATGTCCTACGGGATTCTCATGTGGGGTAAAACGGCAGATATTCAAATCATATTTATATTGCAGGGCTCAATACTTGGACCTTTCTTATTTTTAATTTATATTAATGATCTGCTGAATAGGCTCTCGGGTTTCTCTCAGAGAAAAGTTTAAGGAGACTGGTATCATGACTGTGGTATCACAGTACATTTACTCAAATATTTTATATGCCCGTAAAAATATACATAATTTCAATAAGAAAGAAGATATCCATAATATTAACCTTAGAGCAAAGTCCAAACTCATGGTAGCACGATTTCGTTACCCAGGTAAACAACTCTTTTATGGGGAACTGTATGCGTTTTTACAAGAACATTCCGGAGCATATATATTAAGTTTATCATTTCCTAAGTTTAAAAACTACATTAAAAATATTTTGATAGAAAAAGCATATTACAAAATTGAAGACTACGTCTTAGATAAAGATGTACGGAAAGATGCCACGGCTCCAGAATCCACACAAATTTGATTCGAAGTGTATTCCATAGCATTTAAATTTATTTGAAAAGAGCAATCCCTAGAGTTTCTTGCTCGTTTTTCTCAGTGAGGTCAGCGTAGTGAACGAGCAGTAGCTTAGATGTGACGTTTTCAAGTGTATATTTATTTTACCTATGGAATCATTGACTTACAAATGTATTGAATAAATAATCTTTGACTTTGACTTTCACCGACTTGCCTAAAATTGACCACGTATTATCAAATAGTACATTTTGTGCTATATTTTATGTGTAGAATAAGTTAACTAGTGAAATGACCTTGTGTGCTAATAAATTGTGTTTAAATTTCGCCAAGGCGCCATTTTTTCTTAAGGAAAATGATTTTTGTTTTGTTTCGGCCTTACTAACGACAATTTTCACGCTTCGCCACTGATGAATGCCTCCCCGAGTCGTTATGCGGTACCCAAACAACGACTGATAAAGCGACAAATACGCAGTATCATTTAGTAGCAGTAGCTCCTTGTGAAAGAGTTCGTCCAGTGAAGTACTGCCACCTTACCTATTTCAGCCACCAAGCAGTAATGACAACATTACTGTGTTCCGGTTTTGAAGAGTAAGGGTGCCGCTGAAATTACAGGCACATGGGACTTGTATGACTCAGGGTGACGGACGCAGTGGCAGTGCCCCTCAGATTTTTGCGATTTAAAGCTCTGAGTAACACTGCAACTGTTATGGATAGGCGTGTAGCTTACCATCAGGCGCATGATTTGTTCGTTCCGTCACTTGATATTATATTTTAAAAAATTCAGCCACCTTCCACTGGCGACATGTCTTACATTTTTGAAAATATAAATTCATTTTCGTACTCTAGCCTTAAGAGTTTCAATATGGGCCTTGAAGTTCTAATATCTATCTATTGTGATGCCTAAATATTTAATTGTGTTTGTGTAACTAAGGTCACAATATACATAAACAGGTACTTTCTGGCGAGCCAAAACAGTTATGTGCTGATATTGAATCTATATGATAATTGATCGCAACAATAGATACATTTTTTTTCTATTTTTAGGAACAACATGGACACAGGAGTTGGTGTGGCTGGTAGCAAATGATTTGGATTACGCTAAGGCAAAGGAGAATGTCTTAATAGAGAGATTTCCTTATCTAGAGTAAGTTATAATTAAGATATTATATATTATATACATATAGATAAGATACTAGTCGAATAAACCTCAGCCTCAGCATCCGTGAACCAAATCTTAATTCAAATTTTGTTATTTGGTGCTATGACGTTTGAAACAGGAGACCTCGAACACACCATCTTCGAACCAATATATTGCTCTCGAATTAAATACCAATCAATGCAAACTATACATATATTCTGTTTCAATCCACCCCTCAATCACAAAACTAACCAACGAAAGCAATTCTAACCTCTTTGGCGCATCCATATTCGAAACCTCTATTCCGGTCTTTTTCAAAATTGCATTCCAAACTGTAGCTCTCATGCCATCTGCATACCTACTAAAATTGTGCCTCTTCATCCCCAAATTTTGCGAAGTACTTACTTCGTCCGATGAGAGACTACAGATCCGTATTTTCATAGTTAATTTTGATTGTTCACGCAGGTTCTCCACGATAGTGAGTCATGAATCGATAAAACGCCATGTAAAAGAATATAAGCATGATAAGCAAATGGTTGAAGAGTCCAAAGAAATGTGTAAACCGCATTACGCAGACTTTACTAAATTACCCTCTCCTCGCTTTTTCAAATCGCATATGCCTATTTCACTGCTGCCTCCTTCGCTCTTGGATACCTGCAAAGTGGTGTTCGTGGCAAGAGACCCCAGAGATGTCGCCGTCTCGTTTTATCACTTATGCCGACTTTTTAAACTTATCGGGTACAGCGGGGATCTTAAAACTTTTTGGAATTATTTCATAAAGGGACTAGGTAAGTATGTATAGTTATGTAATCTATTTATTTTGTTTATAGGACTAAGTAATAGGACGAACAAGGTGTGAGCCTGGTGGACACACATGTCCATGACATTTGCAGTGCCACTCAGAGCTTTAAATCGCAAAGTTAGAGGCATAAGTTGACAAGCCCCCATGTGCTTGTAATTTCAACAGCACCCTTCCTGCCGCCGCCAAGCAGTAACGCTAAGGCAGAGACAGGTAAGGTGGCAGTACTGCCCTGGACGAACTCTTTCACAAAGAGGTCTACTGCTACTAAATTATTCATTTCCTATTGCAGTATCGATTTACCAAACACCTTTATTAGGCACATTTTGTTGCTTTTTGCCTGATTCCAAGTTCAGGCAAAGTAGATAAGTCGAGTGAATGGAAGTCCGACGTATAAAACCAAAAATTAACGTATATTAAACAACTAATATTATTTTTGTACAGTGCACTTTACACCGTATTTTGAGGTGATTAAAGAAGCCTGGGCGAATAGAAATCATCCAAATATGTTGTTCCTTTTCTATGAAGAACTTTCAAAGGTAGGTAAAACTGTTTTTTCCAATATATCTACTCTTCTTTTTATTGGTGGTTGGCTTCTCAATTTTATTAAAGGAACGTTCCTTTTAGTAATTTATATTTTCTACTTAATAATATTTCAAGCACCGTTCTAAAGCACGATTCGTTTCGGGAGCGCAATAGTTCAATTTTATATCATTCTCACTTAGGACGATCATATTACACCTTGTATCATCCGTAATTATCAATATACAGCTGCAAATCGGTTATTTATTTGTCTTTACCAGGATTTGCCGGCTACAATACGGAGAGTATGTCAATTTCTCGGGAAGCAGTACTCCGAGGACCAAATTGCGAAGCTTTGTGAACATCTTCATATTGACAATTTTAAGATAAACGCATCCGTCAACGAAGATGTATTCAAAGCTGTCAAATTCGCGGATGAAAAAGAAGAGCCTTTTATTAGAAGAGGTAATCCGTGCATACGGGTATGCATGAGTGTCAAAGAACGGAAGTTTGGTGTAACTGCAGTGCGGTGAGGCCCAACAGAAAACAAATGCATCTTATTTGGAACACTATTTCAGGTAAGGTTGGTGGATGGCGCGACTATTTTGATGAGGAGATGACGGCGCAGGCCGAACGCTGGATCGCTGACAACCTGCGGGACACTGACCTACGATATCCAACGATGTAAACTGGACTTTTTTTAATGAAATTGATAGTTAATAAAGAGATTATTAGTCTTCTTCAGCACACCATGTGGTGTGCAATAAAGTATTGAATATTGAGTAGGAGTTATCTACATTAAGTAAATCGCCATTTGGCCATAATAAAGTTATTCAGTACTAAGTAGGTATTCATGTGATGCTACAAAACTAAAAAGAAATAATAAAAAATAAATAAAAAAGAGTTAATATCCTACAACTAGGGAATTTGTTTTTTTTTCCCTTTGGAGAAGGTTATTATTGAAGCATATTCGATTGAAATAGTGTAAAAAAAAAATAAAAAAAAATTATCGAGTAATTAGGTAATTTCGTTCGTAGAATCTTTAAACAACACTCCACAACACTCCTGACAATTTATCGTTTTGCAGATGTAGCCTTATTACACTAAGGCTGCGAAGTAAGCTTGTCCGGAAAAAAAAAACTACAAGCCGGAAACCCATCTAAATATTCCTTCCGATTGTTATGTCATTTAAAATGTATAACAAATTTGCTGGTGCCCGCGACTTTGTCTGCGTAGAGTTAAGTGCTTCGAGTACCCTACTGTCCTATCTAATTTTCATAGTTTTATTGATTGTCCGTACAAACTTTCGTCCCCTATTTCACCCCCTTTAAGATTTTGTTTTATGACAAGAGTAGCCCATGTCCTCTTATTTCACGTCTATCTCTATACCAAAATTCATCAATATTGATTTAGCGGTTTAGGCGTAAAAATGTAACAGACGGAGTGCTTTCGCATGTATAATATTGGTATGGAAGTATGGATAGTATGAAGTATGGAAGTATGGATAGAATGGAAGTATGGATTCCCAAAAATAATAAAAACAGAAACGACTGAAGCGAACTTTATAGAAGCATTAAGAGTCGATCGATACCTCAGCTTGAATTAATTTTTTTCCCGTACTAATACGGTTCATTTTGCTTGGGTCGAGCGCCAGCAGTGGCGAGGCGTCTTTATAACACGATTCCCGTCGGCTTGCCTACAATTTTCTGCGTATTCCCAAAATATTGTACTAAACAGTGCGCATAGCCCACCACTTAAAA
This sequence comes from Hyposmocoma kahamanoa, assembly GCF_003589595.1. NCBI lineage: Eukaryota > Metazoa > Arthropoda > Insecta > Lepidoptera > Cosmopterigidae > Hyposmocoma > Hyposmocoma kahamanoa. The sequence goes on along the minus strand of NW_020654810.1, from coordinate 7,592,337 downwards.
AACATATTCACTATTAAACGCGTAATAACTTGTCCCAATGCATCGCAACCAACAAGCGCGAGGTAAGCCGGTGGATATGCGAGTTCTATTTCATTCATGTTCATTTCACACACGCACACATTGGCAAAAATCAGCCATAAAAAATTTCAAGAAATGGCGGCCGAGAAGCCGGAATTAAGCAGCTTCTAGTCGAATAGCATTCACGTAAATTTAAACCTTATTCCAACACGTTACTGTTTAATTTGCTAAAATGTCAGAATTGACTGTCGTTGACAGATGTAAAACTTTCTTAAAATAGGGTAACAAAATTATTATAATAGCAGATTAATACAAAATATGGTTAACTTCTATTTTGTAAATCTTAACGATAAATAGTGTTACATACATATTTAATTATTAATAATCTCAGTACAGAGTACTAAAAAAACCGACCTCAAAAGTACGTGGAATTACATATAATTACCATGTTTTATTGAAATCGGTTCTCGGAAAGTGCGCAAACCCGGATTCATCCCCTAATTCGCCACAATACGGGACTTAACATAGGAGATAATGAAAATCGGTTCTCACTACTCAAAGTATGTTGAGAGAAAAAAACGCCTTGAATTGAAGAATAGCAAAATCAACCATTAGAATAATTGCTTCGTATAATAAAATTTAGAGGTAGACGATTTTCTTCAAAATTTTTTTTATATAATTAAAAAAAATTCTTTAAATGGGACTACTATGGAGGTACCCTCTTTCCAACAAAAAAGAATCATGAAAATCGGTTCACAAATACCGGAGTTATCGCGTAACAAATATACAAAAAAAACATAGTCGAATTGAGAACCTCCTCCTTTTTTACAAGTCGGTTAAAAAGAAACACCCAAATAGATATAGACATATATAGGGCTACGTAAAGAAAGTATGTAGAAGGTCATGGTAATTCGTAGGTAATTGAAATAGCAACACTTAGGATTCATGAGTTTGTTTACTAATAAATTTTCGTATCGAAACCGGCTGCATAAAATGTAGTAAATTACTTTAAAACTATAGTTATTTTATGTGCAGAATAAGTTAACCAGTGAAATGAAGTGAACTAGTATCTTGTATGCTAACAAGTGTAGCATTTAAGTGTCGCCAAGGCGCCTTTTTAACGGGAAAATAATAACAGGACATAAGACTGCAGTACTAATTAATAAGTTTTAGTTTATTCTAATTTCTATTAATAATTAATCATAAATAGAACTTAATAAAAATTCATTCAATAAAATAATTTGTAAAACTGAATGTAGCGTAAATTGGAATGTTTTCTTTTTAAAATTAAAAATAAGGTATTTAATTAATAACTACTGTAACTATAGTGAAAAAATAGGGTGGTTTGCAAATGTCAATATTAGACATAATTGGTTGAAGACTGAACCACCACAGTCAACCGTGACCATGGGACCTGTAAAGGGCCCGAAACGTCGGTTTGTTTGAAAAAACAAATATACGCGATTTAAATCCGGAAAAATAGTTTCATTTCCAAAGCGTTTTTTGTTTCTTAAAAAGTTAAAGCTTCGGCTTTACCAAGGAAAATTTTCACGCCGCGTCAGGGAAACTGGTTTTTTCGGAAAATATTTTTTTACAAGCGAAATTAAAGTCATTTGAAAAATGTATATTCGTATGTTCTGTTTGGTTCAGTTGATATAAAAAAATCATTGGTATATGTAAAGTACCTATTGAATACTGCGGTTTTGCTTGTAACATTTCCAGGGAAGTTTGTATTTTTTATATCGTGAAAATTTTTAGTAATCGTTTTTCACTCCATGTCACTTATCAATATATTTTCAATTTTACTATATATTTTTTCCAAAGTGATAGTTTCAACACTTTCACTGTTATGCGGAATCAATGAAAGCCATTTGAATTTGTAATAGACACACATGTTTTATTTAATAGCTACTATATTATATATAATATTACTATTTAATGTATAATATTTAATGCTGGAGGAAAATGTTAGGAGTTCGCACCGAACGACTAAATTTTGCGGGAATTTAACGTCCAGACCAGACTGTCCACCTTATGTCTACGTAGAATACTTGATTTCTTTGGTCACACTGTCAGGAAAGAAGGGTCTATAATCTAAGGGTCTAAAAGTCCGAGGGGTTGCTGTCCCACAAGATGGTCCGACCGAGTTTCGGCGGCTCTCGGCAAGGGTCTCCATGATGCGCTCCATTACGTCAAAGACCGCCACAGATGGCAAATCGTTGTCATGCGGAGCTTGTTTCCGCGGGGGAGTCACGACCCTCAGTGAGCTATACAATGCTTGGAGGACGGATGCATAATGTATTGAATAAAGTAAATATCAGTGCCTCCAGTGTACAACGGAATACGAGGATTTATGACCTTTCGTTTTTATTGCACCATTGACTTCAGCGTGTCCGATTACATAACATCAAAATAGGACTTCTCTCTAGCAGTCTCCTAACTTCGTTTTTCTTATTGCACCAAGGGCATAACTGACTGTTTTTAAAGGCATAGTTTTAGTTATCTGGCATATTTTATGAGTGTAAAAGTACAAGTGAAGTGCTCTCAACTCAAAAAAATACATGCAAGTTTAACGGAAAAGTACAGGTATGTGTATTTTTACATAAAGACATTTTTCGTATTGTTCCATAATGACTGGGAAAACAGAAGGACTAAAAGCGATTATTGGCTTATTCCACAGTATACATAAAGGTATAACTGTGCATTCCGTTTGTTCCATTGGACAGGATAGGTCATACCCGCGACTATACCGTGTTGCTATTGGTTAACAGTTTGCAACAGAAAACTTGTCGTTTTATTGCTTTAACGATCTTATCAAGGTCTTAATAAGGTATTTTATCAATGTGGTTTGTATCATAAGTATAGTTGTAACCATAGAACAGTCGCAGTTAAGGGAAAAGTCGAATATTACATAAGTCGAGTTATTACCGTTAAGCACTCATAAACAAGGACGCAACTCAAAAAAAAAAACTAAAAAAATATATGGAAAATATGACTGAATGTTTAACCAATACCTATTAAACGAAAGCTTAGATGTATTCCTAAAGCTAGAGATCATAAAAAGTACTAATAATATGGCATGGATATGTTATTTAAAGCCGTGTACATGTTATATTACAAAAACCGTGGTAGCCTAATGGTTTGACCTACCGTCTCTCAAGCAGAGGCGGTGGGTTCGAATCCGGATCGCATATGTGAGTTTCTCAGAATTTATATGCTTTTATTTTGAAATTTACTACAAGCTTGTCGGTGAAGAAAAACATCGTAATGGACGTCGAAAAAGATTCACAACTCTCGGAAACCGTGTGAAGTCCCCGACCCGCATTAACAAATCCTCGCCTGAAAAGAGACACGTGTCCAGCATTAGGACATATAAATGGGTCAATGATGATGACAAATATTATTATAAAATAATAATTAATATAATTAATTAAGGTAATTTGTTTTTCCAAATGCACAACGGAAGATATGCTTGTATATATTTTGAAGCTTTAAATTCACCTGCACATTCTCTAAGGTTTTTTAATGACGCTAAGTGACAGGACGAACAACTCGTGCGCCTGGTGGTAAGCGTCACGCCTGTCCATAACAATTGCAGTGCCGCTCAAAGGGCACTGCCACTGCGCCCGTCACCCTGAGATATAAGTTGAAAAGTCTCATGTGCTTGTAATTTCACCAGCACCCTAAGGCTCAACTCACACTGGCGCAGTGTCGAAGCGTCTCGGGTTCGAACCCCGGCTGGGTCAATGTGTAGAAAACTAAGGGCCATTAAATGAAGATGACATTAAATTTATCAATGCATATTGTATACTATTACTGTTATTATTATTATTATTATTATTATTTAATTTTAGGAAGACCAACGGCTATCTTACATAACATAAACTTAAATAAAAACGGAGAGCCAATTATAGGTCCTCACCGGTAGACACACATTAAGTTAATTAAAGAGCTATAAATTATAACTATATAACTAATAATTATACTATATAGGTAGTGACATAATCGCACACACAACAATTAGCTACTCACCAAAAAACAAACCACTAATAAGACGCTTCACCGATGCAACACTAGTGTTAAAAAAAAGGTCAATATCAACCTGCTTGGACAATACATTGAAACTATTACTCGCACGCATGAGATATGCATTCCGCCGAAAGTTTGAAGAGGCCAGAAGTACGCACAGAGGTGAATTAAACCTAAGGGTCTTTGCAGGGGCTCCAAGAGAAATCTTGGATACGAGTTCCGGGGAGTCAACGGCACGGCAATTTTTTTCAAAAACACTAGATCAGCAATCTAACGCCGCATCTCCAGTGGCAAAAGATGATGTTTCTTGCATATATTCAGATACTGATTTGACTCGTATCGCTCCCCAGTTCGAAAACATAAAAGCTTAATAAATCTTTTTTGTACATTTTCAATTCTTGATATATAGGTAAGGTATTGGGGATTCCAGACTTGCGATGCATATTCCAGGTGGCTGCGGACAAATGAACAATATAAAATTTGTAGTGTTTTAGCCTGCCTGAAATCCCTGGAGTTACGCATCACAAATCCGAGAGCTTTGGAGGCTTTTGAAATAATAGTGTCGACATGCGAAGCAAATAATAACTTATTATCATGAAGCACACCCAGATCCCTTACCATAGTATCACGTTGCAATTCATATAATAAGTTATAAATTTTTATGCTCTGAGACGAGAGAGAAATGCGCCGATGCTCTGAGGTCGGTTTCAGTGCAACGCAATTTGTACCTTATTTCAAATCGAAATAGCATAAAATATACATTGATGTCCTCTTCCCGTCCGGTAGTCTGCGCCGGCCTTATCTTTTCAATATCGTCTCGGGTCTAGGTGTATGTGGTACCGTCGTTGTTTCCGATTTCCAATAACACAAGTGCTTTAGTTACCTACTTTGGGATCGGAGCAACGTACATATTATGTGATGTTATCTACCTAATACCGTTTAAAAAACAAGGAACTCTACTGCTACAACTTCCCAAGTTAATATAGTATGTGCTGTGCCCAATTCACCGTTAAATATGCAACAACACATTGTCAGACACGTGATAAGCAAAAAGTTAAGTTTAACTGATATAGTACTTACGGTGGTGGGCAGAAACTCACGCACAGGCGTTTACGTCTGTTTATTCCTCACTATAGGTGCGCTTGCGCCGCTAGCTGCGCGTGTCCACTTTCGCCTTATCTGTTAATAACTTTAAATTAATAGTACAATATATGTACACAATGGATAATCAAAATAATAACTACCCTTGGGAAATAAAGGACGTGGAACCGCAATTGGCTGAGGAGTTAATGTCATTTTTTACAGGTAAGTGTCAATTTTTATTAAGTGAAAGTTTTTAACTTATAAGGTCAGATAAACGGTCAATCGAGAACACATTTTATGAGCAGTTTACGATTTTGTACACCCTTTGGGTTAAATTCGACATTTTAAATTTGTTTGTTTAGATATTCCCCGTGTGTGAATCTGTAAACCTTATCGTTAACCTAGCACCGGGCGGCGGATAGTTAACATCTAACTGCAATTCGTCAATTTGTTATTGCAAATGAACAACCCAAGTATTCATATTATTATATTTATATATATTGTATTTATACAAACAGGATAAACAATTCTTTGGTACAAGATAAAAATCGTGCTTAAAGTATAAAATAAAATGAAAACAAAGAAAGCCGGTCGACGTGCAAAATTTTATGCCAATCGTAACGCAGTAACTTTCTCTGTTTATATTATGTTACAAAAGACGTAATTTCATTACGAATACTTATAGGCATATTTACAGCAATCGGAAAAGGGTACCCCAAAGTTTCTTTTACAAATAGCAAAATATTCGTTAACAGCGATGGGCAGTGGGTTAAAACTCAATTATCCCGACCGGGTTTTAACCGGATTTTTACCCAAAGCGCCAGGTACATGAACGTGGGCAACAACGGCGAGTACGCAATTTGGTATATTCCATACTTGTTAGTAATTTTGATGTAAAATATCTTTTCTACACAAAAAAGATGCAACTCCGCGCAATACCCAACTTGCAACCCTTTGTTTTTTTATTATTAATAATTTTGGCTTGGATACAAGTCCTTTGAGCCATCTCTTCGTTTGATTATGTTTCTGTAAATAAGGCCGCCACAAAGAGGATAGGCAATTTGAGGCGGCGTGCTTGGATTGACTCGGGATTCCTTAGACCGTTCTAAGGAATCATACCGATACGGGTATTTTAGTTCGAGATTCATATAATTTCGCATTTTAATCTTCAATTAAGGCACAATAGCACTATCCTATTCCACTTTAAACTAGATTTCACAAAATAATTCAAAGTCAAAATAAAAGCGACACTTTTCCCTCCAAAAGGCCAAGAGCGAATCCGCAACCCTTTGTAGACTTTACTTACTCCTAGGTATGCACATTACGGTTCGGTTTTTATGAAAATCGATTCAAATGTATACGATAGCGAATTTTCCACACTGGCGTGGGAAAGGTTTTTGAAATTCGAACTTGATGAGGGACTGTGGTGCAAATAAATTTTTCTCTCGACGAAAAAAGAAACATAATGTAATTCAACTACGCAATTTGTCGTAAATTATCGAAGTAATATAAATCCGTTAGTGTGTGTAACGTAATATAAAAAATATTTTAATCTTGTAATTGTTGACACTAAATTGACAACGATAACTAATTTTTCACCTCACTAGCTCGGAAAAGCTTTCTTTCTCATTAGAAATCTGCGCGCAAAAGCGTTTTTTGCACGCTAGTGTGGTAAAGGTACTTGAAATTCGAACTTGCCGATGGACTGTGGTGCACTAACATTTTCATTCAATAAAAAAAAACATAATGACACGCTCAACAACGCGATTTGTCGTACATTATTTATGTAATATAACTCCGTTGGTATATTTTGTTCTTATAATTAATTGTTGACATTAAATTGACAACGATAACTAATTTTGTTTATTAAAATTTATTTGTTATAGTTCAATTGTTTTTATTTCATATACCATTTTCCTCGCTATAGTAAGGTGAAAACTTGTGAGTTTCGCTCGGCAACAAAATTGTTTTGCATCTCGTGTGTTGAAACCCTCGCTACACTCAGGATTCTATTCTATTCGCTTTAGCCGTGGTTCAGTCTTAGGATTCTATGCTTGCCCAGGTTTCAATACAAGCACTCGCGTTAAGCAACAATTTTGCAGCCTTGCATAACAAATAACTATTACACATTAAAAGTAAATAAGTTTACTTTAAATTTTGAAATCGCTCGAAATTGATTCATTTAATAGAAATGAAAAAAAAAAACAGTTGTTTTGAATTTATTTACGTGACAAAAAAATCGATCAAAAACTATTCTGAATTTCACTTTGACCTTATTCATTGTCGGTAATAGGTACTTTACAATCATTGTTGCTAGCTAAAATCGTTGTAATAACCGCTTGTAATTTTCCAGTTACCACTTCACCGTTCACTCACATTACTTTGAGATACTATTTACTATGATAGTTACCTTGGTAATTGAAGTGTTCCGATCGTTTTTAACTTGGCGTGAATAATATTTACGATTATTTTAGTTGTATTGCATATCTGATAAGTCATAGATTAGAGTAGCTTGAGAGATAGACATAGGGACCATATTTGTATGTACAAAATAGTGATTTTGTCGTTAGATTTTCATTAGTAATTTAGAAACAACGCATACAGTTATTATACCAGACTTTTTTGTCGCTAGTGATAAAAAAGAGAGATAATGTGTCATTGAACTTGAAAGATTGTATTAATAGTATTATTTATCATAATCAATATGTCATAAACATATTATACATCTGTGGAGTGGAAGCCTGGTGACCTGTAATACAGGTTTTTTATAAACCTATCTCGGGCACCAGTCTCTCACAAACCAGCATGCCCAACTTGTTTATATTTTTCTGTAAGCTAATTGTTATCATAAGCTAGTTTGTGATGAGAAATAAAGTATCATTTCATTCAAGTATCATTTCATTTCATTCATTTCATTCATTCATTCATTCATTTATTAGTGGCGAAAACTATATAAAAGAAACAAGAAACAACTTTCTCAAAATACTTTTAATATTATTATTAATTTATTATTTTAAATTTAATATATTATTTTTGGTTCTTATTAATACTTAAGACTTCTCATGATTGTAATATTAAGTTTAATGAATATAATAATGTTTTACAACAATAATATTAATTTTTTTTATGAAATACTCCATGAGTTTCTTATAATTATTATGCCTTCAGCATGCTGTGTTTAAATCAGATATGGTATGCTCAAGAAATTTTGCTTAGTGTTCCATTTTTGTATTTATTATTTGTCATGATATTTTTAAAAAAGGCGCACACTCACAGGCAGTTTCATTTTGTTTTTGATCAACACCCTAAGGTTGTTTCGCAATTCACCTGAAAAAACGTTTCACTATTATTGACAACCTCATATTTACAGATTGTTTTGTTTATCTAAGTAATTCCATGTTGAAGTAAATATGTTTACAAAGTGCGTAATGTGAATGAACTGACTGTCATATTGTTAAGGTCGTTAGCCTATTTTTAACCGACTTCAAAAAGGAGGAGGATCTCAATTCCACAATTCTTTTTGTGTGTATGTTACGCGATAACTCCGGTATTTGTGAACCGATTTTCATGATTCTTTTTTGTTGGAAAGGGGGTACTTCCATAGTGGTCCCATTTTATTTTGAAGAAAATCATCCACCTCTAAAGGTGGCTGTTGACGCATGAAGATTCATTTTTATAAATATCGCCTAAATTTTACTTAAGGAGCAATTATTTTAATGGTTGATTTTGCTATTTCTCCAATTCAAGGCGTTTTTCTCTCAATATACTTTGAGTAGTGAGAACCGATTTTTATTATCTCCAGTGTCAAGTCCTATAAAGTGGCGAACTTAAGGATATTTCAATAAAACTTAGCAAATAGACGTAATTCCACGTACTTTTCAGGTCGATCTTTTTAATACTCTGTACTGATTATCTGCTGATAGATTTTTGATTCATTATAGACACAAGTTCATACAATTTGTACAAATTTTAAGAGTATTACAAATATACATATACAGTCCATAAGTGTAAATAAATAAATAAATAGTGTTTTTATTATATTAAGATGTGAGTATGTAGTCCATAAGTAGGTAGTAGTACAGTTCCTTGTGAAAGAGTTCGTCTAGGGAAGTACTGCCATCTTCCTTATTTCCGCCGTTAAGCAGTAATGTGAGCATTACTGCGTACCGGTTTCGAGGGGTCAGGGTGCTGGTAAAATTACAGGCACATGAGACTTGTCAACTTATGTCTCAGGGTATCGGGCGCTGTGGCAGTGCCCCTCAGATCTTTGTGATTTAAAGTTCTGAGTGGCACTGCAACTGTTATGGATAGGTGTGTTCGTCCCAAAAAAATGTATTTCTGCGTGAATATAACCTGTATATAAATAAATATGTAACCAAAAATTTGCTTCGATAAAGAAATATTTAAACTATATTTTAAAAGGTGTACCATCGTAAAATTGAGCTTACTCGAAAATTTGCAAATTGTATATAAAAATTATTATATTTTTTTATACACGTGTAAAATGTGTCTGTAAAAGGCAGTATACACACGGCGATGCAAACGCGTATTCGTGAAACGCGCAATTGCATCGCTACACTTGCGATTTATAGGCGATTGCATCCCACGCGCGATTGCATCGATGCAATCGCCTTTAGATCACAAGTGTAGCAATCTCTCGTTTGTATCGATGCAGTCGTGCGCTTCCATCGCGTTTGCATCGCTACTTTAAATTGCGGGCGTGTGTTAGACGATTAGCGACAGCATCGCCACTGCATTGCATTTGCATCGCGTTTGCATCGCTGCTTTTGCTAGAGTAATAAATGACGCCGCATGTGAATTTGTATTGGATATAAATAACAGACAATGTGGCGTGTGAGCGGTATTTATGTAACTTTTGCAGCCTAGCCTTAGCGAATAAAAAATACCGAAGGTTCGGTCCATAAGATTTATTGTGAGGGATGTTAAAAGAATAAAAGAAACATCTCAAAAGGGCCTGTATAATTTTAATAGTAATCGACGTGAAGTTTAACAATTTGAACATGATTTGTGATTTATCGCACGTCCTCCCATTTCCAGAATTTTGATGATAGTGACGACGGATAGAACTATCGAATATATAACCAGAATTACAGACGAAATGTCATTTAATTTGTTTGAAAACTATTCAGCCAAATCATTACTGTGAAAACTGCGCTCCGATTGACCAGCCCGAATTCGAAACAATTTACGGGTGTAGTCAATTGTTTCACTTCATATCGACCAGCTTTAGAAAGATGCCATGCCACACGAGCATTACCTCGATGTTGCGTCGTCGCAACTGCGTTGTAATACATATAAGTCAGCACGAAATGCCACATGGTGCGTTGAAACAGCGCGCGTCGACAGAACAGCTTGTGTGGCACTCAATCCGTTGAAATCAACACAGTTGTGACGACGCAACGCCCGTGTAGCATTTCCCTAACTTGAGCTTTGCTATGATGGACGAAAATTTCAAAATTACATATTTAATTACCGATGAAATCTGATTCCGTTTGTTTTGTTACAAGGTGTTTTTCCCACACCACCGAATGAGAAAAGCCTCCATTGTTAGAGATATTATCTTCATACGGAATATTTTTAAACAATAAATACAGAATATTTTTGGAATATACGGTTGTGATTTCAGCGCAAACGAGAGTTGATATTTAAAAGTGATATAAAGCCCATTTACCTGATGAGTTGTCATGGATGGATGGCCCTTATTTCGTCTCTGTTTCTGGTTAAAATACTCGTTGGATAGACCAAACGTAAGAATAGCTCAGAGGATGGAAGAATAGTGAAGGAAAAGAAATTCGAAAACGATTCAAAATTTCAAAAAATAATTACCAGGTACCATAAAAGAGAATGAATAAAAGATGGGATGACGATTGAAGACGGTCAGTATCGTCCCTCATTAATAACCGAAGTTAACCGAATAAATATAGTTAATAACCGAAGCAGTCCCTACTTTTGAACTACAGTCACTGCTTAATCGTTTGACTACTATATTCGTAATAATAATACAATCCGTTTATGTGTGGACCTACTGGTTTAATGTATGCAAGTCTCTGTAGGTAACTTGCGTATTAAAGTAGGTTGACGTCGATGATTTTCGATTACTTTGTAAATAGCGTACATAATCACTGCTTTAGAGCGCACACACAGTACGTCTATGTGTATATATGTAGTTATGAGTAAGTATAACAACTTCCGCAGATATTTATATCTACATGAAAACTATAAGTACTTGTACTTTTTATGTCACTGTGACCATCGAGTATAAAACCATCAACAATCACGTGTTTTCTGCAATCAAAAGCACGTTCAAGATTCTATAGAGCACGCTATGCGTCTGTCAACCAATTTGGGAAATAAATCGGGAACACGCCAATAACAGGCAAAAAATACGTTTAACTAAATTGATAAGATTATGTAACAAAGCAAACCGTTTCCCTTTTGCGAATTGAATAGAAATCTACCTTCAAGGTCTCCAAACCTGATTTGTGTCTTTCACTTTCAATATTACAAAGGTCTTTCTGATATTACAATCAATATTGAATTCTTAAGATTTTTAGTATAACTATTGGTTCAAGGAGAGGGTAACGTACAATTATAACTCGTAAAATAAATGTATGTCCCCAAGTCAGTCGGTCGAGATTTATATTTAATAATATAGCCTCTCTCCTGACACATTCTAACTAAGGGCCCCCATATATGAGACGATTTGTCTTCACGATCCGCCGTTTCAGATAGATCGAAACGACGAATCGATAATGTATGTTCATGTTGTTAATGATTAATTTGGATGCCAGGGGAGTACATTGATACGAATAACGTGATAATCGATCGAAATGCGAAATCGTCTGTCGGTAAAGTTACCATTCCGAAATTTGAAGAATCCGGACACAAAGCCCGATTGGCAAGTTTTACTACAGAATTGCGAGGTGGATATTTTACTTTTTATTTTGAAAATTGTTGCCCTAAGCTGAAAAATTCACATAAATAACAAATTCGGATAAAAGATGAAAAAGGCGGATATGTCCGTACAAATCGTGACGATGATGTGTAGGTGGCGGCCTTTAGGCGGCTCGCTCGCAAAAGACGGTTTGTCTTCACGGCATTCGTTTCGACGACGAATCGACTATATATAATATATAGAATAGGGCCTTCAGTAAGACGTTACTAAACTTTCAAAAGCAGTCTATTATTCACTTTTCTTGTTATACTTTACAAGAAAATAAATTAATTAACGCGAGCTTTACAAAAAATTTGATTTAATTTTAAAACAATCCTCCAGAGAAATAGTCTTAAAAATATTATTATTCCATAAAATATTTTAAATATTAGTCTATAAAATGTTATATATAAGTCAATCTATCAATCAATTTTAATAGCAGCAGATCTCCTAGTGAAAGAGTTCGTCCAGGGAAGTACTGCCACGTTACCTATTTCCGCCGCCACGCAGTAATGTGAGCATTACTGCGTTTCGGTTTCGAAGGGTAAGGGTCCTGGTGCAATTACAGGAACATGAGACATAACAACTTATGTATGTCTCAGGGTGACGGGTGCAGTGGCAGTGCCCCTCAGACCTTTGTAACTTAAAGCTGTGAGTTGCACTGCAACAAAGCTGCAACAGTTATGAACAGGCATGTCGCTTACCACCAGGCGCACGACTCATTCGTACTGTCACTTGATTTTATAAAAAAAATATCTTTTTAGTCAATAATAAACAATGTATAATGATAATAATAGGATTTTTGAACATAATTATTATTATTATTTATTAAGGCTTTGGCAAAGCCATCAGCCTAAACATGAAGTTTAATTATGTTTCTGTAAATATGGCCGCCACTAAGAGGATAGGCAATATGAGGCGGCGTGCTTGGATTGACTCGGGATTCCTTACAACGGGCCGTTACGGGTATTCTAGTTCGAGATTCGTATAATTTCGCGTTTTAATCTTCAATTAAGGCACAATAGCACTATCCTATTCCACTTTAAACTAGATTTCACAAAATAATTGAAAATCAAAATAAAAACGAAACTTTTCCCTCCAAAAGGTCCAGAGCGAATCCTTTTTGAACATAATAATTTATTGACTAAAAACAGATCTGTGCTTTTTAAATTTCGTGTGAACCCCCATTTATTTGATAGGCAAAGGTTTCAACTTACAGTCTCTTCATATTTTAAAATTTCCGTATAAATAACGGGAAACTCACAAACATTCAGAAACTAGAAGACGTAATTGAGTTTGATGAGGTAGTTTTTAAAAGGGAATCAATATGTTTCTTAGTATGTTATACCTTGCAAGGTTATAGGTCCGTAACCTCCCAACACTAATGGGTATTAATTTAATTATATATAATTATTAATTTTACTTGTGAATCTTCTTACAAAAATAAATTACAACGCTGGCATCAAGGTCACTCATATTCACGTCACCAATTCGAAGTTTTTTTTAAATTCAATGTTTAATTACAGGCGAACTCACCGGTTTCGTCCAGGTGGGACCGAAGAAGTACTTCCTACCCCACAAGTTTCGACAGGAGGCTTCCAATATCTACAACATGCCTTTAAGATCTAACGACATTTTTGTCGCCAGTTACCCAAGATCAGGTGAGGGTCCGGCCTGATACCACGTAAGATCCAGGAGACATACCTGTATCTAATCTAAGTAGTCCTAACTATACAGGTGTCCCGTAGCCGTGGGACACGAAGGAGAAAGTACTTTAATATTAGTAGAATATTTTGCTTCATGGAGACATTATTTTATTTTTAAAAGTAAAGTAAGTGATAGTCATAGACCTTTAAAAAGTTGCTAGCCTCATCTGGGTATCAAACGACCAAAAGTGAAAAAAAATCTCGTGTTTTTATGATGCCGACCGAAAGGGTGAATTATAAAGATTAATTCCTTATAACTTATTAAGCTACATAATATTAAAGAAACACCGTTCAATTTATGCAAAACACAAACGTACCTATCTACAACATTTAAAGTACTTTCCGTTAGTGGGACAACTCTATAACACTACTCATGATACTGAACTATCACTAAAAACCCATATATTTTCTTTCCACACAAAACTCCATTAACTGGCTGGATTATTTGTATGAAAATAAAAATGAATGGCGTTAATTTGACGTGGATTTCAAGGAAAATTGTTCAGTATCATGATTGAGCCCGAATGAAATTTCATAGTTACTTTTTTGAACAACCTATATGGATGGTGGAAATTTGAAATTTCGTAAGGGAAAATGACTTTACGACAAAATGTCTCATAAGACATTTCAAATTTCCGCTGTCGATATTATAACCCGAACAACGGCATGACTCATGTTTAAGATTCAACACTGCCACCTACGATCATGATTCAAAGTCCATATAATACAGTTATTGATAAATATCATGGTGCTGTTTTCTCAATTAGATTGTAATTGTGTTATTGGCGCGTGTATTATTGAATGACTATGATCTAAAGATCAGAATATGATCATGCTAAGTCGCATAATGTATAATGAATGGTATAACCATTATTAGTATAGTATTGAAATAATATATTGATTGTACTTATATTCCTATTACGACCTTAGTGGTTGAGGACAAATTTGAAAAAAAAACTTTTCTACATTTTAATTCCAGTCTGTGTTTTGGTTGCTCTGGTACTTATTAGGAAATTCTCTGGTTTGAAACCAGGTAATTGATATGGTTGTCTTCTTGTTTATGATATCAAGAGACGGGACGAAAAAGTCGTAATACTGGTGGTAAGCGACACGCCTGAACATAACAGTTGCAGTGCCACTCAAGAAATTACAAAGATCTGAGGGGTACTGCCACTGCGCCCGTCAACCTGAGACATTAAGTTGACAAGTCCCATGCGCTTGTAATTAATTTAACTGTCTCCGTGGCCGAACAGTTAACATGCTGAACTGCCACGCAAGAGGTGCCGATTTTTTTTACCGAAAGGTTCGATTCCCGTGCCGGGGGAAATATTTGTATGGCCTATATTTAGTTCTCTCGCGAGTTTGGGTGCAATTTGTGGTCGTCTATGCGTGTGTCCATGGCACCGCGATACAGGGTCTTCCTAATGCGGGGCTATGAGTGTGTGTGCATTATTATTAGTATTATTAATTTCACCCTTACCCTTCAAAACCGAACATAGTAATGCTCCCATTACTACATGGCGGCAGAAAAAGCTAAGGTGGCAGTTCATGGACGAACTCTTTCACAAGGAGCTCTACTACTAACTTCGTCTGGCCCATTATTATTGTTTACACCTAGTTATATGTATTTACAGGCACAACATGGACACAAGAATTAGTTTGGATGGTAGCAAACGACTTGGATTATGAGAAATCAGACGCGATTCCACTAACGGAGAGATATCCTTTTTTAGAGTAAGTTCTCCGGGTGTATTACATATACAACTTTACTAACCACCAACTAACTACTAATACCTACTTTTACTAATGTAATATTTAAGCTCTAACAAGCTAATAAAGCCATTAGCTAATTTTGTATTTTAAATTTATTTGCTAAATTTACCTACTGAAAATATTATTTTTAACCGAGTTTATAAAAGGAGAAGGTTTTCAATACGACTGTATGTTTTTTTTTGTATGTTACACGACTTGTGAACTGATTTTGATGATTCTTTTTTAGTTGAAAAGAGGATACCTCAGAAGTGGTCCCATTTAAATTTGATGAAAATATTCCACCTCTAAGAGTGGCAAACTAAGGTGATGAATGACCTTTGAGGTCGGTTTTTTTTAGTGCTCTGTACTGAGATTATTAATGTTAAATTTTGTTTATACATAGAAAATCATTACGAAATATGGTAGAGAATTAGAATTTGGCACTGCTCAAGAAAGCCATCGTTTTAGAGAAAAAAAAACTGTTCGTCCTGTCACCTTCTATTATTATAAAAATAAATAAATAAAAAACTAGATAGTGACAACTTTTCAGGAAGGTTTAAACATTTTTGGAACCAAATTAGTCGATAACTTTCCCACCTAACTACCTAACTTTAACACGCTGACCCACCCCCTAATCCACCCCGAACCCACCCCCTTTTTTTCCGGGGGAGAATCCGTCATGGATACCACCGTTATGTGAGACTCCTACTCACTAAAAACCCCCGGGTATTCCCACACTCCGCATGGGACGGGGCTGTGGCCACGTGGTTTACGACTCACGGCCCCGCCTGCGGTTGTCCGCGACTGCGGACCCACCTCTGGGAGACTTTACCGTCTCCACTCCGTCGTCAGTGGCATGTCGGGAATACTTGGCATGCCAACCAACCCGTGAACCCTTGCCCAGTGAGTGACAAAGCCCCCGTTTTGCCACCCAGGGTTCACTGTCAGGGCGGCAGTTGGCGGGCATAGGCCAGCCGCCTGCGCCCTAACCGTTTGCGGCGCATAAGATGAGAGGAAGGGTCTTCCTCTCGATCCCGCTCCGCCGCCTCTTTCCGCGACAATACATCAGTGCAGAAGGAGGCCACCGCACTCCACGCCCTCTCGCTGCCGACCATGGCTCGCACCAAGGTCGACAGGGATAGGTCGTGCTCCACCACTGCGGTCAGGGTTGACCGCTGCTCGTCGAACGCCGGACATGCCTGCAGTGTGTGCTGGGCCGTGTCCTCGGTGCAGCCACACTGATGGCATACGGTCGTCGGTTCTCGTCCCACCCTGCACAGGTATTTGCCGAAGCAACCGTGGCCCGTCAGAACCTGCTGCAAGGTGGTAGGAGATACCTCCCCAGGATCGATCCACCCATTCTGCCAGGACTGGTCGAATCGCTCCGATAGTCCAGTGGCCAGATCTCGGCTCCTCCAGCTTCTCTCTTTGTGTCCATCGAATGCACCACCCCCGTATACAGGCGTCGACAGTTGGCACTCGGCTCCCCCACATTCGGCAAAAGCCGACTCATGGCGGAAGCTGTACCCGCCAGCTTTGGAACTAGGAGGCAGAAATGCTCTTCGAACCTCCATCGACTGTCAGGGATCATTCCGAGGTACTTCATGGTACTCTTAACAGCAATGGAGGCTCCCCCCACCACCAATGTCGTGCCCGCGCGCGGCGCGTTCCGAGGCCCATGGAAGCACACAGCCTCAGACTTCTCCAGTGCTACCTCTAGGCCCAAACGCCGAATCTTGGTCACGGTATGGGCAACCGCAGCCGTGGCTAACACTATAGCCTCCCGGTGCGTGCTGCCTCGGGCCGTAACCAGGGTGTCGTCGGCGTAACATACAACATCGACTCCATCCATGCACTCCCCACGCAGCACCCAGTCGTACCCGATATTCCACAGGAGCGGTCCGAGGACTGACCGCTGTGGCACACCGCACGACCCGCTCCTTCAACCCACCCCATCGCGGCTTGGATATATTACGGCTCTATCGGAGAGGTAGGACTCTACCATCTGCCGTAGACACTCGGGCACGCAATAGAACTTCAGCGCCTCTAGTATGGTGGACCAGGGCAGTGTGTTGAAGGCGTAACCGAACCCACCCCCTGAACCTACCCCCTATCTCACCCCTTAAACCACCTCCTAACTCACACCTACCCCACTAACCCACCCCTTACCCACCCCATCAACCCAGAATTTTTTTATCAAAATTAATTTTGAAACGATTTTTATGACATCGATTCAAGAGCATATGAATCAATCTGAGGATCAATTTAGAGGCCTATGACCCATTGTGATCCAAAAAATCGATTCGAAGCAAAAGAATCGTACATCCCTTGGGTATACCCACTAAAACCGCCACGGCTTACCCTCTTGGTGTTATGGGCGCCGTGGGATCCCGTAGAGTGACCACTACGTCGCCCCCGCTTTCTTATATACCAAGGGGACGAAATATGAATAATAAAAATACATTTTTTTCCTTCAGGTTCTCAGTATACGTCCATCCACTTATGAAACAAAGGTTTATAGAGGAAAACAAACACAGCGAGCACAAATTAAAACTTCTCGAACTAGTTACGGGACCGGGTACTCAACAACTGGCAAGGATACGGTCACAGCGGTTCATAAAAACGCATTTGCCAATGTCCTTGTTGCCACCCAAGGTGCTAGAAACTTCCAGAGTAGTCTACGTAGCTCGAGACCCTAGAGATGTTGTTGTATCCTTTTATCATTTGAATAGACTAATAAGAACGCAAGGATATGTTGGCGACTTCAAAACGTATTGGAACTACTTCATTAGAGATTTACGTAAGTTCATGCACGTTGGCATTTACAAACGAAGACAACTTTTACCTATCCTTTTTTCTATTTTCTGTATAAACAATCTCAACTGTTGAGTATGTCGGCGATGATTCACACATTTGTTTTGTTTTAGATCACTGGACACCGTATTTCGAACACTTGAAAGAAGCTTGGGAAAAGCGAAATCATCCGCGGCTGCTTTTCTTGTTCTACGAGGAATTATGTAAGGTACGTATACCGACTTAAAACAGTTTTAAATCTTTCCTCTTCATCGCCTATCCCTCGTTAAGGCTACATTATTTCTATCTCCATTCGTCATCGCGTTGGCCGGACTTTACTTAACCGTAACTCACGCTACAACCCCAAACTGCACTCTACTTCTCAAAATTACATATATTTTTTCCATGTGGTCCTCTTTTTTCTTTCCAGGATCTTCCAGCGGCAATTCGTCGCGTAGCAGCGTTCCTAGGCAAGGATTTCTCCGAAGATGAAATAGCCAAACTGCGTGATCATCTCAGCATCGACAATTTCAAGAAAAATAAATCCGTCAACTACGACGTCATGAAGGAGCTTGGCATTCTGATACCTGGGGAGCAAGGGTTTATTAGGAAAGGTGAGGTTTAGCTATGGAAAGCATCGCAAATAACAACATAATAAGGCCCATTATGTCGCAGATCTATGGAAGTCATTTTAGAACAAAGTATAGATTTCATTATTTTTTGGTTGCTTTTTAAAACGACTGCGATTTTTCCAACTATAGAAACAACTGCATTCGTCCTTTTTTATCCATGTCTGTTCGGCCGTCAAACGGCTGGAGTTAATTCTAAGAGCCGATCTGTAAGAATACTTTTTAGTTATAGTAGAGTTCCTTGTGAAAGAGCTCGTCCAGGGAAGTATTTCAACCCTACCTATTTCTGCCGCTAAGCCGTAACGTGAGCATTACTGTGTTCCGGTTTGGACGGGTAAAGGGCGCTAGTGAAATTATAGACACATGGGACTTTTCAACATGTGCTTCAAGGTGACAGGCGCACTGGCAGCGCTTCTAAGATCTTTGCTATTTAAAGCTCTGAGTGGCACTGCTGCAGTTATGGATAGGCATGTCGTTTACCACCAGGCGCACGACTTGTTTGTCTCGTCACACACCACTATAAAAAAACTTAGTCAAATTTTGCTTTTCAGGTAAAGCAGGTGGATGGCGCGACTATTTCGACGAAGAGATGACGGCGCAGGCTGACCGCTGGATCGCTGACAACTTGCGGAATACAGATTTCAGATTCCCACATTTAGTTTAATTTAATTTAGATTAATTCACTCATTAAGGCGTACCTTATTCCAGCGTGACCGTAATCGAGTTTTAAATTTTGACTAGTCAGGTAATAAGCATGAATTAGTCGGTTCAAGTGGAAAAAAACTAAAAAACCGGTCCGCCATTTCAAAGTTACAAGATGTTGTACAGGAGCTCTAATAGTCAGGGCACGAAAACGTTTCTTATATATATTAAATGGAACTTGAGTACTTTGTGCCAATATCAAAGTAAAACGTTAGGAAACCTTTTATAAGAATCTGTTACGATATTTTATGTTATCCCGGATTGTTTTTTTTATTCAAGGTAAGTCAGTAATTAATAACTTGATTCAATATAAAATTAGTTTATTAAGCAATAATAAACCAGAAGGATTTACTTTCTTTTTACTTACATAAACTACTTACATAAGTAGGTACTTACATAAAAAAAATTACAGCAAAATATTTGTTTTTTATTTTCATGCCTAACGTGTTAAAACATAGTAAGATCTTATATCGCGTAAGATCACTTTGAAGTCACGCCACACAGATGTGATACAACGGGAAACGCGGTCCAGGGCCGGATCTGGGGCTAGCATGCTGTTGGGCATTTTATGTAAATAGAAAAACAATAAAGCAAGGCATATTAAATTTAAATAGATTTGGTATTATTGTCTAATTTTACTAAAATTTAGTTGTTGTAGATGACATATACAGGATTTATATCAGGCTCAGTTCCTGTAAATCAAAGTCCAGCTTCTTTCTCACAAGCGATGGTTGCGGTATTTTTCAATCAAAGCGAGGCAAGGAGAATCGGAAAAACTGCTAGTTTATTTACTATTAAATAACGGTATTACGAAAAATATAAAATGCACCTAAGGATGTCTAAAGAATGTGCTAATATGTTACACTATAAATATATTTTATCTGATCATATAAAATCCAGAAAACAGACGAAAATAAAAGTCTAAAATAAATTATTTAAGTATAAAACATGTAACTTGTACACATAATTTTTATGTGAATATATTTCTTATTTCTCTTTAGTCACTACAGAGAACCTGCTAAATTTTGCTTTCAATTGAAGACTAACAAGTTGTTAGTTATTAAATTAAAATTTTATCCCAAAACGACACTGCGTGCCGCCCGTTGTCCCGTTAGTCGCTATTGACGTCGGAACTGTAACAAATTTTCTTCGCCTGTTCTTAATTTATTCATATTAATTTACAGCACATGAATTCCGGGACGCGAAGAGCGACCCCACACATCTCATCTCATAAAATCTAGGCTCGCGTTGAAACACCCCGCCTTAATTGTAAAAAAGCCAAGTCTTGGAGATTTTTCTTTTGCTAGTTTTACGATTTAAGAAAATTTGTAAGTATTACAGGGTCAAGAGCACTTAAGGTGTCAAGCTTGACGCACTCCATCCAATTCTATGCCGCTTACGATAAGAACGGTTGAAAGTACAAAGGGTCAAGCTTGTCGTGCTCTTGACTGTACTAGCCTCGTCTTTGCTCGGTATCATATCCATGTGGAGTAAATTCCGGGTAAAGTCCCAATTCCGAGAAGCGTCAATTTTGTGCATTCAAAGATTTTCGTCAATTACGACTTATCCAAATCTATTCTAAAGACCTTTAAGAATATAATTGACTTTTTTTTTATTTATGTTGCGGTGGAACGGAATGGAAGCGAATTTTTGTAACGATATTGTACATAGCGTAATGAATTGTGTAACGTACAAACTAGATACGACCCAAAAATCAAGTCGCGCGTTTCCCGCGGAATTCTAGCGAATGCGCGAGCAGCTGCCGTCGGCGACTCCTACCGAATCCGCGGGAAGTAGCGCGAAATCAGGCAATGACGTCAAACGTCGACGAAATACTATAATCAAGGCGCAGTCGCAAGAAAGCTCACGGATGCTCAAACATTGCAGCGGACGGAAGAAAAGAATCATTAAAGTACTATTGGGTAATTTTCGTAAAAATTTTCAAATATAAATTTTCCCGAAAATTCTAAAAAAATTGAAAAATATTGGAATAATATAATTCGAACATAGAAATCTTTTAAGTTTATATTTAGCGTGAATTATAAAATAAAATTGTATAGCTAAAAGCAAGTTAAGAGAAAAACGAGATCTAAAATCAACTGCATCGGTAGCCGAACAGTTACCATGCTGGTCTGCGACTGAGGTCCCGGGTCGAGAGAAATATTTGTATGGTCTACACTAAGAATAATAACGCATAGAATGACAGTTTCATATCAAACGAACTGTCACAAGTGAAGCAAAAATCAAATTCATGTAGGCTAGTTTTAAGTAGTAGGTTAATTTTCGGTTTTAGTGAATATTTGTATAAAAATACAAGTTGAAACGCGTTACTTCCTTGTGGAATGTGATGTTAGTATCTATTTTATGTTTGTCTGACGCATTTTTACACTCATTTGCCGCACATTTCGTCATTTTTAGCTAAAATTCTTGATCTGTTGGCGGTGCAAGTTGATCTTGAGCACTGACGGCCCGCCCGCTCGTGTAGGCCCATTGGGAGCGCTTCAATTTGCCTCACTAGGTTTCTATGCTTTATTACTCTAAGGGTCTACATTTATTTCTGTCGTAAGTGCCATGTACACACACATAAACAACCACAAATTATACTCATTTTTTGTTGTCAAGTGTCCATGGTACAGTAAAGAGCACATCAAGCTTGACACTTTGAACCGTTCTTATTGCAAGCGGCATAGAGTTAAATTTAAACCTTTAGTGTCAAGCTTCACGTGCTCTGGATCCTGTACCAGCGATACAGGGTTTCTCGAGTACGGGGCTGAGTGTGTGCGTTATTATTATTAAAATTATTGGACAACTGCGAAAGAAATCCTTTTTTAATGGTTCGTTATCGTTCAATAACTTCTGTTAGAGGTAATGAAACCTCATTTGAGAATACCTGCGTGTATGTGGAGTAAAGAAAACACTCACGCCCGAGAAGTAATTATTAAATATTTTATTCAAAAATCTTATACATTTTATATTGGTTCCACATTTTGAAAAAAATATTTAATAATTACTTCTCGGGCGTGAGTGTTTTCTTTCAGGTTATGGGCCCAGTTCTATTTAGTACATAAATGGCTGTATTCACAGCTTCTGCCCAAAATCTCTTGGTCATTGACTTTGCTTTCAACATTGTTCTGGCAGCTTCTACAATTGTGCGCATTTCCCGTTCAGCCCTACCGTTTTGTTGAGGCGTGTACCTTATAGAGTTTTGATGTACGATTCCATATTTATTCAACATTTTACATACCTCATTGTTGACAAATTCTGTTCCGTTATCCGTCCTTAATATTTTTAATTTGTATCCAGTCTGTTTTTCTACTAGAGCAATAAAATTGTCAATGCAGTTTTTAACTTCGTACTTGTTTTTGATGAAATATACTTTTCTGAAATTACTGTAATCATCTTTGAACAGAAGAAAATATTTAGAACCACCAATAGATGAAACTTCCATAGGACCGCAGAGGTCGGCATGTACTAACTCACACGGAGAATTTGCACGATTTTCACTACGTATAAAGATATCTCTATGTTGTTTACCAGCACAGCAACTTTCACAAACAGCAATTGAAATATTTTTGTAAATTACACCGTGCTCTGACAGTACATTTTTGATTTGTGTCAAATTTTGATGTGCTAGTCTGTCATGCCAGTCAATCAAATCAAGAACAACATTACTTGAAGGAGGTTGGTTATACAAACGAAAAATCATTTTAAACAGATTTCCATTTCGCTCAGCAATAGCCTTAACAGACCCTTCAGAATCTATTATTTTACAGAATTTACTATCAATAATTGTACTGTACCCTTTATCTACAGCTCTACTTACTGAGAATAAGTTTACCTTTAAATCCGGCACATACAAAACATTTGATATAGTGGTTTCTATCCACTGGTTACCATTGTAAGCTTCTAACCTAATACACCCAATACCTTTTATCGACAGCATTGATCCGTCGCCTATTTTAACAGTTTTATTCTTTTCTGTAGTTAATTCAATGAACATGTCCTTGTCTTTACACATATGTTCTGATGCTCCAGAGTCCATAAACCACTCAACTAGGTTGTTATCCGTTGTTCCAACAAATGCGTTAGCTGCTTGACAGTTATATGTGCATCCGTGTTCTTTGTCACGACCTCGGTTGCCT
>NW_020654810.1:7550670-7568128 GCF_003589595.1 Hyposmocoma kahamanoa | reverse complement strand
CGCGGGCTTGGCGGCGGGCGCGGCGGCCTTCGCGGTCGGAGTGCGCGCGGCCGGGGCTGCAGCCTTCGCGGCGGAAGCCGGAGTCCGCGCGGGCGTCGTCTTGGCCGGTGCGGCCTTGGTCGCCGACGCCGCGGGAGTTGCCGGCTTTTTCGCGGAAGCGGGCGTTCGCGGCGCTACAGCGCTCGCTTTCGGCGTTCGCGTGTCTACTTTCGGCGTTCGTGCATCTACTTTCGGCGTCGTTGGAGATTTTTTCGCTGCTGAAGCGGGTGTCTTGGTCTTGCCCGCGACGGCAGCGACCGCGGCGGTGGCGGCGATCGCCGCTGTGGCCGCGGCAGCGGCGGGAACGGGATCGGCGGCGATGGGCGTCGCGCTCAGCGGCGCGGCGGGCGTGGGTGGCGGCGTGCCCGCGGGCTGCGCGCCGTCCTCGCTCTGGATCTCGTTGGTGACTGGCAGGCAGATCTCCTGCGCTCGTGACTCGGGAATGCCGATGTCGATGTCGGTGACGAGGTCTGAGCGCGGCGGCTCTTCAGGTACTATATCGGGGGCGGGACCGCTGGGCGAGTGCACCGGCTTCGGCGACGTATCGGGCGCAGCACTAAGGCGTTCCTCCAACGCCGCAGGCGAGGGGGACGCCGCTGCCGGTACGTCTACGACGGCCACTGGGGAGACGGCTGCCGGCGACGCGTTCCCGAATCGCGACTCTGGTACAGGGGAACGTGCGTCATCGTCGACCGGCATCGGCGATTCCCGGGGCAAAGGTACCTCAGCAGGAAGTGGCGATGCGACCGGCCGTTCGGCTGGGACCGGGGAGTCAGCAAGGAAGGTCGTGTCTGTGGGCAGAGGAGAGTGCGCCGGCAGCGGCGAGTCCGCCAAAAACATCGCGTCAGCCGGGACTGCATGCTCGGCTGGCAGTGGCGAATCTACCGGAAGTGGAGACTCCGCGGCCACGCGCTGCGGTGGCACCGGCGTCGCGGCCGGCGACGCCGCCGCTTGAATGTATGTTTTTTGTCCGAGGAAGTCGTTTTGTGCATCCAAGTCTTTGTAAATGTTGTCTGTGTGTACGGTTTCAACGCGAGCGTCGTCGTCGTGCGACTTGGGCTGATGGTGCACGTCCACCACGATGTTCTCTTGAATGTCGTGTTCCGGCGTAATCGCGAGCGGTTTGTCGTCAGGTGCTGCGAATATCGCGTGATCGATGTCGGCAGCCTGTCGATCTTCTATGTGTACTTCTGACTCTGAAAGAATTTCATTTCCCGTGTTATCTAATTGTAGCAGAGGTTGCAACGGTGCAGCGTTATCCTCCTCAACTGATTCCTTCAAGTCGGGACTTAATTCTGATCGCGTTTCTTCGCAAGGAGAGTTGTCCGTTTTACTATCCATATCGACGTCCTGGGAAGTTTCGTCCTGCGTGGTGGTCGCGCGCACTTCACTCTCCGAGGGGTCCAACAGGTCCTCGTTCGCGAAGCCTAGTTCGGAACTCTTTCCGTCAGGAATTTCGGGAATTTGTTCGAATAGTAGTTTATGAGATTCGGGCGTGTCGGTCTGGGCGACTTCCTGGGGGCTATTGCTAGAATCGAATTCCATGTTGGAATCGTGTTGCTGCATATTGTTGGTGAAATCTATGAAGTTGTCGACCGGGGCGACGACCTCCTGGAAAGGCGAGGCGGAGTATGCGAAGGGGTCGGCGCGGTCGTCGAAGCGGAGGGCGTCGTTGTCGGGCTCGATGGTACCTGTTTCGGGGCGCACGTTCTCCTTGTCGTCGGCGTGGCCGTTGAGCGCGTCGTCGTCGTCGCTGTCGGGCAGCGGCTGCACGGCGTTCAGGTCCACGGCCGGCGAGCGCAGCCGCTCGCACGTGTCGTCGTCCTTCTCTTGGTAGAAACTCATGCTCATGGGATCTCTCTCCTTGTTTTTCAGCCTTTCGAGGAGTTCTTCATTGCCTTCATCGGCGAACGGGTTTGTTTCAGTGCGCGCTTGGAACACCTGCAAACAGAAATTTTAATATTTATAAAACAGTAATTTACAACAGACACTCAAATGAAGTCATCAAATTCAAGCATTTCTTTAGGTCACATTCAAAGTATAGGTCAATGGTAAATTAACAAACCTGTATATTACAGAAGTCTGTAGTATCCTTCTGTATCCTCTCGAAGTCCTGAATGAGGCCAGTGTCTGTCTTGTCGGTTTCCACACCCACACTGAAGCCGAAGCCCAGGCTGTCCATGTTGCAATTGTCGTTGCCATTCAAATGTTCTTTGCCTGGCTCGTTTACGGACACATTCTGAAATGTAATGGATATATTTTTATTTCAATGTGGAATGTGAGTTCAGTGTCAGTAGTTAGGTATTAACAGAATTTCACTCAAGAATGGAAATTGTTCTCTTTGCAAGACTCACGGTCGTATTCTAGAACTCTAATCAATGCTCAAGTCAGGATTGCACTGGAAACACAATCACTGGAACTACGACCCTAATGGCAGGGACTTGAGTATGATTTCGAGTGCTTTAAACCATACTCAAATCCTGACTTGAGCATTGAGTAGAGTTCTAGAATACGAGCCTTAGTCACGATTCATTATCAATGTTTGTCATCATATAGAAAATTTTCAAAAATTATAACAAAATTGTCTATCTAATGAACACAGTTTATTGGTTTAATAACCAAAATTACACTAAAATATAAGGGAACAAAAGTACTGTAGCAAAGTAAGAAATATATGCACTATTTTAAAAAATTTCACACCAGAAGAATACTTACATGGTGTCCATTGAGTTGATCGCAGTTATCGAGGTCCAACAGCTCCGCTGGACGTACAACTGCCTCTGTTTGAAACTGGGCCACATCAGGGAGTTCAATGTCGTCCATGGGCAGAGGCTTCCGCGGCGACTCGGCCAGTAAGACGTCGGCGCCTGAGACGGTGCCTGGCACGAACACTGGCGCGTCCGGATTGAGTGGAGAGCTGTTCATGTCTACTGAGCTTGTTTCCCAACCCGACTGAAACAGAATAGATTGTACGTGTGTAAGAATAATATTTGCGCCAATAATAAAACAATTTTTTCTTAATACAACACACACATTGCACACAGCGGAACACTAATTAAATATCCAAAATAATGCAAGTGTTTTTCCAAAATCTGGTTAATTATCTTACTTTTTTATTTTAGCAATTTTAAAAATTTTCTGCTATTTCTGCTATATCATAAAGGTGAACAAAAAATTATTTTGTTTAAAGGTTGCGTAAGGCTGTACGTGTAAGTTGATGTTAAAATGTTAAATTAATTGCTATTTCAAATCTAATTATTAATTATTGAAATATAGACATTATTATTTTATAAGCTGACTTTGTTTTTGTTCCACTAAATGTATATAAGTAGCTAAAAATTTAAACTACTTGACTAAAAACTTATCACAATTTCTATTTGCCACTTGGAAAAATTCATTAAATTGCTAATCTAAATTACAGTCAACAGTTCTACATATTATAATATGTGGAGCTGTTTACAGGACTTCCTTCATAGATTTATAATCACCTGCCCCCGTAGCATGGCTACGCAAGATAGTCGCGACACGCGTGATAAAATTGGAATAAGCGCGCGCTATTGGCTGTCGCAATCAGATCTAATTTAGATAGCCAATAGCGCGCGCTTATTTCAATTTTATCCGGCGCTTTGCACCTACCATGCGAAGCCATGCTACGGGGTCTGGTAAATTCATATTGCCTACGCTTGTCACAGGGTTTTAAAAACTCCCTTAAATATCGTGCTATTATTCAAAAGAAATGTTTAAAAAAATGGAGTATTTAGATCAAAATTTTCGCAAAGGCTGTACGACAAGCAATCCAGGATATTTATTTCTTTTTATTTGTGCCTTATCCACTCAGTAGCTCGCATGCCGGGCGCCCTCCTCTTGATTTGACAGAGATCCCAGCTAGAGTGGTCAATTAGGCACATCTCTGGAAACTTCAGTTGCCAATGGTTTAGAATGAATATATTGAATGATTTAGATTTTTCATTATCGTTTTTCTTCAATTGTGTGTGTTGGTAATTTTTTTAGAGTGTCCTTAACCTTTACATGCTATGGCAGCATACTAATATAATATATATAATAATAATCCAAAGAGGACTATATACTCCAATTTTTATTTTTATTAGTAGTTACTCTAATTCAAATTCAAATTCATTTATTTGCTTGTAACATGGTTTTAAAAAAAGTTGTAACATAAAATAGTCCCGGTACAATACATGTTTCGCTAAAATAAAATAGCATGCAAATGTTTATATACAAAAGTCAAAATCAATTTCAAAATTACAAATCTTTAGGGTTAACTTTACTATAGCTATAACATAATGTCGAATATCACGTAAATTAATGCTCTAAATATTCGTTTACACTATAATACTTTTTTATCATTAACAATTTGTACAATTCAGATGTCATTTTCATATATGTCAGGTTTTTTATGTCGTTTGGTAGTTTATTGTAAATTTTTAAGCACATGTAGTATGAACTTTTTTTAAAAAGTGCAGTTCTTGGTACATTCTCTACAACAAGCCTGTTTGGGAGTCTTCTGGCACGTGGGTTAATATCTACAGCTTTTTTGAATAAATGTGGATGTTGCTTCACAAACTTGCAAACTTCGTATATGTACATACTAGGTAGAGTCAAAATATTTAAATCCCCAAACAGTGTTTTGCACGATACTCGTTGACTAGCGCCGCATATTGCTCGTAAACATTTCTTTTGGGCCATAAATGCTCGGTTTATGTAAGATCCATTACCCCAGATGATCAGTCCATAACGAAGAACCGAGGCAACATAACCATGGTAAGCCATCAAAGAAATGTTCATGCTAGTGACTTGTCTAAATCTACGGAAGACGTAACTAAAACTGTTTATTTTGCTACAGATGTTGTCAATATGACTTATAAAGTTTAAGTTCCTGTCTATTAGTACGCCTAAAAATTTAACAGATTCTACTTTTTGTAAGATCTTGCCATCATAATTAATATTCAAGTCGATTCCTGTACTACCTCTTAGAGTGAATTGAATGTAGTTTGTTTTTTCCAAATTCACATGTAGATTATTAATGGCTAACCAATCTATCACAGACTTTAGCGTGTTATTAATTTCTCTTTCATAGTTTATCGGGTTGTTTTTATTTGAGTTTATAACTATTGATATATCGTCTGCAAACATGATACATTTATGTGTTGTTATCGTTGGTAAATCGTTAATATACAGAAGAAATAGTAAGGGCCCTAATATGCTCCCCTGAGGAATACCGCACCTATTGATACTGTAATTTGAACAGCAAGTATTTATTACATTTACTTTGTCCATATAGTTTAGTTCCACGCGTTGTTGCCTGTTATGCAGATACGACCTAAACCAAGTCAACGCTATGCCTCTAATTCCATACTTTTCCAGTTTGTTCAGCAGTGTGTCATGTACTACGAAATCGAAGGCTCTAGTCATATCGAGGAACAATACTGTGCTATGGTTTTTTGTGTCAAGAGATTTAGTTACTATATCCACAATATTAAAAATCGCTTCTGTGGTTGATTTGCCTTTTTGAAAACCATATTGTTCTGGTTTGATAATATTAAACTTTGTACAATAGTCCATCAATCTGATAAACATACATTTTTCAAATATTTTTGCCAATATTGGTATTAATGTGATAGGGCGGTAATTCGATACTTCCGATTTATCACCTTTCTTATGAAACGGCTTAACTATTGATAATTTCAATAAGTCAGGGAAAGTTCCGGTTTCAAACGATAAATTAGCCAGATGCGTTAAAACAGGTGCTAACTCATTCCTGCACTGTTTCAATATTTTTGTTGAAATTTCGTCATAGCCGCATGCGTTAGTATTGCTCAAAGATTGTATAATTTTAATAATGTCATGTATAAAAAAAGGTTTGATGTAAAATGAATGTAATGTCGACTCTAATAGTGTCCGAGTATTAAATTTATTTTTGTCAATTGATTTATTATTATCATTAGTCATATTTATAAAATAATGGTTAAAAGCCGAGACAATTTCAAAGGGCTCTGTCAGTGTCCTGTTTCCTACCTTTAGCTGTTTTATATCAGTAGCAGGGGGTTTCAAGATATGTTGATCTTTTATGATAGTCCATGAGGCCTTACATATGTTTTTGTTATTCCTAATAAAATGTGCGTTGTGGATCTTTTGGGCATTAATAATACATTTCCTTAAGATTTTTGAATAATTTGTTAATTTTATTTTATCTATTTTGTTTTTACTTTTATAATATTTAAATCTCAATTTTCTTTTTACTTTACAACACGTTCTTAATGTTTTAGAGACCCATTTAGGACTTTTGATATTGTTATTTATTTTACAGCGGTATTTAGGAAGACAAAGATTGTAGAGTAGAGCAAGAATCTCATGAAATGTACTGAAAGCTGCATTAAAATTTGTTTCAGCTACAACGTCAGAAAACGTCAAAGCTCCGAGATATGCTTGTAGCTTTTTACAGTTTTCATTCGTTATATCTCTTTTTGTGATATACCAAAACTTTTTTTCGTTTGGTTTGTTTTTCATGTAAAATGTAAGTATTTGTGCATTATTGTGATCCGAAAGTTGTAGGGGTAAATTCTTTCCAGTGGCTTCCTTAATATTGCTAATAATTAGGTCTAAACATGAAAGTTTTCTAGTAGGTTCATTTATATATTGTTTTAGATTATGACCTTGTATCAAATCTTTCAGATAGCGGCTATTAGAAGTACTCACCAATGTGTTTATGTTAAAATCTCCAGTAATTATAATTTTTTTCTTTTTATATAAGTTTGTTATATCGTGTAAGGCTAAGTCCAGTATACTTAAGAAACGTGCACCAAATTTTTTATGTGAATTATATATACATAGAATAATTATATTGTGAGCAGGCAATTCTATTCCTGAGCACTCAAAAACGTTTCGCACTAAATATTTCTTGAAGAAATTAAGTTCCTTTGCTACGAGACTATTCTTTACTAAAATGCATGTACCTCCTCTTTTTTTGTCCCTACAATAACTAGATGCCAGTTTGTAGTTAAAAATTTTTATATGATGCTCTTCGCCTTTTTTTACAAATATTTCGCTTAAGCAAATAACATCGGGTTCACAGTTTGAATTAATTAGTTCAGAAAGAGTAATTTCTAGAATGTTTCTTTTATCAAAGAAACTTGCAATATTTTGATGTAAAATAGTAAAATGATTATACTAGATTTGTACTAGAATAGATAACCTGTTTATTTTTAACACTACATATCACTAGTGTTTCTCTTTTAGTTACAATTCCGCATTTATTTAGTTGACAAGTGTAATAATCGCGCAAAAAGAGATACATTATCTCGAGACGCTTGTTTGCTTTCTTAATGTATCAAAATCATAATATGACTAATATAATAATATATTATAATATGATATATTGTATAACGTATTGAGTTGAAATGACATAACCAATTCTGTAATTGTAAAAAAAAATACGAAATTCAAAAACTTAAAATTTAATAAACCCCCGACACCGAAGAGTGTAATTCTAATAAAATCACCATATCGTTGGCTTTCTAGAATAGCGGCATATCCCAAAAACACACATTGTTTAAAAACATCTGCAAAATATCTAAAATGCAATAGCCGACGAATCAGCAACAGCCTCATGTCATCACGTGATTATTTTAAGCAATAAAAAGGTTGGTTTCTTTTTTACAAAAAAATTTTGCTCATTTCAGTGCAGCTGTGTAATAAAATAAGACAAAAATATACTATTCAATCGTTACAACATAAAAGAATAAGTAATAAACTTTAGAGATTGCTAATACAACCCTTAGAAGGTACCTTTTAGCAAATATACATGTTTCTATTTTTATAACATTTAAAAATGTCATAGGTAAAAACTACCTGAAAAAACTTAACATGGCACTTTCTTCGGGTTTTTGTCATCGAAGTACGCAGAAATTTAAAGTTATTGTTTCACGTTAGTTTTAAACCTAGTAAATAACAAATTTTCACTATCAGCAAGAATTCAATGTCCATAAAATACAAAAATTTAGCTGTTATTATATTATTCTATATTTATACTAATTGTTTATTTGTATCTCATAGTTCCTCGCCTGATCTATTTTTCACTCTTTATCCACCTTCTTAATCCCGTTTTCAAACTCCATTACTATGATATTGTAAGTTTCCCCATTTTAATAAACAAGTCAAAACACTTTGTAACTATCTGAACCGCTAACCGCGAATAGCAAAGGCAAAATAAATTTATTTTTCAAGGAAAAAAAATTTGAGTGCCTCTTCTTCGGTTTGGATGACGACATTATAGTAATATTATCTCTTTAATAAAATATCTACAAAGTTATGAATACTAAAGTCAACACTATCTCACAGCGGGGTAAGCGAATTGACTAGCTACGACACTGGTATTTTTCTTATTATCCTGCATTCGCATCCTTTCGTACACGCTTGTCAACTCAAAATACTTTTAATCTGGCCTTGTTAAGGACATCCTTAATTTGAATGAGTAATATACATCCACAGTTATTTTCATTTCCAATTACGTCATCTATGTGACTCGTGAGGCGATATGTAGACTGAGCAACACTGTTGTAAAGGCAACAATGAAAATAATTGTACTCTCGTTACTTTTAACATGACCTCCTTAGAGGCGTCATTGTATATGGACTCACGCTGAAGAAAGTTGAGCAACCAAATTCTAAGAAATGTAAAAGGAGGTTATTGTGTTCTTAATAACTATTTGGACGTTTGTTAAAAGATGATTAACGATTATGTTGCGTTTTATAGCTGTGATACTGAGTAGGGTTTAATAATCTCGCAAGTTATAATGTGGATAAGATATATTATCGCCCCCATTACCACGTACGATTGTAACATGCAATATTGAAAAAAAAAGTAACGATTCGGAATTTCGTATGTTGTATTGATGTATTTATTTTGGTCAAAATTATACATTACTACTTTATCGCCAATCTGGTATAACAAAGGATTGTACAGTTTAGAAATTTCCACAACAGAATATCCTCTGGTGAAACAGTGACTTAACTCACATTTGTAAAATTTACAGCAAACGAATTAAAAGTTTTGTGTTTAAGACTGCTTAGCACATTTGAAGAGCTCTTAAATCTTATATTATTCTTAATGAACGAATGCATAATTTGTGTTTCCGTATAAATTGCATATTTAAAATGATTTGGCATCACAATTTTTTGCAATTATGTCTATATTTCTCTGGAGTCGCGATATAACATGTTTTTAACCGACTTCAAAAAAGGAGATTCTCAATTCGACTTTTTTTGTGATTACTCCGGCATTTGGGAACAGATTGTAACGATTCTTTTTTTATTGGAAAGAGAGTATCTCAGTATTGGTCCCATATCAATTTGAAAATATTCCACCTCTAAGGGTGGCAAACTTGGGGGCTAATTCGGTTTTGGCGCACTTTCCGGTAACCGATTACAATAGAGCTTGGCAAATAGATTTAATTCCACGAACTTTTGATGTTGATTTTTTTTTATAAAAAATATAAAATAATTTTATTAAACAATTCTCGGGTCATTTATGAACGTTAAGGTCTTGAAACTATATTTACATCTTTGTATCCTCAGTAAACATAATTTCGGCCTTAATTATCTTAGTTTTGTACGTTTTTACAATTGTCGTTGTTACACTGGATGTGTGATATATTTGATGAGGCAGGGAAGGTTGCTCATTTGATGGATCACAGCTTAACGTTTTCCCCAATCAGTCTGAATATGGAAAGACTTCAATTGTCTGTTACTATTGGCTGCTACAACAAAGGCTTGTTGACAATAAGAAAGATTTAGTTTCATCAGTTATACATCGCCCGTCTTCTGAGTGTACCTGTCGTAAGTAACTTATGAAAAATGTTTTAAAAAAAGTTTCGGTTTCACACATGACATCTTACACTATAGGTCGTGTCAAAGTAGTGCTTAAATGAGATATATTTGGATGTATAAAAAACGTAAACGACGATTAGTTTCGCTTTCGCCGAAAACTTTCGCTTTTATTTATTTATACATAATAAAATTTCTTAAATTTTTTTAATTTGTTTTCATGATATCAAGTGACGGGATGAACAAGGCGTGCGCCTGGTGGTAAGCCGTACAAGCCTGTCTATAACAGTGCAATACCACACAGAGCTTTGAATCGCAAATATCTAATGGGCATATCCACTGCGCCCGTCACCCAGAGACATAAGTTGACAAGTCCCGTGTGCCTGTAATTTCACCTTTTAAGTCTATCAAAATGCCGAGATAGTAAGATAATTGATATTCAATATAACAGTACTAGCATGGTTTGATTAAATATTTAGAGAGTAGGGTCATATTTCACCAAATCTATTTTATTTCTAAACTTATTTAGATTATCTCCCTTTAAAACCCAAAAGGACAGAAATGAAAATGTTTTACTTGTACCAAAATCAAATAGAAACAGAACTCATATTTTCATTTGGAACAAAGCACCATAGCAAAAACCTATGTAGGTGTAACCTGTAATACTAAGGCTGATTACACACGCCGCTGCGGTGCCGCAGCCGCCCTTGTATTTGTATACACACTTATTGCACTGCAGCAACGGCGTTTCCGGCTGCCGCGGCGACGACAGCGAGCGCTGCCGCATTTCTCTACAAATGTACTATTTTAGTTGGTCACGATGCATGGGCTGCAGTCGCGCCGCAAGTGTAACGGTATTACGCCGAAACTCC
This sequence comes from Hyposmocoma kahamanoa, assembly GCF_003589595.1. NCBI lineage: Eukaryota > Metazoa > Arthropoda > Insecta > Lepidoptera > Cosmopterigidae > Hyposmocoma > Hyposmocoma kahamanoa. The sequence continues at coordinate 7,557,375 of NW_020654810.1, read as the reverse complement.
TGCGGCGCCATGTGTAATCAGCCTTAACGTATTAAAACAAACAAGGCTTTACTTACATTATCTTGGCAGGGAGTGTCAGAGCGCGGCGGCTCGTCAGTCTCGGCGCGGCGCTCACCCTCGCCTTTGAAGTAGTTCCACTCGTCTTCGGAGTCCTCGCCGCTCTCAGCTACATTATCTACCAGCCCACCGTCGACGTGGTTTGTCTCCACTGTAGCAAACAGTAAACAATAGAGTTCAACTTTAAGATGGATTAAAAATATCTATATGGAGATTTGAGAAAACACCGAATGACTGTCAAGAGGCCGGGAGTGTACAATAAAGTACCAACACACATCACACTCCACCACTCTATTAGTTTAAGACCAGACTCTGACATTGGCACCTAAGGCATACTTATGCCACTTTATACTAGTTTTTTGTGATATACAATAAAATGACTAAATTATCAAAATAAAAATTTTATTTGGTACTAAAATGATGATGAGTCACAGAACTTCGAGCCAGCCTATCTTTTTAAAAGATAAAACAATTGAACTATAATTATGTCTTAATTTACTTTATAATAAGCATTTTACAAAAAAAACAAGTCACAATATCTTTATTCCATTGGTCTTTTCCCAATACCAGCATTGTTATATGTACAGTCTATTCCAATCTGTTGTACCAGAAAAGTAAACAAACAAATCATTGACCCGACCCACCATAGATAGTTTAGTGATGGCCAACTGTACTGCCTTGAATGGGTTTTGCAATTTCGCTGCTAATTACTATAAAAAATATGTGATTCAATACTGAGTGATGATATTACATGAGATTAGAATTTTTTCTTACATAACCTATAGCAAATTCAAAATTTCCGAAATCCAATTTAAAAATGTTCCTTCAAATCCTTAGGTACACTTAGTTATTTGTTCGATTGTGATTAAATTTTCGATTCACTAATCGATTACAAAAACTTTAATTAAATTAACCAAATGAGTTATTTCCATACAGCCCTTGCAACTATACACTATTCACAAATCTATATTTGAGAAATAACCTTACTTTGAGGGTCGTATTCTAGAACTCTACTCAATGCTCAAGTCAGGATTTGAGTATGGTTTAAAGCACTCGAAATCACACTCAAGTCCCTGCCATTAGGGTCGTATTTCCAGTGTTTGTGTTTCCAGTGCAATCCTGACTTGAGCATTGAGTAGAGTTCTAGAATACGACCCTTAAACTCACATTTTTCAAATAAGATTTTAATATGTTGTTCAAATGAATACTGCTGGAAAAAGTGATGAGATATCAAGTTGAAACCTTCAAAATATACATGAACATGTTACTTATTCCATATAATGAGGGATTGATTGCTTTATAATTTTAACCAAACCGGCTTGTTTACTTTTCTGGCATAATGGATTGGAACAGACTTTAGTAGTGAAGTAGCTATAATTCTGAGTCGAACGCGAACACGAAACAAACTTAAGTTCTTAGAACAGTCTAGTATTAGATCCATACCTAATAATGGGACATAGTTGATGACGGAAGCTTTTTTAGGAAAATGGTACAAATACCAAAGGGTTACAACATAAGATCTGAAAGTAGTAAACATGAATCAAAATAACTATAAATCAGAAACGAAAGCAATAATTATAAGATAGAGAAGAAAATGTGATCATTATAATAAGCAATGTGCTCTTTAGTTCAGTACATTTCAGTAGTATTTCTTGTCAGGACAGTTTGCGAAAAAGAAAGTTTTTTATTATGTGGTCAACTGGTTGTACTTTTTCATATACTATGGGCCAGTGCAGCTTGACCTTTGAATTACCACAAATAATTGTAAGTGTGACTGGATTCTTTCTTATCTCTTGTGGTTCTGAGTGTAATATGGTAGATCTCAGCTTGGTTTCTGGGTTAACAATTTCCCCAAGAAAAAAAACCGAAGTTCCAATTGCCTCTGTGCCTGTACGGTTACCATACTGGTCTGCCATACAGAGGTCCCAGGTTCATTATTACATTTATTTCTCTCATGAGTTTGGGTGTAATTTGTGGTGGTCTGTATGTGTCCATGGCATCCGCAATATGGGGTTTCCCTATTGCAGAGGCTATAAGTGGGTGCATTATTATTATTAGGCTTAGGCCACAAATGGTCTCTGTTACCATCCTTCTATTCCGAGGAAGTAATTTGTACATTGGTTGGACATTGCGGGTTCTAGAAGATCCTGCAACACCCAATGGATTCTTACTAAACATCCAAAATTTACTCAGATATTATTACCCAAGGGTATTAATTAGACTTTTCATGGGTGTTGATCTTTATAATAAACACCAATTCAAGGTGTCACAGACTAGGCTGAGTGCTTGTAGAACTACTAGAATGTTCTGGAATAGTCAAGTGCAAGGCGAAATACCTTCGAGTACTGAGGTTAAGTCTTAAGCAAGTCCAAAAGGATACTAAGGTTCCTGGATCATTTGACCAGCATAGGCAAAATAGGCACTAAGAAGTAGAGTTATTGAAACCAGCACTTACTAAAGACACTAGATTGGTGCTACATCACCTTTTTTCTTCATATAATAATAATTGCTGACAGCAAAATAATTACAAAATTATGTTACAATGATATTAGGCTTTGTTTATGTTGTATATTTAACATATCATCTATACATCATTACAGAAATATGGCAATGACACAAGCAATGAATAATAGAAGGAAAAATTTATCAACAACATTAGTGTATGTGAACACATTAATGATGAGTATTCAATAAATTTGTTTATATTTGTGTATATATTCAGCAGAGAACAGTTTCAAATTGGACATAAAAACAAAAGATTCATTAATTCAAGAATTGCATTACTTAAACTTGTTTATCAATAATTTTCATGCTATACACATACTTATGCATGTACTTACATTCTCTGTTCTCTCTCTCTATTATAAAATAATAGTTGTAGGTAGAAGCATCTTTGTATTATTATATTACATGAGCATGGACCTTATTCTTTTGTTTACAAACAAAGATTACAAGTACTTTGTTGCATAAGGATTTTAAATGATTACTGCACTAGATATGTGCAGTGATGCTTATTATCTTTGTTCAAAACTGTCCACTTACATAGTGCAGCTTAAAAATGCTAGTTTACTAAGTTATTCACGAGATACGTTTTAACGGCCTAGCTCGCCTAGTAGGGTAAGATTAATATGACAAAACAATGAAAAACGATAGATAAAGAAATTAATAATAAAAACTTTCGAAGGAAACTTCTGTTCCTAAACACAGTGAAAACTGCACAGTTGTGTCTAGCGCTTGACAGCTCCCGAGGGCAGCTTGGGAACTGTCAAAGTCAAACGGAAAGCGGCTGGAATGTTTATCGCTGTCAAACAAAACGCACAAGAACCGACCCCTCGTGCAAATCGCCTAAGATCAACAGGTGACACACCCTAACCATAGACGTACAGTAAATGTTTAGGTATTCAAACAACGAAAACGAAGCATTCCATAATGACGTAATAACTTATCAGACGTAAACGACCGGTATTTACCGGTCGCGAATTCAAACTCGAGACTTCCGGAGACATTTGCGGGCGCCATTTCGAGAACGGGCGTGGACACCCGTGACCCGGCTCGAGAACATCGAGCCTGCGACCAAGGGATGCGTCTTCCACCGTTCTATTTCCAGAACACGCTCCGCATGAATCAACACAGAAATAACCTTTCACAAAGTCCGGTATGTAGCATTACTGAGCAATATTGGCTAAAAATCACATACCGTAAACGGTAATTTCACTGCACAGATTACTATCTCCACTGACGGTGTAATATTCGAGCAGTAATAAAGTATACAACAGGCCCGGCACAATAATACAGCGTGGAAAGCAGTACAGACTCGACAGGCGTTCGATGAGCGACTGCGAGGTGCACGGGCGGGACAGGGGAGTGCGGAGCGGGGCGCGGCGACTGGCGCTGGGAGCGAGCGGCGAGAGGGGCGACGACGACCGACGGCATGCACCCGAATAGGGATACCACTTATTAATTTGATTGCACCCCGTAAAAATTTGGAAATATTTACATTATTTATTGAAAATGTTCTTGTAAAATAAGTCTCCAGAGCATTTGTTTACAATGCATTTCACTGAAAAAAAAAAACATTCGGTGAAACGCCGAAAATTCACATATTTATCAGATCATGGGACAATTCAATCAATTGTCGCTTGTACAGTTTAATATTTTATAATTATAAATAATATCGACTTAAAAACTCACCCAGTCATACACTTTACGTTTGTTACTCAAAAATAGGGGCATACATTTTATATAGCAACCCAATGAGCAGCTGGTCGAAAAAAATTGGATATATTTTCAACCCATCTCTCTCCCTAAGCAATCGACTTATCTGAGTAATCTGCATACAATCACCTCTCGGGCCTGTTGCAGGCGGCAGTTATATTTCAATGTGGGTGAATGTTACAATCGATCGATTTAATTCACATTACCTGGTTTACTTTTTCTTTTGCCCTCGTTGTTTTCTTTTGCATATTTGCATTCTCCAAAACTCTATAATTCATATCAATCAACCATTAACATGCCACAGCGTACGGATCTCCTCTTAGAAAACTGTATGTCTAGGGTACCCAAAATGTAACGTTGCAGTAAAAAATCGTAACAGTTGTGGCTGTAGATGATAAGAGCATAAGCGCATTAAAATTTTAGCCAAGAGGACTTAATGCTTCTACATAGAGAGCTAAGCTATTGGATGTTACGTCTAATAATTTAGTTATCTATCACATAGCATATATATAACAGTACAAGTTATGTCATATTCATAACTCAATATGATTAGTGGTGTAATGTGAGATCAGTTGCGTTTGGATGGCGGAATGTTAAAGAACTGACTTCATCTCAAAAGGCAATGCTAAGGCTAACTTAGGATCGGAAAGTAACTATCCGCCTTATGTACCTGTTACTTGGCTACATACCAGTATGTGCAGGCGGAGTCGGTGGCGCAGGATCATGAAGTCTTTCCGCTTCAAGGTCATCAGCATCGACTGCAGTCTCGGGTCCGAGGTCCTCGCTGTCGCTGTCGGAATTGTCAACGCCGTTGTCCGCTTCTGCGTCGGCACATTCGCCGGCTTCGGCTTCCACGGCCGTGGCGTCCAGGCGCTTACACGCCTCTGTCTCCATGACGAACGGCGGAGCGTTCGCCAGTGCGTTATCCAGCCTGTAGAAGACTCTGAGTTAGATAATGTTCAAGAAACATAATTCTGCAGTTTTGCAAGTTTGCGCTGCTGCCTATTCTAAAAGGACCAAAATTTTGGAATAGGGCAAGTATTTACTAACATAATCTCTATTCAGACAGTGTAAGGGCATCCAAAAATTAGAGGATTATTTTAATTCTACATAAACAGAATCTGAGAAGAACCCAAAGGCGCAAATATTGTTTGGTTTCTTGTCGACCAAACTGGCAAAGAGTCCAGCGATAGACCTCATGGGAAGTGGTTACCCCGCATGCAAACATTTGTGACACTGGAGTATACCTCCCTTAGGTGGTATGTTACTATCTAGTTTTTCTATAGAATATAAAAAAATATTATAGAGATAAGATAAAAAAATTCACAATTGAACAATCTTGCGTGTAATTTGCGGTAATGTAACAATGTAATAGGAAGATTTCCACTTTATTCCTAAAAATCATGTATTGCTTGTTATGACTGTTCATTGTATTGTAATTACTTAATCTCTTGTGCTAGATTTCGCAGACTCATCCTGTTTTTCTATCCGGAACATAGCAATGCTGCGTTACATTAGAAATACTGCCTCAACACAGGCAATAATCCTACCACCCGTAGTACGTAGGTACGTGTTACAAGTGATTTAAAAAGAATTTACACAAACGTAAAATGATATCTTTGGACAGAACCAAATAGGGACGTGTGCTCTACTGTTGTCGTCTGTCGTCGCTTTTAATCTCGGATTAAAAGGTATGTAGTTAATCCGGTAATCCAGGATCATTAGGGTATAACGCAACTACCGGGCCTCCAATGTGATTCACTCTTTTAGAAATAAAATTTCATAGAAGCATGAATTCAGTGAAATCTGTTATTAAATTCCTGTTAGATAAAAACGCATTTTCAAAAAACGCGTTAAAAAATTCCAATTTAGCTATGATGATAACTCGATATGCCAGCGAAGGGAGCGAATTGCGACCAGCAGCTTGTTTTTGATCACTGAAAATTCTTGAACCGTGGTCAGAATGAAGATTTTAGTGGTTAGCACTATGGGCGCAAGATGCGAAGATTCTAAGTTCGACGTTCTACCAATTTGGAAAAGAACTTTTGTAATTGGTCCTGGTCAGAGTGTTCCCGTATGTGATGCCGTACTTTATTTCATTGCTCTGGTAACTATCTAATTTTACGTTGGGATCAGGTAATTGACTAATTATGTGATTGTTCAGCATATTCTCGGTAAAAACAGATTACTTAGAAAAAGACAAAATTATTTTTATGACGACAAATTTATTAAATCCAAGAAAACGACCCTTTCACTATAGACGCTAGAGAATAATTACTTGATAATAGTAAAAAGACGTCTCAAAAGTGTATTTTAGTTATAAGACAGAAATATTTAATTCGAGAGCAAATTAATTTACTTCAAGTCACAAAACCACTCTAGATTCAACAAAATATTAGGGGTTAAAGTATGAAATTGCCGTTTTATTGCAAT
>NW_020654810.1:7534861-7550270 GCF_003589595.1 Hyposmocoma kahamanoa | reverse complement strand
TTCAGTACAAATCGGCAATTTCATACTTTAACCCCTATTATTTATTAGTTATTAGAAATGTCCGATTTTGACTTGAAAAAAAAAGAATGAAAAATTGAGAGGTACTTAATTACTTGACTGAAGATTTATGTTTTCTAATATCAAAAAGGGTAAATTTACAGGGTTATGGACCCAGCAGTATGTCTCACTGGCGCGAAAGCCCACAGTTTAATGCCAAATATTAATGTAGCAGAAATAGGACTACTTTCTCAAATACTTGAGTGCCGATCAGTGTCATATAAACGCTACAGCGGCAGAAAGCACTAACAATACGAAATATATGAAATGACTTATATTATTGAAGTTAACAAAACGATAGCGCGTTTCAGAGTACAACTAATGCCATCTAGCAGTGGCGTGATGGAACTAATTGCATATTAAAGTTGTGCTTGTGCTCAAACAAAATTTCTTAAATGATTACTAGAAACAACACACTAACAAACTAGAGATACTACGTATTGTTTCTTTGGATAAATGACTGTTTATGATTTTTATGATTACAGGCACAAGTAAAAGTAATCGTTACCGCCATTGACTTACAATTATAAGTCAATGGTTACCCCGCGTACGCCTTCGGCGATATGTCACGACAACATTGACTATGAAAACGCAACGAAATGTTGCTTTAAGAATGTACTCTAGAATTTAGAATATTAATGTGAATAGCAAACTACTTCTTCTTTTGTTTAAGAATATATTTTCTTAAAATACACCCAATAAATTTTGAATTCATTTAAGATTATTTAAATTTGATGTAAGAGGTAAAAATTTCTTGATGTAAGTAATGTCCAATGAATTGATTAGAAATGAAATAAAATCTTGAAGTGAACGTATTTGTCTAAAAGTTAGAATAAAGTTAAAAGTAAAATTGTATTAGAAAAAGATAAGCAGTATTTTCGTAATGACAATATTTTATTACTTTTAATAAATATTTTTTTCAGAATTAGCAAATATTTTGAGAAATTGCTCTTTCTTATTAGTAGAAATCCTTTTTTTCTGTGTTTATTGTTACGGACTATCAATCAGTTGATTAATAGAGACGTAAAACGTCTGGAGGAAATGTGCATATCGCCGAATAGTCACGAAACACTTCGAAGAGAAGTGAAGACAATCAGCGTGGTGGGCTGTGACTCAATACATTTTAAGATACATCTAAAAAACCGTCGCATGTCACTAGAGTATATTAAACGTTCATGACAGAAAAATGCTTATTTTAAACAAACTTTCTGTTATTTTAGATAGGATTCCAGTTTTAACCAGCTACCAAGGTCGAATGGCAATATGATGTCATTTTATCACCCACTCTTTCAAAACCGGTATATTTCAAAAGTAATATATTATTTGGCATAGGTCACCGATGTGTGGTTTTTTTACGATTGCCTACCTGGCATAGACTTTCATCAATATTAGGCTATAATTGCCACGTTTGGCATACATAGTTTGGCAATTACAAACCTGCTCAAAATTCAAAACACCAAAGGGGAAAAAATAGAGCATGATGCCTTCTTGTACAATTTGTCTTGTAAATAGTACTTAATGAAAAAGTTATTAAGGCCGATTTTTGAATGTTTCGTTATACCTATATCGAGGCGTCAGTGCGCCACTTGTTCGTGAAAACCTTTATCGTTCCCCAATGGCATTTTTTCATATTAAAATTGGATCGTAACATACCACTTGAAGTCTTAATGTAAAATACTTCGATATGATACTAAAATTATGTATTATTTCTGAAATTAACATCGCACTATCAAACGAGAGTCATTCACCTTAGCTGAAGCGGAAATGCGTAACATCATCCACTTATACAATATTGTTGATTCCAATGAGTTTGACGATCTTGATGATTTTTTTGTAGTTTCGCCCATGTGTTGGTGAGTGAAGTAAACAGAAGGATATAATTTTCAATGTATTTACAATACCTAGTACTGTTTTTAATTTGCATTCCAGTGTAATAAAAAAGAACGGTACGGAGTCTGATTATTATATTTCGAAAAACATCTCATACGGAGTATATGTCTTACCCAAGATCCATGGGCGGGCTGTTGTCGACTGCGATGTCTCGCGGGTCCTTGAGGAACACCACGATGATGGAGATATTGTCTGCGGAACCTTGCCGCTTGGCTTGCAACACCAGCCGCTTCGTCACCGCCTTCAAGTCATCTGTTTCCACAAAAGAAAAATGCGTTATTGATGTGTGCTTCAATAATCTAAAGAATGAAAGCATTTATTCCTAATCCTACAAGATTATTTCCCAGCTTTGATTCCTAGGTAATTAAATTCCGAAAATTAAATTTCAGAGAATAAACTTTCTACGATGTACATATATTGATATGATATAGTAGAGATATTGAGAAAGTTGTCACAAGTTGATTCCGTAAGTGATAGGATGTATCAGAGCAGAAGGAGAAAAGCGGGTATCAGCAACTAAGCTGCCTGGAGAAGTCAAAATAACGAAATCCTGTTGGTAGCTGAAGAACAACGCTTCTCCACGCCGTTGTTGTAGATAACAAGCATTCCAATGCTATTAACATATGCTATGAACATTCGATTGAAAATATTGCATTGTACGCAGGCAGAGTGCGTGAGATGACGGATCATGCGCCCCGCACTTCCGCGCGGAGACACGTTGTCAGTGTGTTGTACGGTACGTGCTTTCTATACAAATTGAGATACTTCAGTACAACGTTAAAAAACGCAGCTCCGCATACCATTGGGTGGCGCGGAGCAGTGTTACAATCGCCTAATTACAGCACGTTACGTCATCTAACAGGCATTTAATTTTCAGCCGAAATAAAGCCTTGAAGATTAATTTCCTATTGTTATCTTTAATCCTAAGAACGAATCAGTATCATCCAAGTCAAGATTGAAGTGTTGCAAAGTCTATTATGTGTGCAATTTGTTGCGTGACACAATGGAGAATAGTGCCGACGGATATGGAGTAATGATGTTTTTGTTACATTTGCGATGGCTGTTATGATGTCCTTGTTCAGTCTTGGACTTTCTATGACTCACTGCAGTGCCGCTATTGTGACCTGTTTGAGAATGTGAGGTGCGTCTTCAGCTTGTTTAGATGATCACTTCTATTAAAATGTTTCGATTCAGAGTCTGTGTTCATATTCACCCTTTGAATGTCTTTTTCTACTAATCCTTTAAAGACCTACATTTGAAGAAATGTATCTTTTCAACCAGAGCAATGTTCCAACCTGATGACGTGAACCGATGTCGATTAGACCCAGATTATGGCAACATTTTGTATTTCTACTTTCAACATGAGTCTATATTTCTGGTACAATTCATCAAAACCACATACGTTTCAAATTTACAGTATAGATTACTTTAATATAATTCAGCTAAATTTGAAAACTTCGCAACTCTGTTTTTGGGCGAAATCCCTTTTTTACTTTTCAGGCGCAAGATCGGGCAATTAAAGTGTAAATATAGTTTCTATTATACCCTTTTTTGGTTATGAAATAAAGGTACAATCATACATTATAATATTATTTCTAGCAATTCTGTTTTTGTGCCTATTCAAAAGATCACATTAATGGAGGCTACAAGCTTTACAAATTTATCTGACGATGTTTTGTAAGGGATTGTTGTACTCTAGTCTGTATAAAATGTACCAGTTTTAGAATGTACATATCAGTAGCGAGGCGTGAAAATTGTGTTTAGTAAAGCCGGAGCAAAAAAAAACACTTGCCTTAAGAAACTTATTAGCACACAAGATACTAGTACACTTTTTTTCACTGGTTAATTTTGTTGTACACGTAAATTAAAAATGAAACACAAAATGTAGTAAATTATTTTAAAATATTTATGATATTTGATGATACGTGGAAAATTTTAGGCAAGGCGGTGGCGTTATATGGACCCCTCGCCACTGGTCATACCAATTGTGTTAGTAAATTATGAAATTGTGTGTCTTTTGTGTTTTTAATTATAAATACTTAATTGAACGTATTACATAATTTAATGGAAATTGAAATGTAATACCAAGTTAAATAAAATTAAGGTCAATTCGCGTGTTATTCCCATGTTTGATGGCGCCATTGCGTCATTGGCACAAGGGTGTAAATAGGTGCGATCACAATATTGTCTTTGGCTAACGAGCCAGTTGGCGTTTTCATGACTATTTGCTATCCACGCCCAGAAGCAAAGCTTTATGGGGAGTGTCTACACATTACAAATTTATATATTCTGATGGGAAATCTCCACAGTAGTGTTTACGTTTGGAAATGTTAGTAACGTTTGAAGGCAGCGCTAAAATCGAAAGTATAGATAAGTTGGTTGGACTTTAATAGACGTAATAAATGAGTGTTGGCTAAGTATAATGCTGTCGTGCCGTTGCGGCCACACACCGATGTACCGGCCGGCCGGTGGTGTCTATCTGCGGACGACGCGCCCGCTGGTGCGGGCACACGCCTTGACTTTGCTCGCTATTTCGGGGCGCGGTCGTCGCCGCCGCCCTTGCTTTTTACCCTGTTTGGCCTGGCTCCCAGCCAACCGCGCCCCGTCTACGACCCGAGTTTAACGCTGGCGCAAGTCTTTAAAAATCAAATTGATATGCCACATGCGACGTTGAGTTTTAAAACCTAATGAAATTTCAGGAAATAAATAATAGAGTTAAAAATTCCTCGCAGCTACAGTCTCGAAAATAGGTTTTTATCGTATCGATCTTAATTACCTAGTTTAATTAGCGCTGTGCTATGTTTACAGTGAGTGGTCTATTCGGGACTAAACTGACAAGCGGACAATGGACAAAGGAGAAAGGCGATTGTTGGGTTCCGTGGTACATTCATCGCAGGACAGCGCGGAAGTGACGATGAATGTTTATTAGTTATCTTTATCGGAGGCGGGAGCAGGTCCGGCGATCATTGCGGCGATTACTGCCGACGGGTAACGGTGACGTCGGAGGAATGCGCCGGCGGCCATTGTTCCCTGCGCCGCAAAAACAGACCATAGCCCATCCGCGCATACTAAACCAGCCACCTGTTTACCGCCGTCGACTTCGTAATTGACGGTTTTGCATCATTAATTTGTCGATCAACACCACGATAATATGCCAAAGGTTATTAATTTTATTAGTGACAGTTCTACCACTTATAAGTGGGAGTGTGATATGTACGTATGCGTGCCATTCAACATTCTTCGACGGCATTTTAGAATATAGGCTATCACAAAAACACCCAATTTATCAGTAAGACAGGGTCCTTACCATGTGAGGCGTGTCTAGCGGGCAACGCCGACGAGTCGTATATTAATCCAATGTGATTATTACCAATGAAATGCACGGTGTCTATTCGCCATAAAATTTGGGACATTTACAAAACAGCATAGTGTATAATAAGTAAAAAATTTACTAGTTTTGATTTGGACTGCTCTTCTTGTAAAACAGCCATTTGTTAGCTTATACGATTTGATTAGACAATCTGACCGGAAAATTACAATTCTCGACTATTCAACACAACTATGCACCTCGCATCTAAAATGTAAATGTAATCCAGTTCCGACGATAATAGCTGAGATATGAATTCATAAGTTAAATTCAAATTGCTGCATTGTTCATAAAGCTGAAAGGGCTGTTATACATATTCATGGTGTTTTATGCAAGTACCTACAATTTATATCATAAAATTGAAATAAAACGGTGCTCTACCTGTTCAAGAATTTGTTATGAAATCTCCCGAAAATTCCCGCGTACTTTTTAATATTTCGCGTTCAAACTTTTAGGAGTCGTTTCATGGATTATAAAAAGAAAAAATGCAAGTAACAAATATTTTAAAAACATTGTTTTAATTACTGTTTTAAAATAGTTAGTATTTCTTAGGTTTTCGCAACTGCTACATATTTTAAATGAAACTTTTTAGTTTATAGGTAACCATCGTAAAGAAACCGAAACTGGGCGCGTTCGAAAAACAAATCTGCCCTCATATTATCAGGGTCTCTACCATGAGATTGCCGTGACAGTTGTCGCTAGCGACCGCGTACATTACTTAACAATTTTGTATGGCAAATAATACAGCGCCCGCAGCGGTCACAAGAAGAAACAACATTATTGGTATACAAATATTTTACGCGGTCGCTAGCGAGAATTGTCACCGAATCTCATGGTAGAGGCACTTATCATAACTAACGCAATCCACATTTTCATATTTTTTTCTATTTTTCTTCTATTCTACAATCTCCTATAAGCGGTTTTTTACATCTTGTTTAGTTTCCGTTTTATTGTTAACAATCAAAATCAGCGCAATTGACATTTTTCGAAGAAAAAAACCATCAGATGCCAATATCTCGAATATAAGCAAAATGCAAGTACTAGGAGAGCAGAAATATACTTGATTTAGATCCGAAAAAATGGATAGTATATAATTATTATAGATGCACACCGGTAGATATATACTTCTAGTGGAGCGGAAATCATATCTAGGGAGGTCGTTGCGACGGAAGGCGGATCAAGTGCAATTTGCCAACAAACTCTCCGGGCTCGCTGCACCGTAAACGTTTCCAGACAGATGATCATACTTCTTACTACAAGCGGTTTATAATAATTTTTTAAATATTTAAAGCTTAGAGACCGGCGACTCGGATAGAAAACAAGTGAAGACCATGAAAATACATAGAATAGACAAAGGCTGTCTTAGTATATAGAGTCGATACTACTTCAACTCGAACTCAATTTTTTCCCGTACGGTTAATTTTGTTCGGATCGAGCGGCAGGCTGGCTTTATTTCAGAATTTATTTGTAAAAACAAATGAAATTAAAGCCATGAAGTGTGTGTAATATACTATACGTGTTGTATTTAGCTAAGTTGGTATAATAAAATCATTGGTATATGTAAGTAATAATAATATTCATTTATTTCAGATAATTGCATCCATAGAGTTGTTAGTAACATTGGGTACTTACAACTATGTTAATTAACAATAATAATGATGATAATAATAAAATTTATTTACCTACCTACATATAATTAGGTTCACCCAGAACTTCAGGATGGTACAATCATATTTATTAGCAAATACCTTCAAAATCCCGCTTTGACTACCCCGCACACGGCTCAACTGACGCAACCCGCTTAAGCGCTGCAATGACGAGGGAGCCCCAACAGCATTCTGAAGGCATTATTGTATTGGACGCGGAAGGCATTACATGCTTTTTGAGTGTAATTGACCCACAGAGTGCTCGTGAAGTAGGGACCTATTGAATACAGGGGTTTTCTTGTAAAATTTCGAGGTAAATTTGTGTTTTCTTTCTATTGTGAAAATTTTTAGGAATCGTGTTTTTATACCGTATACTAATCAGTGTATAATAATAATAACGCACACACTCAACATAGCCCCGCACTAGGGAAACCCTGTGTCGCGGGTGCCATGGACACACACATAGACAACCACAAATTACACCCAAACTCACGAGAGAAATAAATGTAGGTCATACAAATATTTCTCCCGGCCCGGGAATCGAACCTGGGACCTCTGCGTGGCAGTCCGGCATGGTAACCGTTCGGCCACGGAGGCAGTGAATATTCTCAATTTTACTATATATTTTTTCCAAAGTGATTAATTCAACATTATCACTGTTATGCGGAATCAACTAAAGCCATTTGAGGTTGTATCGACACTTAACTAAATTTCGAGCGAGATCATAGCAAAAAAACACTTTTCTTATTAGTGTTACAAAGATCGAACAAACACAAAGAACAATTCCTTCGACCCGATTAGACTCGACCCAGCGTCTGCCACGTTGAGGCGAACGACGCTGGTTCGAGTCCAAGTCGGGGCGGGTCAAAGGAATTTTTCTTTATGCTTGGTCGATCTTTGAATCTATAATAATAATAATAATAGATGAATATTATGGCAGGAAAAATATCTCATGATATTCAATAAAAATAAAATATGTCTCTTTTGTTATTTTAATTCGAGAACGGTGGCAGCCTCGTGGTCGGCAGTTCCAATCCTTGTGGTTTATTCGCGAATGTTTAGTACCTTACAAGATACATTCGTTACAACTACAAATCGTCGGTAACGGCCCAGAGTAACTTATGTTACACCAACTTTTTGTTTCGGAGGGACACATTTGAAGTTGTAATGTAATAAGGGCCGTGAACGAAATATTGAGAAGGCAGGGCAACGAGGAAGTAGCGAGTGTAGCGGGGAGACCGCCAGCCTACACCGGTTGGGAGGGTAGAACCCTCCCACAGTTCACAAGTTTATACTCCAACAAATTGTTTGCTTTCTTTCGTAAAATCTTTAAACCTCTCACCTGAAAAGTTTTCATTTTGGATGTGGTCTTATTACACTGAGACCGCGATGTATACTCGTAGACAAAAATGAATTATAGTATCATATAAATTTACATGGCGACTTATCCAACAATTAACTGCATCCGTGGCCGAAAGGTTACCATGCCGGACTGCCACGCTGAGGTCCCAGGTTCGATTCCCGGGCCGGGAGAAATATTTGTATAACCTACATTTATTTATCTCGTGAGTTTGGGTGTAATTTGTGGTTGTTTATGTGTGTATCCATGGCACCCGCGACACAGGGCTTCCCTAGTGCGGGGCTATGTTCATAATATGTTTACTTGAACACCAATTCAATCTTTTATTCATCAAATAAATCTCAAACAAAAGATTTCCCTGTGCTACAACTACCATAATTCTATTCTATATCTAGATAGAGAAGAATAGAATAGACTACCAAAAAAAAAAATGAACTCCATAACGCTAACCAGAGTGAAACAAGTTTGGAGTAGTTTCTTTTTCAAACTGGCCCTGCCGGGACATTAAAATCAAGTGCCTGCAATTCTAACCGCTAGGATATTGAAGCATCTCTGATTGCTCGAACCATCGACGACGTAATTACAACTTTGATTTTCATAAAATCCAATTATGAACGTGATAATTAAACAAACTAGTCTAGAATACAAGCACATTGTGAATTCAAACGAACAATAGGCGATAATTACGCATACGATTATTAATCTGCCGTAGCTATGTCCAAAATCTCTATTCATTCTAAAGCGTAATTGGTACATTGATTGGATCGCGATGCTATAGAACCACCCGTCCGTGTGCTTCCGGAATTGTGCGAGTGCGCTTTGAACCCGATACCGTAACTGCGGTCTAACTGTAACGAGACTGGAACCACTATTGCATTGGCAGGCCACTCTAGATAATACGAATCTGCGAAAGATTAATTCAACGTTCAACAGCTGCGAACAGTGGATCCAATATGGCGATGTTTAACCACTTAGAATGTGAAGTGTTAATTAAATATAAGCTTCAATACCGTGAAAGCGGGGGTGGTTATTTACACACGCATTATCGTAGGAAAACAAACTTGACGAGACAATATAAAGACGTGTTCACATGAGTAAAATCAGCCGTGGACCATGACCGGATGTTACGTAGTATTTTTTATAATATTTACATGCATTTATTTTCATGCTTCAGGTTTATACTAAAAGCAAACAAGAATTATGTGAATAAGCTATATTTTATTGTGCAATGTGTGTATACAGATGTATTATAGTAACATAATACATCTGTATACACACATGCAATAATAATAATTAGTTAATTATGACATGAATTGTTATTATAATAACAATAATTAGTTAATTATGGCATGAATTGTTATTATAATAACAATTCATGTCATAATTAACTAATTATTATTTGTATTTTTTTTTGGAATTTCTAACCCTATACGAGTTATATTTTCAATTATAAAAAATAATTGTTAGTGTACATCTCGTACTAACTTATGTATACACCGTAAATTTATACATCCCCTTCCTTTCTACATAAGTTTTGATTATAGCCACCCTCCCTACCGGCGGGTATACGAGAAGGGCACTATATCCTGTGCGTGCACAGGTTCAGATTCTGACCCCAGACCAGCCAGTGTACAGGGTTGTCACAGACTTCACGGTTCTCAGGAGGATAGTGTGCCTCGGGTGAGCCGCCCCGGATGCACGTACAGCACCCTCCCTATTTTCCAGATAGGTACCAGAGCAGTAGGCACGCTCACTTTCCGTTGCGCGATGCACAATTAACAGTAAAGTTGCAGTAACGTAAATTTATACCGTGCCGGCTTTAGTTATGGTGCAGGGTGTGCGTGTGCGGCGCACACGGGCTCATGGTCTTAGTAGTACAAAACTTGTATTGGATATTTTTGTAATTTTTTCAAATGCAACATTTATTACTATTTGTAACGATTCTTGTAATATAATATACAATATTTTTATATATTGTATATAATAATGTAAAGTTTACGAGATCATAAATAAATCTAAATCTTAGGAAGCGCTCTGTGCAGGGTCTTAGGAGGCGCCGAGCAACGATCGTAACGCCTCCATAGAGCCTGCTAATCTCGTAGCACAAGCGAAATAAACGAGCGATTGCTTACCAACATCATTTATATTTATAAAACTATTATTACTATTCACATTGACTTATTAATTTGTAGGAAAAATAGACGGCTGGACTTGCAATATAAGCACGTTATAAAAAAATAAATTGTTGAGTAGTGAACTGACCAACGTTTATGCTTAAATTGAATAATGTGCTTATGTGCTCATTTTAAAAAGGAAAGTTTTTTAAGTGCTTTTCGATTAAACGCCCAGCTCTAATTATAATTACACCATTTGCACCCGAATTTCCGATCACTAGGGAAAATATAACTGTAAGTAGGTATACCATTTTGATTGCGTGCCTACTAGAGGGCGCCAGGATATTTATTGCACACGGGCGCTACATAGGCTAGCGCCGGCGCTACATATATATTATGTATGATTGTTTAAACAAAATCTACGCGGTTCTTCAGTTTGGGTACAAAGAGTCAGTATTAGCTGAAATTTGGTCGCAACTTTTTGTAACATCCGGTAATCCATTTGTTATGATCAACATGAGGCTTAGGGTAAACTCGCTGACAGTCAATGGCTGGCGTTAACTCGAATGTGAACTTCCCTTAAACGTGTGTGAAGGCAGCTTCTTATTCTTCCGCTGCGTCAGACGACAAACGACACACATCGACCGACTAAAAGCTTTCCTCCGATACAATCATTACACGCACGCACTGCTTAATGTTAGCTGATGGAACAAGTTACACATGTAATAAACCACTTAGGAGTCACTCACGTATCGTTTAACATCATCAGGTAAACATTACAATATTTATAGGATTACCGATACTGTACAAAACTTAGTACCTACAAAACTTTATGTTATTTGTATTCAATGTGTAATGTTTGGAAATTCGGGACTTCTAGCACAAGTATATATTTACTTAAGAGGAGTTCCGAACCCAGACTTGTAGGGTGCGTATAGATCTAGCGAAAACGCCGCAAATGCGCCAGTTTGCGAAAGGCTCGCGAGCTGCGCACGTGCATTACGTAGTGCGATCTGTTCGCGTGCCGTTTGCACGTATTGACGAGAAAACATTGTCAAAATCGAAGATTTAAAACGTTATACGATTTTAACAAAGTTTACCGAGGTTTAAACGTGCAAGCGAATAAAACACACAACAACGACGTAGGTACGTACTAATAATTGCAGAAAATAATGATTTAGTACTAAATATAAATTTCTATTTCCTCTAATTGCTAATTCGGCTAGACGGTAGTCAAACTGAGTGGGAAACTTTAGTGTAAAGTATAGACGGTAATTGGTTTGCGCGTGGCGTGCGCTGGCGCATAGACATTGGGGCGGAAGAAATGGCGTTCTCCGGGAATCCCTTTAATTAACGCTTGCAGCCTCCACTGAACCCATTGCTCTTGTGTAATTGGACGGTAGAAATACTCAACTATGTTGAACGTCCTTTCGTATTCAGCTGTCTGACTACTGCAGGTATTTTTGCATTATTATGTTGAAGGTTCAGTACCTGAATGAGAAAGTTTGTGTGAGAAATCGACAACAAGCCTTCAACGCGGGAACTGAATACAAATATTATTGTTTATTTATTTATAATGGACAATTCTGAAAATCAGGCCATGTTTTTATTACGTAATTATCCTACTTTGATAAACAATTTAGCAACAGTAATAAAAATTGTTCACCTACTTTCACCTACGTTTATTTTAAATGATGTTTGATGATTACAATGTTTAAATCAAATGATAAAATTAGATGCAATAACGCATTTGTTACCTAAAGCAAAGGAATGTAGGGCGCGCTGCATCGCCTACTCATATGACCCGAATACCAAATTTTATGAATGGCATGTACATACGTAGTCTGATGTTAAAATATAAGCAACGTTGATTCTTGTAATGGGATGAGTACAAAAGCAGACAGCGAAAATACAGGGGAAAGAATACAAAATCAAGTGTTTGCGAACCAGACAGGTATATTGCATATGTCGGATACACTCAAAGTGTACACAATGTTCTGCGCATTCAATAGGGGTCTTCAGGAAGCTGTTGCGGCTGTCGCGATTTTGTAGTGATTCTAGCATGTTTATTGTTGAGGCACGCACATACGGTTTCGAAGTGATATGGCGCAAGAAAACGACCACAGAGTGTCACAGTAGTAACAGTATATTGAGGATGATGTCTAAGACATTTGATTGTCTTTCAATGTGAAAACTCACTCAAAGGAGGAGATCGTTCTTAATTATTAAGTACCTGCGTAGACTAACAGTTATTTCCACAATTTTATTGTGGACCTAATAAATATATAAATAAATATGTCATCATCCATTTAAGAGTCAGGATCCTGTCGGTGTTTCCTCCTCCATTTCTCAAGATTTATTAGTCGACTCCTTCACCTCTTTATAGCTGCTCACTTTGACGTTCTCCCTTATTTGTTCACTGTACGCTATTTCTGGTCTTCTTCTAGTTATTTTTCCTTCTATCTAAATATTGTATATGAGAGACTGTAAGTTATAGGTAACCCTTCCTCGCCTGACCAGCCAATCGATTGTACGCAGTTTATTGCTGCGTTGTCAGTCGGGTACGAGTTATTAATCGGTTTAACATTTAGCGCAGGCGACTTGTTCTGCGACAAATCACGCCCGCACGAAGTGTTTGTATGCAAACGTTGGGTCCCACGCAACAAGTGCCACTTGCCCCCAAAAGCTTGCTAGTTGACAAATAGCGGCAGTCCCCAAGTGATAAATCGCCGTTGATGTGTATGAAAATAATAATATAAAATACGTTCTTTGAAACGTAGGGTAGAAAAGGGAATACTTGGGTGATAGTAGTAGAATAACAACACAGCTAATGTGGAGAGAAACATGGGGAAAGTTGACCTCGATGTTGCATATCTGAACTAGATTGGGGATGTCCTTAAAAATTCCAAGTTAAAGTACCAAATAAGGTCTGCAGGCACGAAAACACACAATACTGAGTGCTACAGACTTGTCCTTGATTGTTATCAGACTATCAGATGCTATCTGAGATACCTACATGTGCTACACGGTAATTCTCGATGCGAATTTTGAGTACCCTTCTTAGTCATAAAGGAACCGCGTGTTATAGCTGAGTAAATTGCATCGTGTTATCACCTGTCATCGCTTACACTTTACTTTTACGGCAACGGGTGAACAACCAGATAAATAGCCATATACGTTCAAGCGCTTGGTTTGTTCAAACGATGTGCGAATGCTATAACTCAGTCAGTGCTCGGTGTCAATGATCTCTGCACGGCTAATATAACAAGGCATTTATAACAAAAACACCGTGAAACATTCGTATACTGTTTGGTAAGCATTCTGCAGTGTACAACTTACGACAACATTTAAGCTAAAGCTGAGCGTATAGAATTTATTAATATTTACTGAGTATAATACAAGTTACAAGTAACTAGTGGTGATTTCGGAGAATTTTGCAAGATTACCCTCCTTCATACTTCACAGTTGAATTCGAAAATATTGTTAGAGCCGAGCGGATCAAAATAATTTATACTGTGCAAAAATATACGCCAAGCAAACCAATCATTGGCGGGATGATAAATCGGGCGCGAAGAAGTCACGCACCAAGCAAGACGTCGGCGGCAATGGTCGGCGGAACTGCACGAGCGTCTAATCACGAGCTTCGAGAGGCCGCCGACCTCTCGTGCTAGACAAACCAAAACTATACGATAATTTGCCAGACGATAGTCGCCGAGGTCATCTTTGTTTGTCATTTACATGAATCATGCCGTAAATTCGTGCTTTTCACAGACGTATACAATCAAGCGCAGTTACAAAATCACATATCAACTCTAGTAGCAACAAATTAAATCAATTCCAGAATGAGATAAAACAACGTAGGTAGTGGATCCAAACCAACTTATGCAGCTGTATAAACGTAGCGAGCGGTAAACCCGGTAGGTGTTAATGCGAAATCCATGTTGTGTCTGCAAATATTTGTGAGGGCGGAACCTAGAGGAGAGCAAATCGACACAAAAATACGATACGAGATTGAAAATTGCCGCTTTAAGTCTCAATTTAAGGTTCGTTTCGAAATTTTTTCACGTAAAACCGCAAATTGCTAATGAAGCTGAAAATATTTTATAAACGTAAGAAATTGCTACTTTGCAGATTTGTTACTTTAGCTTGAAGTTTAAATTGGAGAATAAATGTCAATAAATCACCGTATATCTGATAATTCAACTCTACCGGACTCTGTAATTGCTTCGCCCCATCCCATAGTTCTCTACAGCTATAACTACATGCTACCACCCGTAGTCGCACTTCATTTGCCGACCGTCAGCGCAATCAATTGCAATTTCCGAATATCCGTCTATCGGGATAGTAAAAGCTGACGAGTCTTTTTTTAAAAGAGAAATTTCACATTACCCGTCAACGCACTATTGTTCACCGCTAATATACTTTTAAAATTGTTTTTACCTTTAGCTATTGCAAGGCAATGGCCACGTTTGTTAATAACGAAATCTACGTAAACGCAAGTCTATATTTAGTTGTTCAAGTTAAATGTATTTTGTAAAAAAAGAAGATTATTTGTACGTCCAGAGAACCGAAGTTGTTGACGTATAAGAAACACTCGCGAAACATAAACAAGCAATCACGTTAAGCGGACGTGCATTAAATCGTCAAACGGTTATGGTCTCCGGCGGGGCAAGTTTAGTCTCTAATACCGTCAAATAAGGCTGTACATACAGGTCATAGTTATAGTCGCGTCAAATCAAGAAGGATTCTTGCAGGATTAATGAATCAAATTCTGAAGCGCCGAATGTTGCATTAGCACACAAATTGAATCGGACAGCATTCGGCAGCTGTTCTGTTGTATAAATATTCATTTGAATTGTAAATGATTTAATCAGAGTATTAAAAAAACCCTTTTGAACACGTGGTTTTCAATCGAATGGACTGAAATTGTGTAATATTAGGGGTTAAAGTATGAAATTGCCGTTTTATTGCAATA
>NW_020654810.1:7427081-7534461 GCF_003589595.1 Hyposmocoma kahamanoa | reverse complement strand
TTCAGTACAAATCGGCAATTTCATACTTTAACCCCTATTACTAACAAACGTTCAGCCAATTTGACTGAAAATCACTTGCTGAAAAATTAAATGAGAGTCCTTTTACTCTGCTTCTCTATAAAGTGGTATATAATTGTTGGTAGGATGAGATGACCATCTTATATAGAAATTATGTCTTGCCCGTGCGGTTGGTGACCTGCCCAGTTCAAAATATTTTCGCGTCTGCCTCTCACGCCAGGTCAAGGGTATTAGAGTGAGGTTGATGATTAGCGCGACGAACATTAGACAACTGATGGCCGTTGATGCGACGCGGTCACCATTCGCCACATCGACCTCGACTAACCGCTCAACAAAACGTCATGACTTCTTATATGTTGACTGTCAGGGATGACATGGCTGTTGATTGTATATGTGATTTATGAGAAAAACACAACATTTTAATGTTACTTGTTTCTAGAATGATGCTAAAAATGATTCAACAATACAACTTCCAAGAATCTTGCATTGGAGTGTCATCTGTTCATACAAATGATTCAGAATATTGTGTACTTAATAGCTACAGGTTCTGAGTAATGGAATGTTGAGTGTAGCCTTTAAGACAACACGGCTTTTACTTATCACTGGCTCACGAAATAAGGGATGCTATCGTTTCGTGAATCTGCAAGTGTTTTCCTCACGACGCAAATCGTGAGGGAGACAACTGCAGATAGACAATCAACAGTGTTGTCTGTAATTACTAAACACGTTCCGTTGATTCGTCTTCCGATTTGAGACCGGTGTAAACATTGCCAGAACGTACAATTGCTATAAGCACATATAAAATCTTTTAAAAGACGTATTTATTGTCATCAGTTTTTGCAGCAATGATAATACAAAAACGGATTGTATGAGAATAAATCGTAAGTCTTCCTTAAAAGAAAATTAATTCTTGGTGCAGACAATTGTGTTATATACATCATCGAGCAAGATGGTAAACACATGTCGCAATGTAATGTCGGTCAGACTGATGGGTCCTGCTTTCACGATGGCGTGTGCGTGCGTCGGTGTGCCACCCGCGCCTTCTTTACATACAATCTGTGGCAGTTGCCGCACAATGCTCGCCGTCTCGGCCCACATCGCGATTGTCTGACTCACCGGCGCCGACACACCACTGCTTGTTTACAATCAACCAATTAATAACACTTCCGAAGTTAGTTTTCCATCGTAAAACTTTATAGAGGATATTCGAATGAAAGGGCGCTAACACTTCAACGCGGAACTGATGCTATGGATAAAACTGTAATGACTATCACCATATGGTGAGAAGATAGCTGCTGCCGGTAAGCTGATCGTTTATAAAACGCTTCAAGGAGAAATCGCCATAATTGTAAAAACCAAACGCGAAATTTAATTGGATCATTTTCATTCGACGTTAACGATCCACATAATGATACCTATCACATCTTTACAATTGTTTTATTTCGGATGTGACCAAGCTTAGAATATTCTGAGAAAGTCATTATCCGGTCACCCAAGTATAACGAAGGGTCTCGATTGACAAACGCCTCTTTAAATGCATAAACGAATTGAATTGTAACACGTAAATCTGTGTCTCAATTTTAACCACAAACCTATATTTCTCCACGGTCCAGTGAGCCACGCATATGCCTTAGTTGGTAATGAGGCGAAGCGGAGTTACTTAAATCTAAAAACACGTACTTAAGTGTTGCGCAACTTGTTGAACAAAATGCTTTGCTTAAAGCAATGTTACGCCAGCGCTGATTCACCGCATTTCGATATTAGAGGCAAATGATTATTTTGTTCATCCTTTCTAACCAAGATTACGATTGTACTTGATAATTACGTCCATGAAAGCGATAAGACTGGTAAGGTTGGTATTGCTTATATTATCAGTAGTATTTTTATTGCAGATTATTGTTTATGAGGTATTGTTTTATACAAATCAAATGTATTAAGTTAAGACGAAGTACCATTATTCTTTCAGCAGTTAGTTAGAGTGCCATACAATGACACGTTTATTAGTTTTAAGTACTTAGTAAGGTAGGAAAATTAGAGTATTATATTGTATTTAAATTATGTCAAGGTGGTCGGAACCATACACAATGCGCCCAGACGTTAGAGGTCCGGCCATTGTAACCACTTGAGGTGGTGTTAGTCATCGAACTGAAGGTCAATTGATCATTGCACAAATTTTATTCTTTCTTTCAAGTGCCTTTCAATTGACTTTGTAGCTCATTAAGGTCTTAACACTTTATTTCTCTATTAGGCGGCGGTAACAACGTTCCACAGGTCATGTCATGTGGCTGTGTACCTTAACAAAAAAAAGTAACGAGTCCAAAAAAACCAAGTTTTCATAAAATAGAACTTAATCGAAATAAAGGCGCTGAATCAAGGTCATTTCATAAGTGTTCTACATCAAAGTATGAAATGCGTTATGAAGCAATCCCGTTGCAATGGGATCGGAGCCACAGCGAAGCATGAGAATCCGCGGAATGTTTTGATAACATTGACCGCTCGTTTAACGAGAATGCATCCGCATCAAACACGAGCAAAATATTACAAATATCTTAATATATAAAGGATGTTTTAAAAAGAAAAACTAACATTGCTTTGCAATTAAAAGCACTGTTTGTATTCTTCTTAAAAGTTTTTTCTACTTAACGTGTCGATTCTGTTTTTAAGAGTATGCTGACTGTGAATAGTAATTTGCCACTTTGATCGCGTTATCGGTGGCCACTTCTAAAAAAAACTTCTTAAAAGTTAATTAAACCGTTTGAAGTATTCTCAAATGTAACACGAAGGTTTACTTTATCTTGATGAAGATTTACTTTGACTTTATCACATAATGTTACTGCGGCATATAGTCGTAATGCGAAGAAAAAAACAGTAAATGGATAAATAACGTCGATCCCATAACGTAACCTCTGAAACTCTTTTAAGAACATAAACAGAGTCGAATAAATATAGTCAGTCGCATATAATATAGAGGTTTTTACCGACACGCCTGTACATAGCTGTTGCAGAGCCACGCAGAACTTTAAATCGCAAAGATCTGAGGGGCACTCCCATAGCCTGTAAATTCACCAGCACCCTTACCTTAACCCTTTCAAACCGGAACGCAGTAATGATCATATTACTACTTGGTAATTAAAATAAGTATGGTGACAGTACTAGCTCTTTCACAAGGAGCTCTACTGCTACTATTCCACTACTAATAGTCTAACAAACCCTTTGCAGAAGATACTAAAGATATAGGGGATAAATGTAACTGGGCGTTTAAAATCACTTTCATACATACAATTGTAGATAAAAGGAATCAGAATCAAGAATGTAGACCGTTCGGTGGATACGATACTATTTACACTTTGGTCCCTGGTGATATAACTGTCTTTTTTTGTAATTTAATAAAACGCTTTCTCCCTACGGACGATTTTAACTTGTTTGATTATACAGGCACCAATACAAACGAACACATATCGACCGGTAGTCGATCTTAAAAAAAAATTAAATCGTGGAAAAATTGGATTGCATCCTGTATACTCATTGTGTGTACCGCATTAACAAAAACACTTCACAACGAACTTATTAAAGTGCGTGTCGAGGCCGAGGACGCGAGAAATCGTATACGTATAAATAAGCAACCAAATAACTCTTTGTTAGGTCAAGTAGTTATATGAAGTTGAATACTTCGTTTTAACCATATCAATGTTTTATTTTCATTTAACAATTCAAATCGGCACTGAACTGCAGATATAAAGTCTGTTAGAACACATAATAACCTTTCTCATAATGAAAATTCGGCTGAGTTGCGCAACAGGTTAAGAATTATTAACTGAACTTATTATTTTTATGTACGTGTAAAAAATTGTCATCAAATACAGTAGCAAAAAATAATAAAGTAATAATTGACCGAAGCTTGAGCGAAAGAGTGAAATAACAAGTAGGTACCTATTCAATGAAATAGAAGCTGAAAGTCGACTATACAACAAAACCGAGATTTAAGATCAAATATCAAAAGAAAGTGTACGTGATGGAGACAGTCGTCGAAAGTTGAAAATAAGCGATCAGTATTGAGAAGCCGGTTTAGAATGGAAATAATAAAATAGCATCGATAATCTCCAGCTGCGAAGTCCAATGGAGTGCACTGACAGAGTTATCGCAACGGACAAGGCGGGAGATGGTTATTTCTGAACATTTCGCGAGTAGTCTCGTTAACTTCAACCAGATTATGACAAACATAAATTGGGGTATGTAGGAAGGGTCACCAAAAACACAATAACATATTTTGAAGCATAAATGTAATTTGCAGACAACTATTTCAGAATTTGCTACTGTGATGTTCTTGTCCAAAAATCAATTTAATATACTAGTATAAATAAATCACTTGGATACCTTGCATTAGTAAATTATTAAGTACACATAGAAAGCGCTGCAGAGAACTTTAATAAGGCAATTAAACTGCGTGAATCGTTTGAACATACAAAGCAACAAGCTAGAACATCAAAGAAAGTTTAACGTTCACTTGAAACTTAAAACACAAATAGAAATAATACAACAGTTTGATGTCTTCAGCGTATTTGCGGAACTCGCCATTAGAATATGGTGCTTCAAAGTTGTTTTCAAGTTAAGGAAAATTATTGTGGAAACATTTATTGTCGACCGAGTTCTTTTGGCGAGAGCCACTTTTACGATTATAATTCCACTTCCAAACCAGTCTCGACTTTCTTGCAGTCCTGCCCAAATTTGTTTTAAGATTTACTTCAACGATAAAACTGTTGTCATATAAATCAAGGACAGTAATTACAACACCAATGGCCAATGCATTGGGGAATTGTGAAGGATCGATGCACGTTACAAAACCCACACGCATCACCGAGCAAAAACTTTCTGCCGAAACTGCCACATCGGTCATGATAAATCAGAGAAATAGCTGTCTTCTTAGGAACGAACAAATGAGGAAAGTCGCTATTCTTGGAAAATTGTTACCGAGAATGCTCTTGAAAATACATGATACTATTTCTTACCACACAACATAAATTTTATGAGTAGGTACTTGTTGTAGGTACATGTAAAACATAAATTAAAAGCGCTGTTGCCTAGTGGAGGGCGTTGCAAGTGGAGCGTGTCTCATTTCTTGCCTCCACTCGAGTATAAATACGTACATTACAAAAAGACTGCAAGGAAATACGGAAGAATGCGCCGCTGCATCGACGACGCGCCGCTCGTACGCCGATAATGTGAACTGTACATGTGGTGTCTATAAAAAATTTATATCCTACAACAGTAATTTCATACGAAAACATAAAACAAAATTTTCTGAGCTACTACTTCGTACGAGCATGCATTTATTGAATAATTAAAACGGCAATGACGACACGGCTTAATGTAGTCCTGTTTCGAGAACTGGAATGGGAATACTCGGTTCAACAACCAACTGGAGTCACACAAAAATTTATTATCGCAGGCAGTCAGAAACCAGCGGTTTGTCACCGTAACAAGTACCGGCAGTCCCGACTCGACCCCGAGAGAGCGTGAGAAAACATGAAACAGACGTTTACAAATTAGAAAATAACTCCAGCCCGCTTACATGTATGAGACAATTTTATAACTGGTCAAAAACTTTTCATTTAACTTGTTGAGAAAAACGGCAAAAGCAATTTTAAAATACATTTATTTGTATCAGTCAAGTCAATAGGACGTGGCAGACTATGAATCAGGCACACAACTCTATTTGGTGATGTGGCGCCTTCAATGCTTCGATGCGTGCATTGTTTTGCTAAATGGGATGATGAGCAACACATACGTATTTTAAGCTAACTAAGAAAGCTGACAATTTTAAAATGACCCAGGTAACAACATAAGCTCAAAACTCGTTCCTGCCATTTACAAAGGCAAAATAGGAAATGAAACTATTTTTCCGGATTTAAATCGCGTATATTTGTTTTTTCAAACAAACCGACGTTTCGGGCCCTTTACAGGTCCCATGGTCACGGTTGACTCAGTCAAAAAATAGTTTCATTTCAAACCTAAGAACTCGATAAAGGCAAAATACATAAAGCTGATTCAGAAGGGGTAGGGTAGTGGGGTCAGGAGGATACCAATGCGTGGGCGAATAAGAACCTGTTCAGGTCATACAACTCATGATCTTCTATTAACATCCATGCGTTTTCTGCTAACATTTCAAGGGCCTTAAGTAAACCGGTCTGCAAAACATTCCATAACTTTTTAATTTTTGTATCTTATGTCACGAATCACTTGTAAGACCATAATCATTCTAAGAGTAAAATAAATCATAAGATAGTGGAAAGCGAAGGAATGAAAATTAGCACTTACTTTGAAAATTTATAAATGCGAAAGTTGAACTAATCGGAAATTTCAATTAACGAGTTATAAATAGAATATGTAGTGAAGTATTTTGCAGTAAATATTGTAGTGGATTAGTAACTGCTGGTTTTATTCAGGAAAAGGCGAGCGTAGGTGGACAAGGAGTTACCCGTGGAGGCAGTAATGAACGACATGATAACACTGCCACTGCCGATACCACTCCTTCAAGATATAGATTACAATTAAACGACCTGTTTAAACTGCACCGCCATTAGCAGATGTTAATGAGAAACCTTCGTAAACGTCAACTGGACAGATTAATAAGTATTCAAACGTCAATTGTGGGCTGCACGTAGGAGTCCAAAATTAATATCGACTGAAATCTAGTTCCATTTCAATGAATGGAGGTAACTATTAGCGGCCATTGTTTTTGTAAAAGCTTTCATTGTCTTCTATTTGTCTCCACAGACGATGATAAGTGGGTGCAAAATTGAATAGTAAATTGATTTTGTGTAATGATGAAACAATGTTTTCGAGCCTGCTATACTAATCAGACAACTATTTATTTATAAATATTTTTAGATGAAAAAAGTCAATCATTTCTAGGTTAATTACACACACACGCCAGCACATCAAGCTACACATTGACGTATCTTGTTCCGTTGCACTGGAGGCGATTTTCGAACAAAAATGTGTAGTCTGGTGTGCCGTTGTCCGTACACCAATTAATTATAGCTTTTATAGACTTGTAAGTGAAATATAAGTAATTGTAAAATCTAACAATTAAGGTGTATTTTTCCCGAAAACGCACCCTAAATTCCATGCAATTTAAGGACCTTCGCATTCCTGATCTTAACCAAGGCTAAACTGTAATTGGTTTCAGAAAATCACAGGATTACAGATACAAAGACAATAAATTTTAACGAAGTAATAAACTATCTGTGGAATATAGCGTATTTCGCGGCACAATCAGTTTTTGAATTCAAAGTTGTGTTTGCACCTCGTTCGCCATCATGGTGGAAAGTGGGAAGTGAGGCGATAAAACAGACTTCATGCACTTCATTGTTCACATCTGCGTTGGCCTGTTGCGGCGCAGCTGTCGAGTCACTTGATCATGACACATCTATTGAAGTGAAACGTAGCTATAAGTTTAACAGTTAATTAGGGAATGAAAAGAAAACAATATATAATTTAATGATAAGAGAAAAAAAAACATCAAAAGCGACGATCCACTTTGGGACGCTTTTGCAGAATTTTAAGAGTAAACTTCAAGAAATTCCAAGAGAAAAACTGCATACCTACTGGTGTCAAGACTATTTTAATTAAAATCTGATTCCCACGAGACATTGAGACTATTGAGAGCTCGCTACATAGAGAGTAAACGATCCAGAACTTTTGGAATATATTACAAATTCCTCGCGACACTTAAACCCTGACGAGTTAGCGCTTACCCAAGCAGGCTAATAGGACATGGATTGCAGTTTTTACAACAATCCAAACCTTGAATGTGATGGCATTTAGTTTAAAGCACGAGCCCTTTCACAGCTATAAGCGTGGCATTTTAGGTGCACAGTAGATTGTTTAGAACGCCGTCTTTTAGTAGATTGGGACATCTGTAGAGGCTTGATTTTTAGTATTAAAGCTGTCGTACTGGTGCACTAAATAGTTATATATTTATATCTAGAATAAAGGCCTACTGAGACAAAGTATCACGGGGCGTTGAATCCGAGTCGAAGAGTTTGAGGACCACCTCACACATTAACATATTAACATACCAATGTTAAATAAGATTAATTCGGTTGTATATATATCATTCTTTTTCGGTATGGTTTAACTTAAGCTTAAAAACAAGTAAATTATAGCTGTTTGTACGCTTGCCAAATTGAGATCCAGTGCACCAATTTGTGAGCTTGATTTAAAGTTTTTTGTTATCTATTCTTAAAAAATATGTTTTTCTTTTAAGAAAAACGTTAGGCCTAACAAAGTGAGTCACGATTTGTGATTGAGCAAAAAGCGCGGCGGTGAATCACGATTCAACAGGAGAAACCCCCTGGGTTACCAATGCGACTTTCGAGTATGTAACAAAATATTTTACTAAGTTACGATCACTACGTTTCACTCATTCATTTTCTTTGTAAGTACAAATAACGGCACGTAAGATTCAACTCATGCAACTTACGATAAGCCGGTACAAAGCGCAAAATATAAAACCCAGATAGCTGTTGACTTTAATTACATGAGCTCTAAAAATCTAAGAAACTACGATGTCTCCATTGCTTACTAATAGCAATAAAAAGGTTTCACGAGGTCATAAAAGGATTGTATTGTGAAGGTTGTGTAAAGAGCAGTGTCATGGGTTAAATGTTTATCGATGGACAAAAACCCACTTTTCCTTGAAAATCTAGAAAACCTCTGGGGAGATTAGTGGTTATTCGGCCGTCAATAATGAAGTTTTTATTGAACTTCTTACAATGTTGACCGACCTCAGTAGCTAATAGGTTGAAAAAAAAATCCTTTCCTCTGTTCCGGACGTAAAAATGCAACTGCATCGAAACCACAATCGTTAAGCGACCTTCAATTGTTGCAGACTTTCGGACAATGAACGCGACGGCAACACGGCGACTCTTCCGCGACACAGTAGCCTGCGTTTTTGTTGATAGGAACTTTCGATGTCTTTTGGGATGTCAGAAGTTTTCCACTTTGCTGGCATGCAGACGTCGCCATTGATAGGGGGCATCGGAGCATGACCACGACGAACTAAGTTTGCGCAGTGTCTGGCCCTTCGCATTGTTTTGAATCCGTTTCACATTTTTGATGGGTTGCTAGCGTGGCACGTGGCACGATTCTTGCGCCCGCGCTGGCCGCGCCACTCGCTGCTATAATTGCTGCCATTAAGATGAGTCACGCTCAGCGACGCGCCGGAGCCCCGCCTGTTTTATCAATCGCAATCGCTGTATTCGACGTTTCAACGATGCTTTTCTGTAAAGTAACTGTAATATCATTTGACTAGAAAATATTCCTTGACTTGGTGTCATAATTGATTACGCTTAGCTTGTGGAAGGTACTTTGAAGTAGCGTCCTGACCCATACTTTAATGCACGACTGTTCATTTTGGTAAGGATGACGTAGAGGGACACAGGGTTCTAAGAAAGGAGTTGAATGGTTGTCAGTACGTATGGTAGGCAGGGAAAGCGCCGGTCGTTGTCGTTTCCGCGCGAAGGCCCCTGGTAATGGCGGGCGCTCGCGTAGCATGGTGACGTCAGCATAGCTAATTAGCAGGCAGGAGCGCACCACATGAGCGTCGCGCCAACAAACTTCGCAGAGCCTGCAGGAAATCGCCGCTTACATCATCGCATTACGAATTGCCGCAGTGTATTGTTTGCTAACACACTAAGAATCGATAGATTGCGCTAAAAGATTTAGTAGGCAGTAGTAATTTTCGTAAAAGAAGTACTCCAGAAATAAAAGCTATTTCTAAAGTTGTCATCGACAATCATAAAAAGTAGTATTATTTAATATAAATAAAAGAACTATGAAGAACGCTCATTGATTATTTTATTACACTTTTGAAAAAATATGTAAAATATATGATGACGAGATGCAGTGCTTCGCTGCCTGGCGCCGTCGATCTCCGCGACGCATTTAAAAATGGAACATACAAGCGCGTGTTATATGATTATATGTTAAAACGCGACCAAGTATGTGTAGTGTTAGAGCGTGAATTTATCCTCATTCCACTTTGCCTTCCTGTATGCACTTCATGTAACTGGACCCAGCTCCGGCGCAACATAACGAACTATTAATTAAACGTGGAATGCCGGCTTAACAATCCACATTCAAACTCTACGAGAGCACGAGTAAATTATGATGAACGAGCAACTTCACCGAAAAAAGTTCTTACAATGGACAAGAAAAACTCACGCTCGTTATTTTAATACGTAAGGCAGGACGTTTTTGATAAATTAACATAAGTTTAGCTTTCAAATGCGGTTCGATTTACACAGAATAATTCAATTAGTAAACGACAGTGATGCCAATCTCGTCCTATCCACAAATTGGCTTTAGCAGACGTATTGAGGTACGTAAGCTTGGGGATCTGCGTTTCGTCAAGGGGATAGTGAAGGCATCAATCACCCTCACGCTTTTGAAGTGCCCCGAACTACACACTAGCGCACGCCTGACCACCGATTAATCCTGTCGACCTTTTTCTAATAACATCTCGAGTGTCACTGAAATTGAGGGGGATCAAAAAGGATTTACAAAACAATACAAAGTAATATTTTATAAGAGCCATATAAAGCCATCGTATAGAAATCAAGTCGCTATCCCAGTCGTCCTTACATTGTAACAAAATCTGTCTTATAAGTGCATGCTTGAGGCGACACGACGCGTTATACTGCAACTTGTATCTTCTAAATAAGGCTCATTTATAAATAACCCGTGACGGCATAAGAATGGTGTTTTCAGGCGAAATATGCCAGAAGCGAGCGGAGCTAAATAAAATATCGTGTGACATACGACGGAGCACTAATTCAAGTCGCGGGTGTTGTGGTGCCGCAGGGCCGGTAAATCATGCCGCTCCCAAGCTCCGAATGTAAATACGGCATGAGCAGGCACGCCGGCACGCCCAACAAGCAACGACGTCCAATGGTGTTAATAAACTTAACACATGAATATTAATACATATAATGCTACTGTCACGTACTATGATATGAGAGAGCAGTCTCATTATGTTAGTAATTTAGGGGGGTCGCTGTCAATCAACGAAGTTTCCGGAAATAACTCCTTACAAGTGCAAGCACGTGCCATGGCAGATGGTGCAAAGTAGTTTTTAAAACTAAACACCTATACGTTCAAAATGTTCCTTTGACGGCCCTCAATCTTAACGATTTTGTAACACGCCATTATTTCGAAGATATCGCTCATCAAAACGATACCGTTAACCGTTTAACTATAAATTATTGGATGCTTGTTACAAGGGTTCTGTATAAGTCTAGTTAGTACAGCAGCATATTCCAACAAATCTTAGTGGAAAAGACCAAACCTTCTTGATATCATTCTTGATAGACCAGTGAGTATTAGTGTATTGACTAGAACAGAAGGCTAAAGAAATGTATAGCTATCTGTTTGGAATCCGTACTGTGCTGAGCCCTAAAAAGTCTTGCCAGCAATTTGTAGCGTGCACCATATAAGGCACAATTACAGCGTAGATAAATGAAGAGGCGTGCCGGGTAAGGGCCGAGGAATAGGACGAGCGTCGGCACGTGGTAACCGACTATTTTTAGGCCCGTCGCCACCCATCTACAACTACTTTTTTATTTAAAAGCGTTAAGTTGGTGCAAAGAGCTATATTTTTAATAATTTATAGAAATAACGTTCAGTGAAAAATAGGACTCCACGTAGAGTTGCACAAGTAAAACTATAAGGTCCCTTTCACTTTGAAAGAAACACACAAATAGAAAAGATTCTCAGAAATACTTAATCAATATACTGTTAATAACACAAACAAACCATTAAAACTAAATGTAATACTAGCTTTAGATATCCGATCAGAATTCTTTTCTTGAAATCTGTATATAAGCACAAAAGATATCTAGTCTGATATAAATATGTAGATTTCATTCAAACCCATTACATTTATGATTTAGAACACTCCCAAAACAATAATACAAAAAGATTCATTTAGAAGAACACTAAATCAAGTGTCTTGCGTTTGGAGTCGCGGTCACAAATGGCTCGATGATGTGTCTTTATTCGCCGTCTCTAAATACATTAAGGGCGAAAAGAAAAACTGTAATTCACCTAAACAAATGTGCATCTAAATTTGTAATGACGTATTCATATTTGTTGAAATTAAAGTAAGTCAAGCGCCACAATTCCCTGAGTCCGTCTCAGCGTCCACCATATCCCATATTCAGTCTCAAATTACTATTTGCCAGTAAGATCAAATCTCTGATTGAATGAACAGAAAGCTCCAAAATTCCGGGGCCGAAATTCGGCAGGTGTTGCACCAAGTTTAAATTTATATATATGTTTAACTATGTATGGAACTATGGGTATTTGTTTTGATAATACGGTAATAGAATAAAAAAAAAAAATAATTTGGTTTGAAATTCGTAAGAGTTAAGTATCAGATAGAGAAAGCAATTTTAATAACAGACTGTAAGTAGCTTTTACTGGTGCATAAACAAAACGAGAGCATAAACAAATGAGTGCTTCAACATGTGCAATAAAATTTGGAACGAAAATATTGAAACTATAAAACGAATATTGAGGAATCTTATTAAAAATTAAACAAGAAATGCCTAACTTGATTCAGGTGCTAGAGTTCTTTACACTTACATGTTTCATAATGAACATATAAATCAGCTAAACCGCAAAGGGAAATTATTGAACGATTCTACTGCCTCTCTCGGAGTTATAGCTTTGGGGAGCAATTAAATTTTTGTAGTCCACTTTTGGAGTACACGAATGAACTACACGTCACCTCAGTAACTTTCGACTTCTTCGAGTAATTTTGCACAAAACGCATTAATGTATATTGTTAAAAGGAAATGAAATGCTAAGGCTAATTGGTTCAATAAAATAATTGTAGAATTAAATCTATTTCGGATTTGATTTTGAATAACATGTGTCATCACATTTCCTATGCCATGTCTTTTGGTCAGAGTAGCAATGCTACGACTATTTGGTTTATACTTTAAAGGCAGTTCATAATGCGGAAATGTTTTTCAACGCTTTTCTTAAATGCAGACGCAGTTAAAACATTTGCAAATGTTCGTTGAACTGTACAGTGCACTAATGAAGGCGTCCCCTCCATGACTACAAACTACTGTTGGCAAAGCATAAAATCAATTATAGTAAAAGTACTCACGATTACTTTCCACTTTTATGAATATGTAAAGGGCACATCACTCGTTTATTATTTATCGACAATTTCGAGATTGTACTTCAACATTTGAGTCATTTCCCTTGCCCCTTCGGAAGTAGAACAGAGCTTTAGAACTGTTCACGCAAACGACAAGTCACGATTAGTATACTCTCTATTTTCAATACTCGAAATGGTTTAACGGTAGGCTCTTTGTTAATAGGAGTATATTTGAGTGTTGGTACATCTGACCTCTTAAGTGAGTGATATTTCAAAATAAAATTCTGCGTTTCGATTCTTGAAAAAAATCGTAAATAAACGGCGAGCTTTGATGGCATCCTTCACTCTATTTAAACCTAGTATTGGTGTATTTAAAACAATACGTTCGTATTCCGAACAATCAAGTACATTATTTTGACTATGAGGTAGATTTTTTTTGTTCAGTGTTGGTAAACGAGTCCTATAGCTAACTAGTTTGTTTCGGGAAATAGACTGCTGTTATGGACCCACAACATTTTTCTGCGTATTCGATTCTTTCTCGAGTAATAGTCAATTAAAGTGCACAGTGGAACGCAATCGATAGGAAAAGGGCTTTGCGCCTTGGGGGACATTTCCTCACGTACTCCGTCGCCATCGTCAGCCCTCATTCAGGGAACGAAACGTGCACGCAATCCACAATACGCACCGGCTATTTCGATTCTAATGTAGGGATGGAATCGATACAAATGTATTTTCAAACCAGTGTCTATGGCTGGAGTCACAAAGTTATTTTAACAAATAACAGTTACCATCGTCGGCTTTACGCTTAAGATTTTTTTCAATTATAAGTCTGAAGCCTTAGTCTTTATATCTGTCATCATAGCATCGTCGCTCCTAAACGGGACTGGAGTTGATCTCAAAGGGAGTTGATCTCAAAGCGGGTTCTATATCTTTGGGGGCTAATTTAATCAGATCAAATACAGCTAAGATCATCTCGATAAATACCTGTTCAGCCGTTTAAAGATCAGCACATTTGTCAGTTGGTGTAGGGATCTCAGTCATAAAATTAATACTTATTTTATTTCAACTTCCCACTAATCAACTTGATATTTGTGTATTTCGGATGAACCAGGACTGCCTGTCAAGTGTGTATTTACAAAATTTACAGTAGAACTGTTGCGTTTGAGGTCATTAATTGCTTTCGACGATTGTTAGCTTCCGGATGATGGTGACTTTACTAAAGGTAAAGGTACCTACACTATTTTGTATCAAGGCTTTTTAAACTTTAATTTAATGTGGAATTCCAACACTATGCCACTTATTATACATATGGTTCAGCGTCAAGTAGCCACAGTTAAGTATACGTTTGAACATGAAAACAAACACAATGAAATTGAATTGCTCTATAATCTTAGCTCACGGCCAAAAACAATCCGATTAGTGACTCGCTTTTCCATTATTTTCGATAGGGTATAAAACAAAAATAGTCAACGTTCAGAAAAAAAAATGGCGGACTCTGATCACGACTTATATTACACGTACCATTTCAACTGTTTTCTAACCTATGCAATTTAAAATCTATTTGACGTATACAATTGTAATTATGTTTGACAATAGTCACTTTTAATAGTAATATTTTTTTATGGTACTAAGCAATGATGTTGTTATGCTCACTGGTACTAAGTGACGGGAGATGGAAACATATGAGTATAATAATAGAAATTTGAACTTGTCGGATTGATTTCAATAGATTTTTTTTTATTAAATACATACCTATAGATGGGCATTATACATTTGATTTCTATGTTGTCACTATTGCTACATATTTCTGTAGATCATTACCAAGAAACTTTAATTGAAATTGGCACTGAAATATTGTCGCTGTAGCCGAGAAACTTACTCGTTCGTTGTAATGAACTTGGCTTTTGTCAATATGTTTTTTTTTTTAAATTTCTACTTTCACTAAGACAGGAGTCAAGGTCTCAGGTAAATGTTGATAGCATAATTACTATGTACAGAATAATAAAAACACATTCGTTAGCAAACGTAAGAAACAAAAATATATGGCCAACATAAAATGAAAAGATATAAAATTACAACAAAACATAATTACAATAAACCATTCCATCCACTTATACTTTCGTTTATATTGAACATAATTATGATTATGATAGAAGAAAGTTTACATAGGTAATGACAATTAAGAACGAAAGTGTCTAATTATTACTTTCTCGATGAATTTTGACTAGTGTTGGTAGGATGAGAAGTGTATCGCGTGACGAGCTGCGCCGGAGCAAAACGATTACGCTTCTGCTTTGGTACTCAAGGCGATATAGTCAAATTTACCACTTAGACGAAAGATCCAATTGAAGACACTCACAGTAATATAACAGTAATTCTACATTAAAAAGCAAACATCACCACAGCAAACGTTACCATTGTTTATTGTCACAAAAGTCAAACTTGTACTATATTGATTGTGATAGATAATATATAACAAACGCGAATCCGTAAGTGAACGTGCGTCTAGCCATAATTTATGTATAAAGTTCTTTCTTATGTTTAGAACACTCTAGAATTCACCGCCTTACAACAAGAATTAACAAAGAAGAGAAATTCAGATAAACGCGATAATCGTAATGCTATCGAAGTATCCATCGCAACGCCCAATCAACACAAACCGTACTCATTGGTCAGTTTTAACTAGCCGTATCGCAAGATCGTGATTCACTTTAAAACTCAGTGAAAGCCGAGAAAAATGAAATAGGTGTGCGTTCGCAATGTAACAATGAGAACGGATTTCTGTAAAGTAGTTTTGATTGCAGGTGTTTAATAACTACATTTGCCTCAAGCACGCGACTCTGGAATTCTAAGCCGGATGTAAGGGATGCCGTTTTCGCACTTATTAACGGCGCTACAACTCCCACGAGAAATTTTGGATACAGGTGGGGTGCGTGCACAGCGCAGGGGCCGTGATATTACACCAGGAAGACACACCCGTAAACTACAATCCCATGTAATTCCAATCCACAAAACACGGATAACATTGTACACGCAAGTACAAGAACATACAGAAACAAAGAGATAATTCGGATGCACGTGATAAGAGTACAAAATGAAATCAACAACAACAAAATCAAGCTTCCATATAACATGACTTCTTCACTTCAATTTGTTAGTTAGTTAGTACCGAACAATAGTAAACAAAGGTAAAACAAACCCAGGAAAAGCATAAAGGGGTTTTAAGACAACTATTGTCTCTATATTTATATCGTAGAGAAAAAAAAATAAAATCTTTTGCATAGACTTCACAGCAAATGAAAATTATACGAGTGCACGTTGCCCCAGGTCGGCGAGCCGGGCGTTCAGGTTCTATAACACAATTTATTCATAATATTTATGTAGTAGGTAGTATGGTATAGGTAGGCGGCGGAATAACGAGCGGGCGGCGCGCGAGGGTTGCAGCGGGTCAATGACCGCGCCGAGGTGACGTCACCCGCCCTACAGCTGGCTTGTCTAGTGACGTCATCGCACCGCCCTCTGCGCCCCCACAACTAAACAAAAGCAATCGTGCCCGTACGGAAGTAAGATTCAAAATCACAGGTCACGACAACGCGGTTACCACAAGTCTATGTATCTGATATTATAACATGATATCATGTGGTTTTATTTGAAGAACGGAAACACTTGCGTTTCGATGGGAACTTAATATTAACAAAATTTAACAGCTGTTGTCTAAATTAAATCTGGAAAACGGGATATTAACACAGTATACATGTAAATATACAAAATTCATGTGTGAGCACATTAATAAAATCGTTTGTGCAAGAAATAATTCTGGGATCGTTCGTAGCACTATTGAAGACAAATCGAAAATGGACAGGTCTTCAACAGTTCATTGTCTCGCAGTCACCAAGCTAAAATACAATGCAGTGAATTTCGGCGTGAGTGATTAATTGACCGCATTGGAAAGACGAAACGCATTAAGAAGAGCAACAGCAAGCCAAATAAAAGTACCGTAGCGGTGACTAGCGGGATTCTCGTCATTTCTCATCGTGCAGTCAGCGCCAACCGCCACCACTGCCGCCAGTCACTCTCCAAATTGTGCTCTCGAATATCTCAAGAACAATTCACATGCAACTGTATCTAATGGCAGTATGAACGGTTAATAGTCTGGGAATAACGCTTGCAAACAACGTATTTAAAATGCAGGTGCCAGATTAGGTCGTACAGATAGTCCAAACAATGACGTTTACAGCACTGTATGCAAATAGAACACTGTTCTGAATTTCAATAGCGCAAAAAACGTAACTACTCTCGGATTTCTCAGGATCGTTTTTATTGAAGTTTTCGCAGTAGCCGGTCTAATAATTAAGCTTGATTCATGCATGACTAAGACTCTGTTTTTGTGACGCTGAAAAAGATGCCTACTGTACGTGATGAGCAATACGATGTGTTGAGAAGCCATGTTGCCCATAAACATATTACCACATGACGACATTGCACTAATAATATTTCAGCTGTTAAATTTGACAATCGGTTTCATACAGCCGAGAGGACTAATGGCGGTTATTTATCGTGGCTGTTTCAGTTTAATTCAGTATGAGAAATTATCAACTCAGCTTTCTCCCATTTGGTATTCAGAGCTAACTACTAAATGACTTCCTATAGAATTAAAGACCTAAAATTAATTACACAGAAATACATTTAAGTTAAGTTGGGTGCTTATGAATAGAGTATCCATTTTAGCCGACGCATTATCGTCTTTCTAAGTCACGATTCTGTTTTCATACAAGTATACAAGCATTACAAGCAACGAGGGTTGATTACGTCACATTGGTACTTTAGTAGAAATGGTAACTTAAAAAAAAACTCTTTCAACACTTTTGTATGAAAACAACACCATGACAGTAACGAGGTGAGACAGTGCGATCACTTAGGTGGTTGCTTTATGCTTGGACTGTACAATTGGACATACATCTGTCTTGTCTAGACAACCGATCTATTACATTCAGAACCATTGCGTCAACTTGTTACCTTATCTTACTCGACACAAGAATGAGGTATGATAATAGCCACGCAAGTTTTTGGAACTACTGCGTAAGGAACATAGTTTAAAAAAACTGTGATATTACGTTACAGTTTTCAGACGTTCACGTACATTCTCAAATAATACCAAATTGGAACGCATGTCCAAAAATGAGTAAAATATCGAATATATTTATTTCGAATGAGTGAATGATATTTATTTGCTTAATATATGGTTTGCAAATAGTGGTACAAGTATACATAATCAAATTGACTTATCCGCAGAACAAAGATCTATGTGGAAGACTACTTGTTCTCAGGACCATAGTACATTTCGTTTGTTCTTCTTCGCTGCATATGTCCGATCGACCGTTGTTCCATTTTGTATTTCCGAAACGAAATACGATATATAAATTCTTAAAACACCTTTACATAGGCCTTAGTTTGAATAACGAAATTGTTCTCGTAACGTACTTATCCTCTTCTCGCTATATAATCAAATTGGACTCTGTTCTTCGGATAAGTCGAAATAGTCCTCATATTTTACAGATATTGGCATACAAATTTTCGAAAACAGTATTTCATTGCAATTTGTAGCTTGATGCCGACGTTGATCGCGCGGAAATCACAGTTTAACAGGTTATTTTAACGTTAGTTAGATTCTTTTTTCTTCTTCTTTTAGGGCTCCGACTGAGCCCTTTTTGGATTTCGCTAGTATCGAGTTTTCCGCTTTAGAAATTTTATAAGCTTCTTTCTGCAGGTTCCGCTAGTCAGCGACTATTGTGGGAGTACTATGTGAGAATGTACAAGCTTTCGTATCATATTTTGAATTTTGATGATGCAAAACTGTTACTTGAAAGTAACGTATACAATACATATAGACAAGTGTTAATATCTGTGTATGTTACGTAAGACACCCCTAAATTATAATGTTTAAAAGTCATCTTTTTACTGGACGTATTTCTAATGTCGCCATGACAATATCAAAAGTTTAAATAGGTTTTGGGTCCGTTCAGGGCAACGTTCTATCCTTCTCGTCATAGCTAATCTTCTTAGTGTGCCGCTTCTCTACGAAGGTTGGCGACCATCATGGCTATTCTCATTTTTGAAGCTGCCGCACGAAAGAGGGAACGTGTAGCGGTGGAACCAATCTCCCAGGTTCTTCAACCACGAAGTTTTCCTTCTGCCTCGACTACGCTTTCCTTGTTCTTTTCCCTGCATTATTAGTTGAAGAATCCGGTATCTATCGCCCCTCGTTACGTGGTAAAAAAACTGCGGGTTCCTTTCTTTTACAATTCTGAGTATTTCCAACTTTATTCTCATTCGACGAAGAACTTCAACATTGGTGAACTTTTGTACCCACGATAAGCCAAGGTTACGTCAGTACAGTCACATCTCAAAGGACTC
This sequence comes from Hyposmocoma kahamanoa, assembly GCF_003589595.1. Lineage (NCBI taxonomy): Eukaryota > Metazoa > Arthropoda > Insecta > Lepidoptera > Cosmopterigidae > Hyposmocoma > Hyposmocoma kahamanoa. The sequence goes on along the minus strand of NW_020654810.1, from coordinate 7,514,855 downwards.
CAGTTTTGGGCATAACGCTGGAGTCAAGGTCCTACACTCACATACCAAACAGCAAGATACTGAAGACATAACAGCGGATCAAACGCATGCTGAGTTTAAGGTTGATAGCTAATGCATTTGCATTTTGGTAACTTTCGAAATATTGGCACTTAAGGTTTTTTTCTCTTTGAATTTGCTTAACAAATTTAAGTTTTACTTACATAAGTTATAAAAAAACTATATAAAGGTGGTTGTAGATCTTGTTTCGCTGATTCTAGATTTGTTAATAGCTCAATTTTGCTAAAAATGTTGATTACGTTACTTATGATATGGAGGACTGATGAACTAAAAACTTTTAAATATTCCGGTCTTATTGGACATCCCGTTTTTGAATGCGTCTGTTAAATTCATTGAGAGGCGTTCTTATGAAAATCTCATACCAAGTTGCATGCTGAAAATGATTGCATGATGATGATTACTTAACGGTACATGCCTTCCGCTAGTTGTCGAACTGAACAGGCCGCAAACCTGCGTTAACTGAACATTGTTGGTAATTAAATAGCTTGTTTTACTGCGTAAATACCAATTAAATAACCAGATTTTTGCCTTTATCTAACTTTTATGTAGCCGTTTTTATGATCTATATATTTATGTTGGGCATGATTAAATAATATCTATATAGAAATTAATAATAAAATTATTTGGGATTATTTGGGATACCGTTTTCAAATATAAATCTAATCAAAGTTAATACAGAATAGAATAGTATATTACTACTCTATTTTCACAGATCGATATTTCCAATTAACATTACGCCATCTATATGTTTTGGTTATTTTTGTAAACAGTCATATTTATTTACTAACATTATGCTCCCCGAATTTTGTGAAAAAGAAATAAATAAACAAAAAACAAAATTCGAAAAAAAAAACGAATTTTGTGGTAAAAATAATAATGAAACAAAAAACAAATTAAAAACAGAAGGCGTAGTGTTCATTGCAGGTATAGAGATATAATACATTACTTAAAGTTTGTATACTGTTACCAGGCAAGTTTATATCCAGCTAAATAACATAAGAGTGTTTAAAGTGCGATAATCCCCCGTCAAAGGTGCAAGTTTCTAGAGCCGCATCGACACAAGGAGTTAAAAATAGCGAAAATGATATAAAAAATAGTTTTTTAAGCTTGAGTTAGACTTGAATAAAGTATGAGTAGCTAAGATAACAAAATGTATGAATAGATTCTGATTGTGCGTAGTTCGTAGTTTTAAAAACGCTGTTACCGTCCTATGAACAAGTGTTGAAGAATTTTTGAGAAGTTGGTCTTTGAAGTACGTAATATACAATTAACATCGTATTATCTCAAAATTGCGTTACAAGTATGTCATTCATATGCGATTTAATTTCAAAGTGACAGGAGAACACTGTTGTCACACAAACACAAATATTAGTTGTCATGTGCGATATACAATTTAATAAAAAGCTATACCGCCGAAAGATGGCTACTCAATGTAACAGAGTGGTTTTCATCTACATTAATCGAAGTTAAATTTTCTTCGAATTGTCAAGCGTCGTTAGTCTTCATAACGATCAATTTTGTTAATGATTTCAAACTTGATTGATATAGGTATTGGTCACGTGGTAGTCCTCGAGACAGTCGCGTGATCGACTCCCGTATCTCTGCGTAACTGTCACATCAATTAGTCTAATTAAAAACTACGTACTCATTATTTTGTTTTGTTTCTAAAATACGCTGTCATACTTCATAAGGAGAGTAGCATGCTTAGAATTGCTTGAGCTTATTACTTGTTCTCACGCGAAGCTCCCTGCTCGTATTCTTAGCTCTTCACAAAGATGCTTAATAATTATTATTTTCAGTTATACTCCCTCTGTGGTGCATTTTTGACGACAAGAGGTCACAACTCACTATTTGGCAATACCACAAATCACTGTTCTACTTGTTTCTTTATAAGTAATGTCCTTTCAGAAATACGCTACAATGGGGAAGCTTCAAATTGGAGAGGTTAGAAAGCCGGCCGGCAAACGCCGGTAAGCTCAGCGGCGGGCGGCGAATACACGGCGCGTAGGTGTGGGAGTTCAGATGTTCGCAACTCACATGTGTGTGGAGCGGAGTGCTATAGCCGCTGGTGTCAGGGCTGGTCACTCACTGCACTGCACTGGGTGCCGGGAGAACGAAGGTCGCAACTCGCGGTGGCCGTTCGCGCGGCCGGCGTCTCGGGGACTGGCGCGCGGCGGTGGCGCTGCAACGGCGCGCACCCCGCGCCCCCTCCGACGCCCGCGCAACCCGCCCTCCAGATGGTGCCGGCTGGCGTTCACTTGCAGAAACCTCCAGAATCCGTCCGATACCACTACCGGTACCACTACACTACGCTTTTTATAGCTATACAAAAGCTCGTAGTTGAGATGCATTATCGAAAGTCAAGCAACTGCATCGACAGTACTTGTCATGTCGTGTAAAAAAAATGTACATTAAACAGGCAATTTAAACTATCTTTCGAATTTTCGATTCGATTGCTGAAACATAGGTCCTATAATGCTTGATGTGAGGGATTTCAAGTGTTTAGACACATTGTGGTTCATACGAAAGAAATATGAAAAATGCTAAATCAAATGCTAAAGCAAGCTAAATCACTACGTTCTTAGCGATTTTTGAACAATAGTTTGCGAAAGCAATATTAGCTCTTCGGCGCATAATAATAGAGAGCGGCTGTGCGGTAGCCAGTAGCTAAGCCTTTATTAGCGCGGGCAGCGGCCGGGAGCCGACGACCCCGCCTGCCACGCTTCAGCGACCAGCGCCGCCTCGCCGAAACTTCGCACTTCACTTTTCCACCAGTAGGAACAGAACAGAGACGCGCGAGCCGTGAAATTGCCGCAAAACTGACGCAACGCCCAGCTACCACGTGACGATCTACAAATACCATCCAACAAATAACAAGAGATTTGAACTCAACTTTATCTTGAAAGAACACCTTCATCTTGTCAGCTAGAACTCTTGATCTTTGAGCGTAGGCATCCAACAATCTCTTCGTCGGCCTCAGCCTGAGAAGAACATTAACCGGACAAGTTTACAATGACCACAAAAACACTATTAAGCGAGTTATTAAACAATAGCATGATTTCAAAACCACAAATTCAAAATTCGACAATAACAGTGAATTTCACTTCAGGAAAACAACAAATAATAATTGTAAAGCTCATGAAAATTACCTAAGACTGCATGCAACATGCAGGTTAGTCAGGTACAGACGGTTACGAAACGTGTCGTGTGCAATTTACATTATGTTATGCATAAAGCAAGACAATTCTTGGAGCAATTAGCTTTACGTAGCCTCGCTTTCCCCAAAACTAGAAACGCATTCGGCAAACTCGTGTTTGTATGCTGTTTGAAAACTTTGCAAGATATTTATTGTTTCAGCTTTTGATGCGTCTACGTGGAATCCACATCAATGGAAATAGTATAACTGTCATATTATACTTGCGTTATCGAATTCTGCAGTTTCAATTTTTCTGAAGAGTTGCAAAGATGCTTTAGGCTCCAGAAAGAGAAAGAAATATTCCGATTATTGCAAGCTTATGAACGGCAAGTGATGTGCGATACAAAATATTCGTGGATTAACCAATCAGGGAACAATGGAGACATTAAGCGTTGTCCGGGTAAGGTAAAGTTTGAAGCAAGTCGTGCTGAATCTCAATGAGGTGGTTGCACGCGACTCAATCCACACCACGCCTCATAAATGTCTTTATTATAGCCGCTATAAGTTGACCCCTGAAAAAACTTCTATTAATAGCCCGCCGTGCGTCTTCAATAGAATGTGTATGTACAGTTCTTGCCCACCATCATCAAACATACTTCACAAAGTAGACGTTGCTAGAAGAAAGGTTCATCCACGCCGACTCTTGCTCCTGAAATATCTTTGTATCATTTGTTACATCAAAAGTGTTAACTATTTTTTGTGGCGCTTTGTTACTTAATGGTATTGTCTGCATCACTTGCCGGTCATGTCAATAAATATATCTATTACAGCCAGGGCTTTGATTATAATGGTGGATATAGTCGGAGCTATTATAAAGCCAATATGATACATGAGTCATGCTTGCCAAAAAAACAACCATCGCGCAATAACCGCAACTATTTTATAAAATATAAAATGTAACATCACTCACGCCTATACTGATTTTAGGCTTGAAGAATTTAGCTCGAGTGAAATCATTATGCCGCGCAATTTAATTAACTTAAAGTAATAAGTCAAAAATAAGAAATAAAGAATGCAAATTATACAAGACGAAGTGAAAGTGATATCTATGTCATATAACAATCGACAATATTGTCAGAACATAATTATTATGTATTGAGTTCTTAGGTTCTTCTTTATAGGTCCCGTGGTCACGCTTACTGCAGGGCAATCAATCGCAATTTAGAGCCGAAAAAATAGTTTCAGAAAACAAAATTCGTCAAGCGGACCGCAGCGGTTGAACAAAAATTTTAATCTGTCAAGTAACGAAATTTATAAATGGCGATATACGCGATGGCGTACTGCGATGGAGCACTGATGAGCGCTAAATATTATTATACGCCAATATCACGCATTTAGATTGAGGACACTTTACACATATTGATAGCAAAGTTACAGTTAGCTAGCGGATGTCACGACGTCTTTATTTTACGGCGATGGCCTCTGTCTCCAATTACGAACCATTACTCATGCGTGTGATATTTAATAATAAATTATTATTTATCAGTGGCTCGTTTCAAGAAGGGCCGATTGCATCCTTTTGCTACCAATAAAGGCGCTATAGACGCAACCACCTGGCTTGTCCCTAGTATATTGATATATCCCAACATATAAACCCACAAGATAATAAGAACATTCACTTCACTTCGTAGACCTCTCGCTTTTGTCATCCATAACTTTTTCGCTTCTTGTCTGTACTCGCAGTGCTAATTTTTGCCTATCCGTCGTCTCTTCTGGTTACTTACTTTGGCCGTCATTAAAGATCATCTTCAATCTGGTTAAAGTATATCGAAGTCGACATTTTCAAAACATCCTCCCAAGTGTAACAATGTCTCTCTGAAGCGGCCATCGAACATTTCGCCGGATATGGTATTCCGAACCGATCTTTAAGTCTGTGGCGTCTTTAAAACCTCTAGGCGAATATTTATGGCTCGTTGAAATGTAATCGCAATCAAGCTTATATCTTCAGCAGACTTAATTTGATTTATATGGCAGTCTTAGGTTAAGTTACTCCCGCTCTGTTAAACCCCGGTCTCTATTAAGTAATTGGAATCAAAGGTTTACTGGTTCTTTAACACGTTTCTCTTTTATGTAGAGTTAAATTAGATTATCAGTGAAAGGAAATATATACAAAGTTACTAGTATGTTGAAAATTTCGAAAAATTCTCCGAAAGTATGTGATGTCCTCCTCTCAAGGGTTGCATAAACTCTAATGGAATTCTAAAATATATTTTTTCAAAGTTCGACTCGTTCACCGTATCAACGGGTCTGTAAGTTATTATCGACGATAAAGACTCGAGCTTACAAGGCGTCTTGATTTTGATAGGACTAGAATCTTTTACGTTCACTTGCTACGTTACGCCTACGGGTTTTATAAGTTTTTTACTCCAACACAAAATGGCAATGCACATAACAATTTCGGTTTCTGATTGCGTCTGTGTTTAATAATCCGTCTGCGGGTTACCAAAATTGCGCGGTCATTGACTGGTGCAAAAACAACAGATTATTGCCGAAGTGCGTTGTGCGAATTTTGTTGTCTATCTACCGTTGCGTACATAGCCGTTGGGTAGAATTCGGTATCCATGATTATATTCGTAAAGTAAACAATGTATTCCAAAAATATGTTCACCATATCGTTTATACGTAGGTATTATCTTTAGTTTGCGTTGTTTTATACTCTATTTACACCAATTATATATAATTCAATGAAATTCTTATTTCATAGGTATTATTGATAAAACTCTACTATTCATTCATAAGGCAAATTTCTTTGAAAATAAAGAGTATTATTCTAATTTCGTTTCGTTGCCGTTGATTTTATTTTGTTGCAGATTCCTTGTTTGGTTTTTGTTGATTTTTTAAATTTGTTATGTAGTTTTTTAAGTAACATAATAATTGAATCCTTCTTATTTTCTTTATTATTTATTCTTAAACTACTTTTTGGCTCTAAATCGATTCTCTCTTCGTTACGAATTATCTTGATAAGATATTTAAAACGATTTTTGTTCATTAGATTTTACGTCACTACATCCCTAGAAACTTCAAATCTCAAATGTTACCATACCCATGCTGTGTGAAATGAACTAGTAGCAGTCGCCAAGCAGTAATGTCAGCAATACTGCGTTCCAGTTTGAAAGGGTTAGGATGCTGGTGAAATTACAGGCGCATGGGACTTGTCAGCTTATGTCTCAGGGTAACGGGCGCAGTGGCCGTGCCCCTCAGATCGCTTTCAATTGCATTGAAAGCTCTGAGAGGCACTGCAATTGATATGGACAGGCGTGTAGCTTGTGACTTGTTGGTACAGTCACTTGATACTATATAAAAAAGAAACTATACATGCCTTATGTTATATGCTGTGGCATAGGTAAACGAAATTGGACTCAGACTCAAAAATAACTTAATGTTTTTTACAACATTTTTCATTATAGCAGCCTAATAACAGGTAATATAATCAGTCTAAACATACATTAGAACCTTCAAAATGCAATTGAATTTACATAATGATAGCATCAGAAACTGACTCATCTATTGTCCTAACCGAATCAATATGCAAGTTTTTTCTAAAGTGAATATTTTTCATGAATATTGATGAAGCTAGACGGACCAAGCTTACACATTACCGGATCTTGTTTCGTTGTACTGGGGGCAATATACGAACAAATGTTCATAGTTTTATGTGCTGTTGACTGTACTAGGCGACGCCACTGAGGTAGTAGTCTGATGCAAGCTGCTATCAGACGAACTTAATGAATTCGAGACATCTTGCGTTTTCAGTATTAAATGTCTTAAGCTTAAATAATGTTTGATGGATCAAAAACTATTACGCTATTCAGAAACTGATCTTGTACTCTCGTTCTTTTTTCTCGCATTTATTCGACACGAATTCCATTGCGCTCTCCCCGCGCGGTCGCCGAGCGGTTTTCAACAGCTTTGAAAAATGCCTGGTAGGGTATTTTTATTTGACACCAGCAGCTTGATTTTGATTGCCTCTCCCGATCGGAAATTGCGTCTTTTCCGAGTTCCTCGACTCGTATATTATAGTAATATTGCGGATGGGCTACCTGATCGGATCAATTCCGATTTGAATTAAAATCAGAGCCCTGAAGGGCCAGCACGATAATCTCTATGCGGGAATGGCGGTATATATATAAACTATTTTTTCGTTTCACACAGCCTTAACCATGGAACCTATAATAAGGGCCCGAAACGTTAAGTTTGTTTGAAAAAACAAATACACGCGGAAAAAATGGCTTCATTTCCTATTATAAAAAAACAAAAAAAAAATTTTCGCATATTCTTAAAATGGGCGATAAAATATTATCTTCGTTTGTTTAAAGTTTTTTACTCTATTTATATATTTAGAGATTTTTGATGTTATTGAACATGTCAGCCCCGTTAGAAAAACTCGTTTAAAACAGCACGGATATTTTGGCAAACCCATTACTGGGCATACATTATACCTAAACCAAATTCTATAAAATATGAAAGCAACATTAAATATCTGTAGAGAAATAAAACGCATAAAGCTGTATAAGATTAATATCAAGTGAAAATAATTAAATCGAACATAGACACGTAATAGAAGAGGATGATTGTAAATTTCCACTGCACGCAATTTCTCCTGTGGCGCAGATAAGTCATTTTACTAGACACTGATCAGAGCGTGGCTATCAATTAGATTTAATCGATGTTACTAATCTAATAGCATTTCCTTTGGAGTATTTTCATAAATCGTTTCTTGGGAACAAGATGCCTACGTAGATGTCCTAGTGATAGGATCATAAATATATCGATTAACTGTTCATTTTAAATACGGAAGCATGCCAACCATTTTACAATGACAACATCGAAGAGTTCTTTATATACGCACCCTTGGTGTAATAAGGCCACATCTGCAAATTGACAACTTTTCACTTGGTCCCGAAATGACGTCGGATAATAGGTACATGTACATATGAAAATAGCTTTTAAATTGTTGGACCGCGTTCATTCCCGTTTTGAAATATTAGTATCCTTTGCGTCGTTTCTTAGAAGCAAGATTATCAAGTAAATATATTCAGTAATATAATAGTAATAGACCCGTAATGTATTCTGTGCCCTTATTACCAAAACAATAGAGATGTCGTAAAATTTTATTTTATTATCATTTATAGAATGATGATTAAATCAAAGATAAGCGAAGAGGAATTAATTAAAACAATTAACATGTGCGATGTTAATTATCATGTGAACGGGGAAGTTGAGGCTAGACGAACGGAGGCGCAGTCGCAGCGTACATTATGCGCTGTTGTTCATGTGTGAACTCAATTAGATAGTTTCGCTTGTGTCGTGACGGACACGGTATGCCCGCAATTCGTAAACGATTTACGATAATGTGATGTGACCATAAAATATTAAGTGCTTTTGAATGCACACTATCCCACTGATTTAGCAACCCATAGACCTTATTATACTTTTATAGGCGACGTCTCACATAGCGCACCTACAATAATATATGAATAATAATAATCAGATCTCAACATACACAACATACAAAAGACAATAACTGAAAAAAATAGTGAATACGCTGAACTCAAAGCGAAGTCACTAGAATTTGGCGATTTATCAATCCATTTTTTTTTTGCTAGAAGCATAGTGGTCAAGATAACAAACAGTAAAATACAGACATGTTCCGCCAAAAATAAGACAAGCAAAATGCAAAATAAGCTAACAAAACTAACTAAAAAAATAACGTACTTGGCACCAGTCATATGTATATTATGTCATTCGGATGATGTCAAATATGATATGAAAAACGATAATTAGGGAATCAAACTATTTTTCCGGATTTAAATCGTATATATTTGTTTTTTCAAACAAACCAACGTTTCGGGCCGTTTACAGGTCCCATGGTCAAGTTGACTTATAAAGCTACTTTTTGATTTCTTTTATTACGTCATTTTGTTAATGCGAATGCGAAATATAGGATACACACATTGTTTTAAAACATGCAGGGTTAGTTTCCTCTTGAAATGAATGCAATTTTTTTTATTCATATATAGTCGAATCTACAAGGAAATTAAAAAGGGAAGTGAAATGTCTTTGACAGTATTACGATTGCCGAATGTTGATTTCAAAGTAAAAATGCAAATATTCAAGCAATTATGGTAGGATTGTAAAATTAACAAATGAATCAAATGCGAATGTTAATTTAGAACTTTTCTACTGACTGCTTTTGTTGTGTTCGTTATCGTAGTCTCCTCAACTATATTTAAAAACGCATAACATGGAAGTCCTCAAAACGAGTCATATGAGACCAAACACAAGGTAGCTGCTGTATACTGTTGAGATCTTATTTTTTTAATTTTCATTGAATTGATATTTAATTATTTTTTGTGACATTACTCCACTAGTTTGTATATTATTAATACAAATATCGAACACTTACAAAAAATTCCATCGATACGGCTGGATTCGAACCGATGTCTTCTAGCATACCGTGCCAGACGCTATACCAACTAAGCCACGGAACGAACCAGCGGACCTCACGAATTTTTCTATGTGCTTGTTGTCGTGTCTTTGTATTTGGTTTTTCAAATTTTGTATCTTTTTATGTTTTTATTATTATATTAACTGACGGGACGAACAAGTCGTGCGCCTAATGTTAATCTACACGCCTGTCCATAACAGTTGCAATGCCACTCAGAGCTTTAACTCGCAAAGATCTGAGAGGCACTGGCCACTACGCCCGTCAACCTGAGACATAAGTTGACAAGTACCATATGCCTGTAATTTCACCAGCACCCTTAACACTTCAAAACCGGGACACATAAATGTTGACATTACTGTTTGGCGGCAGAAATACATATGGTGGCAGTAGTTCCCTAGACGAACTCTTTCACAAGGAGCTCTACTGCTACTAAAGTTCCTCTCACCTGTCTGCCATTTCCATCATCAGATCAGCTCTAGGCGACCAAAACATTTTATTGTCATTGGAATAACATAATACGTGCTAAGTTATATTGAAATCGATTAACGGAAAATATAATCCCATATAAAAAAAAGAACAATATGGCCACCGTTCACAGAATTTAATTAGCGGAGAGGTTGACGTGCATGTTATGATAAAGCTCACGGCTGGCGTTGGCGTTCCACCCGCGTCCGCTCACGGCAGCGCGGGCGCACGCTGCGGGCGCTACTTTCTCTGATAAATTGGTTTTCAGAGCCATTAACCTTGCATGCTTTTTAACAATCGTGACTACCTTTTTAAGGAACTGGATTTTCCTTTATAAAACCTTTTTTTGTTTGTAATCGGATTTCAATTAAAAATAAAATAGTCATGAACCATGTCCTAATAATGTGCCAGACCACCACACCAACTACCAGCTTTCAAACTACATAATTCCTTGTATTGGGAGGTGTAAGCACCGCCCAGAATACCCAGAATAATCGTTAGATCACCGGGGTCGTATTAATTGTATTTGAAATGTAAGTCACACATACAGTAATACGAAATTAACTGTACAGCAACTGTTGCTGCCTTCTTTTAACCGACTTCAAAAATGGAGGAGGTTCTCGATTCGACTCTACTTTTTTTGTATGTAAGTTACGCAATTATTCCGGCATTTGTGAGCTGATTTTGATGATTGTTTTTTTTTGTTGTAAATAGGGTATTGGTCCCATTTAAATTAGAAGAATATTCGAGAGAAATATTATTTAAGAAATATTCTGCCTCTAAGTGTGGCAAACTAGCGGATCAATTCGGTTTCGAGCACTTTCCGGTAACCCAATATAAAGTTTGAAGTCGATTCCTTTATAATTTTTAATAAAGATTATACTTAGTACCTTGTTATGATACCAAGTGACGGTACGAACAAGTACTACGAAGTAGTGGTAAGCGACACGCCTATCCATAACAGTTGCAGTGTCACTCAGAGCTTTAAATCGCAAAGGCCTGAAGGGCACTGCCACTGCACCTGTCAGCCGGAAACATAAGTTGACAAGTCCCACGGGGTAACCTATCACAAACTCGAATTTATTTTGTCCGAAATAACGTCCGTTCGAATTTTCATTACTCCGAAAACCGAACTATAACGAAACCGTATTGGATGTTTATCGCAAAGACACGATTAGGTGCGGTTAGGTTAGGTTAAGTTAAAGAAAAAACATTTTCCATTCAAAATTACTGTCGAGGTTATGAAAATTCGAGCGAACGTTATTTCTGGAAAATGTCGTTTCAGACTTCTGATAGGTAGGTAACCGTCCCACTGGTCTGTACTTGCCTGCACCCTTACCGTTCAAAATTGGAACGCAGTAATGTTCACTTTATGCCTGGCGGCAGGAATAGGTAAACTGACAGTATTTCAGCTCCACCGCTACTAAAATGCTCAATCAAGTAAACACTATACGTACAACACGACGAAAAAACAACAAAGTCATCAAAAAGTCGTTTAGCATTCAATAGAGCTCGCACGACATAAAGAACGACGAAAGTGTCTGAGAATTAAGACAACAATATACTGAACAAAGCTGCATTCGTAAATAATGTATGATTTTATCAAGAATGTGGGGTCAAATCACCTGACATTAGAGACACGTGGTCGTATAAGTGGGGCTGACAGGTCGCCACTTCGGACGAGTGTCCTATCTGACCACAATGCATTATTAATGAGGCCTGCGAAATTATTGAGATAATACGGAATAAGCTGCGTTCATATAGAACCGATATACACCCGATAATTGAAAAGGACAAATTTGAAGTTTTGCAAAACGGGTAATAATGCTTTTAAAAATAAAATAATATCAACTGTTAGGGCGCCGCAATTTAAAAAAATATACGTTAATTAAAATTTAAAAAATGAAAGAACATAATATAAAGTAATTTTAAACAAAAGCTAATAAAATTTAAATAATAATAATGATAATAATAACTTAACGCAACACTTTTGATGCAGAATAGTACAAAAAGGGGAAGGTTGATAATAGTTCTTCAAAAAACTGCTTCAGGCTGTAGTAACATTTTTCTATCAAATGACCCTTTTGGTGAATAAAATATATTGGGTCTTCGTCTCAGCCTTTACAACCCATAAAGCAACCAATAATAGGAATAACTATAATGATTAACGGCCAAGGTAAAAAGGAGTGCATCAATTTTCGGGTTTATACGTACGAGTAATTGTACGCTGAAACGAGTTACTGAACAGCCCTTTTATTTGACTGAATAATGACACTAATGAAGTTTATTTTCTTCACACACAACTGTGTGACAATATTATAACATTCTGTTGTAACCAAAACATTTGTTGTCTGTAAACGGTGAATCCTAAACTAGGATGCCCTGTGCTTAAGGTCTACGGCCTACGGATAAATTATTCTTAATACAATAACTGCGACAAGATTTATTGTTGTTAGGGTTAAGCGAAAATTTCATATAAACCATGCAAAATGTTAGAAAAGTAAAAACTAAAGGGGTAATTTTTATTACTTAAGTATTCAAGTATATTATAGTGAAATATTGAATAATATTTCAGGACACTACACTCGAATATTAAATCGTAATTCCTTATAATTTTCTAGAACATTTAAATAATAAAAATTGGCGCCGAAGTTAGGTAAACTAACCTGAAATTTATCTAAAAGGAACTTAACAATGCTAGCGTGCGTGCTTGCAAGTGTGTGTGTATGTGACTGGGACTGCGTTAGCGATGCACCTGTTTAACTACGTGTGACGTATACATATAAATAGTGCATACCAAAAAACTGTCTAGCCAGCTTCTTAGTTTCGTCTGAAATAACATACTTCTCATATACTGAAAATCAATGTATTGTGAACATACACTAAACTTGCCTTATAAAGAACGCTTATGATAACAAAAAACATTGTCCCCTCACGTATCGAACACTCCCTCGAATGACAAAATAATTCATAAGAGCATTGGCATATTTATTGGTATATTTCGTTTATATTTTGGATAACCAAGATTGTTGCAGTTTATCTTATTTTCGTTTTTATTTTCCTCAATAAATATAAATATGATATTTCCTCGTTATGGCAGAAAATGACTTAATGTAGAATAACGTGACAAAGTTGCATAAACAACTTTGTCGCTTGAAATTTGAAAATGTTTGCATTTTGCCAAATTTCGGTAAAACATAAAATGTGGAATCGTCTGTTACAAATTAACGTAGGACGGCCACGATATGCATAAGAAATATTCTTCGTTGAAAATTCAATTGCATTTATTTCAAAGTCACGGCGTTCTAACGACGATTTGTCTGTACATTAGTATAACATGTCAAATTAAAATTTCAAAACCCCCAATACGAAAAAGTGTACATCAAAAAGTTCAACAAAGTCACCATCCCTAAGTTACTTATTCGTCGAGATCAATTTAATCAGCTCAAACACGTGATCTACAGTAAGTAGTTGAGGTATTGGGTAGCGTGCATACTGTTCCGGTAGCAGCATCAAAACAAGGTTGCCATATAAAGCGTGAAACCACTGACAGCGGGTGCGGGTCGGGCAGGAGTCGGGCCGGGAGCACGGGGCGCCGGGTGTAATTCCGTGTATTTATATGGACGCGCCCGAAAATATAGGGAGGGTACTGCACGTGCACCCGGGGCGGCTCACCCGAGTCTCTAGCCTCTTGAGAACCGCATGAAGTCAGTGACAACGGTCTGTGACAACCCTTTACACTAGCTGATCTGGGGTCAAAACCTGAACTTATAAGGTTCCTGTGCGCGAACATATTATAGTGCCCTTCCCGCCTAATCAAGAGGTTGATAGGGAGGGTCACTATAATCAAAAACTTATGTAGAAAAGGTATAGGAGTTGGTCATAAACAGGAGGCAAATAATATTAGGTAAATAAATGAAGTGAGTAAAAAATAAATAGAGAAACATTAAAAAATATTTAGTAAAACATAATTAATTTTGATTAAAAAGTAATAAATATATCATCAGTGTCCATATTTTCAAATAACTCTAACACTAATTCTTATTATTTTTTCTTCGTTTTAAAAGACGCATCTTTTAGTTTTAAATTCTTTTTATATTTCTTCTTATTTCAAGGGTCATCATAGAGAAAAAGAGTACCTTTATAATAGTTTTTTTTTTCAGTTCTTTAGTTTATGTTTTGCAAGATAGTTTAGTTTTGAATTGCAAAATGTCGCAATGTATTCCTTTATCAATATTAATTGCAATTAACCACAGGCATGGTAACATGTTTATCAACTTGGCGTATAATTAATTAGCAATGTCAATGGCCCACATTACGGCATGGAGGAAGGTGGAAAGACGCCCTTTAGATCATAATAAGGTGGATAACAAAGCGCCCCTATGCCATAAAAAGACGTGATTGTCTCATGATGGCAATCTTGATGACATTGTTAGCTGAGTTGTATAATATCATGTTATATCATCTCTTCGTCTTTAGATTTATTGAAATGATTAAAACCGCGTCAATAAACTGTACTGATGTATTTCAAAGATTCCAAACCTTTAATGGAGTTCTTTGGCTATAGTAAACAAAATAAAATATTATGCAAAAAGGTTAAGGTTAAAATTAGTACGTAGCTTGTACAGCACACAACAAGGTGTGACGTCATACATCTGTGCTTACGTACACTTTCTTTATGATTTGACCGTGATGGTAGCTGTTATATTAAATTTAGTATACTTGACAAATATCCTATTGTTGTTGAGCAATAGGATGACAGGTAACTTATAAACCGAAAAAAAAAAAGTGATTTGATTAAACAAAATGTTAAGTGTCGGAACCAACAAGCCGCCTGGTGGTAAATAATACGCCCATTCATCTCTAACAGTTGCAGTGCCACTCAGATCTTTTATCGCAAAGATCTCAGCGGCACTGCCACTGTGCTTGTCACCCTAAAGCGTGAAATACACTGACAGCTAATGCGCGTCGGGCGCGTGTCGGGTCGGGAGCACGGCGGGTGTAATTACGTGTATTTATATGGACGACAATACACCATAGGCCCGGCACGGGCGCAGGTCGGATCTCGCGCCCGCGCGTGGTGGGTTCAATTACACCCGCCGTGCTCCCGAACCGACACGCGCCCGGCCCGCGACAGTTCTCTGTGTGTTTCACGCTTAAAACATAAAATTTACAAGCCCTCATACTAAACCGGAAAGCGGTAATGCTTGGGTTGGTACTGCTTGGTTGCTTAATAGATATGGTAGCAGTACTACCCTGGACGAATTCTTTTACAAGGAGCTCTACCGCTACTTAATGATAATGTAACTTGCTTACATCTGAGCTTATCTAGTAGCAGTGGAGCTTCCTGTGAAAGAGTTCGTTCAGGGTACTACTGTCACCTTACTTACAGTATTACCGCGTTCCAGTTTCGAAGGGTAAGGCTGCTGATGAATTTACAAGCACATAAGACTTGTCAACTTATGTCTCAAGGTGACTAGCATTGGAATTGCAATGGACAGGCGTGTTGCTCACTTGTTCGTCCCGTCACTTAATATTATTAAAAAAAAATCTAGAACAATGACTTCAGTAACAATTTTAAATAATGACATTGATCATCTATTTTTTTCAGTGTATTTATATTGATCCCAGTTATATGTCTGCAAAAAAGACAATAAGGAAACGAACATCATAAAACGTAATATACAATGATGGAGACGCGGTCGCAAGGAAAAAAACCGCCACTGGTAATCCGCAACACGTAATTTAGAGGACGGTACGACCACCCACGTGACGCCGGAACCGCGTGGACTCACCGCCACGACACGAGGAACAGATCTTTTGGACGCCATCCAACAAATTTACGAGACTGTAAATTTAGAATGTGCAGTATTTTCAAACAAAACGTCATCCGTAGATGTGTACCTACGCAGTGATTTTGCACAAACCCCAGTCTTATTTAATAAAAACTATGATGGGAGATCAGGCGACTGGCCGCGTAATACAAAAGACAGCACGGTCGCATTCTGCCTTTCCGGTTCAGTGTTAACAATGTTCTAGATAACTACACAAATCACATGGTCTCTAACTGGGGAATTCTTCTACAAAATTTAATTATCCAAATTGGTCCTACGGAGAATCGAATGCGGACTTTCTCATCGACTGCCCACAGTGCAAATCATTGGGCCACCGCGGTAAGTAGCAAGAAATAGCTAGCTACATTTATATCACAATGTCGTTGCCGTACGTGCACATTCGATATACGTATGCTATTGGCGACACTCATCTACAATATTTTAAAATACACGGTGAAATCTTTTGTATGAAATGTGTTTAAACATATGTATATTTTCTATGTAATTTTAATATCCATGTTATGCGCGGAATAGAGTTCGTTTTATCCATTCAATCCTGAATTTTATTCTAAAACAAAATACTACAAGGTAAGAGAACACGGTACCACAGACGTCCGCATAAATTTCACCCTAGTAATCCCACGTTATTCGATTGAAAGGATTACGATGTTCTTTATCAGCCCTACGAAGGGTTCGGACGATAAAACAGACAAATTGAGAAAGTCAACCCTCTCGTGTTTTAAAATTTAACCAAATTTGGTATAAATTGATTTTGAACTATTAATACTTTATCACTGTTACATGGTCTAATTTATGTGTCTATCGACAGTATAAACAGGTTTGTCAGAGAAAAATAAGGCTACAATTGTAGATATATAATTTGACAAAACTTTGCTAAAACTGTAATAAATAAACTCGGCAGAACTTTATTGTATGTTTCGTTCAACATATTGTCATAAGTCAACAACTTTGTCAACGACACCATTAGCAGAACTGGAAACAATAACTCCGCCCCATCTTCTCCGGCGAAGTTCAACAAAAGAACAACCTTCTCAAGGCGGTAGTTACGATGGCAGATTTTGATAAACGTAATTATTCCATCGGGGAGGACATCTATGGCTGTAGAATGCGGGTGCAATTAGATGGCAGGGCTTTGTGGGCACACAGTATAATGATGTCAAAGCCGCACGGTGGAACGAGCGCACCACCCTGTGCAGATATAGTTAGATATATCAAATTTTTACTGCACCCTCTTCGTCGTGCCGCGACCACTCGACTAGAAATATAATCGCTAGATACAGATCGTTTTGTAAACACGGCCGGGAGAGAGTTAGCAACGCGGTCTATATTAATTTTCATACTTTTGCTAATTGCTTTTTCACTCTCGAGTTTTATCACCATTTGTACCCGAAGCGGTGTGCGTTAATTGCTTTATAAATGTCCCCTTACATTAATAATAAAATAACATCTGTGTGCGGAGAATAATGGGCGCAATGTTTGTGACATCTTTTGACACATTCAAGTTTTCTGTATTCTTTCATGTGTCATTCTGCATTTGAAAGATCTATTCATTCCTCCCACTTATATAAGACAACTAGTTCTTTTAGTTTGTGAATGATTTAATCCACGTTATAGAAGTGAGATATGGTCACACGCCACGCTGTGAAGAAATAATCTATAGAGTGATTTGAAAGTGTTTATATGTTGTGTCTGGAGCATTCGAAAGCTCAACGGCGGCGGTGTGGGTCGACTGCGTGATGAGATCACGCGATACGCACGGTAGTGAAGAGATACATCACACTTAAGATGTATGTGATACTTCTCATACTAGCGCATTTAGCAAAACAAAAAAATATAAAATAATAAATAAAAAATAGTCAGACATATCTGGAATACTATGCGACACACGATTGCCAATTCTGTTTAACGGTAATGTGTAAAAGCGAGGAGTCAGACCAGCTCTTTTTTACGTCTGAGAGTGCTGAGCTGACTGGTAACCGAAATGCGCCTGTTGAGAGGAGCAAGAGACGTTATCCCGTTAGACAAAATTAAAAACGAGTTTATTCGAGGGACATTTAAAGTGGCGCCTATACAAGAAAAACGAAAGGAAAACCGCTTACGTTGGAATGGCCGCGTAATGTGTAGGGATGGCAGCCATACGACCAAGAAAATCTCAGGTTAGGCAGACTCCAGACCACTCGGATTGGAACCGTCCCAAGAGTCACGAAGGCGATGGGTGTAGACCTTTACTTAACTTACCTAAAGGCGCCCGGAGTCAAGGCGCCCGGAATGAAGGCGCCCGGAGTGACGCACGAGGGCTAGGTGGGCTGACCCAAAAGAAATGGGACACAATAGAAGAAATAAAAATCAGACATAAAGTAGCAATTAAATTAACATCTTCTAATATGGCCTTAGTACCGCCTTATTCAAATTATATAGTCAACCTACAATACAGTTATTGCGAAAAATTAAAATTAATTATTGATTTTGTAACAAAGCAGAAATAGCTGAAAATTGTAACAGTTTAATATTGATTACATAAAATTAGTACTTAAATAAAAAACTTTTTACCTGAACTTTACGAAGTTTTAAGGAACGCCAAATCAAGTTCTAACCATGACAATGAAAAAAAAAACAATTGACTATTTTTTATTTTCACATGAGACCTAAAATGAAAAAACAAAGTAAATTAGAATTAAAAAAAACTGCATTATTCTGGGGAGATTACTTGCGTGCCGTGCTGGTGTGTGTATTATAATATTGCAGTAAGTTTTTAAAAGCATTTCGTGTCTTGTTTGTTCCCGAGATCTCGATCGAGATCGAGAAAGGAGGAAATTGCTGCCGATATTTTCTAGAAATTCATAGCAATTTTAGTACTTATTGACTGGGCTTAAATTAGTCGTTTCCACAAGTTTACGTTTAGTGCGTTAGATTTTAGTAGATCTGCAGTAATAGACTAATAAAATGTAAGCTACAGGACGCTACAGGATGCTACCAGATGTCTCACAACTCAACTTCAGCACTTAAACAATTTTGAAATAGTGAATATTGGCGCTCATTGCTCTGCCTGTTTACCATGCAAATACGTACCGGCCGAGCGCCCGACGCGCGTCCGCAACGCGCATGCGCGCCCGACATGTCATGTGGAGCGAGACTCCATACTTTCCTAGGAAACAAATCACGTAGCCGCCACTTTCGACCACTCGACCACATCACTAAATTATAACTACATTCGAGACCAATTCCCAAATGGGGCCCACGGCATCATAATATTAGGGGCTTCTAAAAGAAAGTACTTTCTAAACTAATAATTTGTTACAATGTACAGAATTTCGACCCAATAACATTGTCACGTACAGTCTGCGACGGACTTACACGATTTAATTCTGCCTTACTATTTACATCATCAAGAGACTAGACGTAGCCTTGGATTCCACACCTATGTTGTGGGTTTTTTTCAAAATTCGCACGTTAGATTGGAATTCCCTGTCTGCAGACTTATTCCCTAAACGCTATAACTTGGACCTTTTCAAGGCGAGAGTGAGTAGACATTATTCAGATGTGCGTGTTTTATTGTCGACCTCATCGTCACTTCCAATAAGCGAGATGGACGTCAAATGCGCACTTATAGTAAAAAAAAATTTTTTTACTGCTTGGATGTTTGGTTATCGGATCCTCGGATTAAGGGACACCATGTGACGCAGCGCCCGCGCATAATTGTACAAGCTATTTACTTAAAGGCCCTGTCATTTCATTACCCGCATGTTTATTAAAAGAGCTAATACGATCGTCTTAACATACATTGCAAGAACTTGTACTTCATATAATTTCATTTCTGTAATCCTACAACCCAAGTCAGATGTAAATTTCTATGCAAATGTAAGACAGTATAAGAATAAATGAGCGTGGAGTACATTAAGAAGCCTCATTTCAGCCAACTATCTCACGAGGTACCGCAATGCAATTCTGCATCGATTGCTACGCTTGTAAATCTATCGCTTTCCGACATACTTTTGCTGCTTATTGTACACACAGATACAGAGCGTATCTGAGGCGATCAAATCTCCGGTCAGATTTACTTGTAAATGAAACAAAAGAAAAGGTCATTCATACATTCGCTCGGTGCTGAATACATGCTAATAAGCTCGCGATAGTCCACGCCTTGTTTACCAAGTAGGGCTGCGCACATTAATCAATACATTCTCTTTTTTACGCGCCACACTTAAAGATAAATGATTCGGAATTTTCCAACCAATTTTACGCGCTCTCTGATGGTAGGTAATTACCGAAATGGCCAATTATGTTCATTGCTGTATTTAAGGCGATTGTTGTCAGTGTAAATGCGTTGTTTTCTTTTGAGAATGAACATATAAATAGATCGTTTATTTAAAAACAAATGACTTAATCGCTGTTCTTTTTTAGAGCGAGGACGGAAAGCGTGAATCAATTGGAAAACAGTTCCGCTGGTGTCTAGACAATTTTGTTGTAAATTGTCACGCATTCGCCTTTCGTCACTTTCGGATATGTAGAAATTTTCTAGCGCTGTGAAACATTACATAATGGACTACACTCTTGGACACATAATTCGAGCCACCATGCATGTACTAAATGCAGTAGGTTTAAAAAAATTTTAGATTGTTCAAAACGATTGTATGACTTTGAAAATGGTATACTAAACGTGATTTACAAGAGGATTTGTTGAAAATTTGAATTTATAAAACCGAGGAAAGCTTTTTTCGATGATGACAATAGTGTTTTGTATTCTCGTAATTCGCAATTCCCTTCCTGTACACATGGCGCACCCTGGGCAACAACCTTACGCTGATTGGCAAATCCTGTTACCACGATGGTAAGCATTAAAGTGCATGCTGTCGATACGATAAAAAGCAGTTCTTTTTAATTTTTTTTATTATACTAAGTGATGGGACGAACAGGTCATGCGCTTGATATGATACGCCTGTCCATAACAGTTGCAGTTACCTTACCTTACCTATGTAAGGTGGCAGTACTTCCCTGGACGAAGTCTTTCACATGGAGCTCTACTGCTACTAAATTAGATTCTATATTTCTATTCTACTTCTTTGTGTTTTTATTTTAAAAATAAAAATACAAAGTCGCTCGAATTACGTGTTCGGGAGTGTATATGTATAGATATCCGTTCGGAATGTCTCGTAAATTTTTTTACGAGTTCCGATGTTTCCAGTGCTTTTATCTTAATTTGTTCCATAAAGACTTTTGCTCGGTGCTAGAACAACAAGATCGAATGGCACGGAAAATGTATTTTGTAAAAATTGCCTTTTACATCGCTGTCTACACTATTCCATATTCGTCTAGGACAGTTTTCCTGTATCTGGAACACTTAAAGTAGCTGGCTTTGCTGACCCATCTCGAATTTCCATTGTATGTAAACACGGAGTAGACATACATGTATGAACATTAGGGGGTCACAACACTTGACGAGGAATCGATTTAATTCGGTCAGAAAAAGCTTTACGTCCTTGCCATAAAAGCGATGAAGACGTTGCGCCTTTTCTTCCGCTCGGGCCGTTGACGTGAAGTCTTTTTGCTTTTATTTTAATATATGAACACAACAAGTGTGGTGACTCCCTTATGTGTACTGTACGTTAGTAGACTTTAGAACTTTTTTTAATTAAGGCCCATGATAACCTGGCGTAATAAAGACGTTCTCGATAACCTCCGTTCCCTGAATCACGCAACAATCCAAAAGATTACTGACCCCAAGAAGCACGTATTAAAACAGGTTGCAATTTGGTTAGGTCTGCACAAAATGATATACCTATGTAATATATTATTATTATTATATTATTACGAGCCCAGGTACTAATATAGGTAGGTAATAATGCACTTACTACAAATGTATGTTGCAATTTACAACACCTTTCCAAATTTAAATATGAAAACAAACCTGATCAGATTTGTTATGTGTTTTTACTGAAAACATTCTGAAGTAAGTATAAGATTTAGTTTAATTTTAGTATGGCACTGCAGCCCAACCTACGAAAATTACGACATTCATGTTATTAGGACGTAGACAGGACTGGCTGAGAAAACATACCTTAAAAAGTGGTGCGCCGAGTTTTTATTTTTTGTATGATACCAAGTAACGGAACGAACAAGACGTGCGCCGGATGGTATACGACAACACGCCTGTCCATAGCAGGTGCAGAGCCACTTAGAGCTTCAAATCGCGAAGATCTGAGAAGCACTGCCACTGGGCCCGTCGTCTGTTATTTCACCTGCATCCTTACCCATCAAAACCGGAACGCAGTAATGCTTGGCGGCAAAAATAGGTTAAGTGGCAGTACTGTACTTCCCTGGACGAACTCTTTCATAAGAAGCTCTGCTGCTACTATGAAGTAGTAAATCTATTATGCCTACTGGGTTAAGAATTATTTGCGAAATCATATCCAAACTACATAATATTATATAGGAAAATCATAAACCCTATAAAAACAAATACTAAGTAGATAATGCATAATGCATTGCACGTTTGCGGAATATATTTTCATTCTTAACGACACTTTCATATCGATAAACCAAATCGATAAGCAGTAGTGATAGTGGATGATCTCACAACGACGATATTACGTGATAAGACGCAATGTGAATTGATAAATATAGCAACTAATAACTACTCTCACCAAAGTTAGTAATTTCTCTTAAAATAAAGAAAATACATTGGAGGCAGATAATACTACATAACTATTTTTTCGGATGAGGAAGTCTCGGCTACGATTCCGTTGAACCAATTTGGGAAATAAACTTTTCTAATTTTTTTACACACACTCACAGCCTCGTACTAGGGAAACCCTGAGTCGCGGGTGCCACAGACACTAAGGATCGTATTCTAGAACTCTACTCAATAATGCTCAAGTCAGGATATGAGTATGGTTTAAAGCACTCGAAATCATACTCAAGTTCCTGCCATTAGGGTCGTATTTCCAGTGCTTGAAATCATACACTGATCCTGACTTGAGCAATGAGTAGAGTTTTGGAATATGACCCACACATAGACAACCACAAATTACACCCAAACTCATGAGAGAAATAAATGTAGATCATCGAAATATTTCTAGGCAGTTAAATTGGTTCTGGTCGGGTATTGTGGGTAATGCATCGGAATGAATTTCATAACTCTGGTACTCACAGTATAGAAAATTTTGGTGAAATTACAACCTATTGAAACTTATGTCTCAGGGTGACAGGCGCAGTAGCAGTGCGCTTCAGATCTTTGCGATTTTAAGAGCTGAGTGACACTGCAACTGTTATGGACAGGCGTGTAGCTTACCTTCAGGCGCACGATTTGTTCGTCTCGTCACTTGAATTTATATTAAAAAAATGGTATAGCATTCAGGTATTTTTATTATTATCTAAATCCAATTTTTAATAGAAACTTGTTACTAATTTTCAATAGGATTATTTTTTGCTGGTTTAAACACAAAAAAAATTAAGAAATTACATTAAATATAATTAAATACAAAAAAAGGTTCACCGCAATATTGTTACAAAAACTTTCTAACATGAAATGATCATCGAATAGTTAAGGCCAAAATGCAGATGCATTACTGCGAAATTCGGCTAATCCGGAGAACAGATGCTGATGGGATTATACAACGAAAATATGATAAATACATAACCTCGTTATTTAAAATAAGGCCTATCTATAGGCGTTTTCATAATTTTTATGTCTTATTTCGTTTCGGACATATAAAATAGAACACCGGTCGATCCGATATCCAAAGCGAAGAACAACGAACGAAATGTAGAATATTCTGAGAATAAGCAGTCTTGCACATAGGCCTTTGTTTCACGGATGAGTCGAAATAGGAGTCTCCTTATAAATTTTGAAAATCGAAAATGTAACAATTACTTTCTACCAGCCACAAAGAGATGATCTCGCCATCTAGTAGACAGTGACTTGTGGTTGGGTGGGTACATTCGTTGATCAAGCAGCCTGAGGCGAGAGAGATAAGAATGAATGAAAGTTGGCAGATAGCATAGTGTCCAACAGTGTCAAGGCCAAAGCGTGTTGTTGTTTGTCTACGCATTATGCCAACTATATTAAACTATACAGACTGCAATAAAAAGCCATTTCAAGCTTTATGACAAATTTAACAAAAGAAGGTTACATTTACCATACATAGACAGCGATCAATAATTAATCTGTATATGTGCATGTTCTGCGTGGGCATGCATGTGTGTATGAGCACACCCCGGACACTCCATACAACGGTCGAAAATTATTTACCTACTACTACTTACATACTACTGCTACATACAGCAAGGCGCTATCTGCACACGCGCAAATGTGTCCGTGTAGTGGCAGGGTTACTCATCACTTTCTTGCACTATTACGTTACGTGATCAGAGCGGCAACATAGCGAAAATGCTAACGTGAATCTATTAATAGAATCCAGAATTCTAATAATTACACATGTCTATTTATATCGATATAATATCATATTGTTCATTAATTCACTAACGAGAGTAATGTTGAAGATTTATTTAAAAAATATATTAAAAGCACTTAAAGTGTTATATTTTGGACATGTACATACATTTAAATAAGCTAACCAAGGTATTTGAAATTGCGTGTCCAAGTTGATCATCATTACTTAGTTAATAATTAGGCATATTCGCTACTTACGTAATATTTATCGGCAATACGAATTGAAAATGATAATAAACAGCCGTACACAGCACAATTCACGACCATTGTAAATAGTAACGTAAAATGATGTTTTATATTAACGTACAAGTTTCGTAATGAATAAATGAAAACTATATTCAAATATCAAATCTCTATTTTCGCGCGAAAACGGCTCGCCGGCAGCCTTGTTGTCGTTCAGTCAATGTGACCGGCAATGTGCGGGGCGTGGCGCGGTATCTAAAGCTAGGGAGGGGCGGAGAGTGTCTGTTCTCTTTACTTTTTGTTCTCTGGTATGAGTATAAAGTCACTCATTTTGTTACAACCCGTATAAGACGGGTAATCTATTAAATAAAAATAGACATCGATAAAACTATAGTAATGTATTTAATATCTTGATATATCAAGTAGAATTTGTTTTGATAAACGGGATGATAAATTAATTTATTGGCAATTTGTTTATAGAATAACTGTTTTTGTAAACCAACAGTCTGAGATTGTCTTACGTCGGGAACAGTGTCGTCGGAATGCTCTCGCGCATTCTTCTACATACAACGGATATTATACGTATCTCTGTTTATTTACGTCGAAGTCGCCAAAATATTTGAATCGCAAAAAAATACGATGCTATTGTGTAATGTACGAATTCAAAATATTGCTATTAAATTCTCAAACCAAATACAGGGCTTCGCTCAATGAAATGTTAAAATGTGGAAAATTCTATTCATTCACATATCCCAATATAGAAAGCCAATTTTATGGAAAAATTTCGAATAATCTAAATAAACCATCGATCACAGATAAGACCGCATTGATAACTTGCAATTTAATCCACGCAGCGATATCGTCACAAAAACATTATCGCATAATGCGACCTGCAATGCGCGTGCGCGGCCACGCTGTTCGATGAACGTTTATCGCTCTATCACCGCAGCACAATGTTATCGAACGATCGCCAGCGACATCTCGCACTGCACGGGTGAATCTGAAATTTTTTAACATTGAATAACCGCGGAAGTACAATTCCCTATGAAGGTTAATAATGCCCATTAAATTTAAATTCAAATAATCTTTATTTCGTAGGTAAATAAGGTTTAATTCACACTTGAAGTCGTCACATTGATTAAACTCTACTACTCATTTGTAAGACAGATTCCCCTGAAAAGAATGAGTAAGAAATTCAAGGGGTTGCTGTTTGTAAATAAATATTTGTAAACACTTATCATTTACAATAGTTTTTCAAATAATAATAGATCGAGTCAACCTGCAAGAGCGTGTTACGGTAACGGGTACTACCTACCCGTTACCGTAAACGGGTACTAACTACCTTGTATATTGTATTGGTATATATATAGTTTTTGTTTTTAAAATTTTGTATATCAACAAGAATCTAATTATAGAATCGTATACGTTACCCCTTAAATGAATTTGTAACTTTTAGAAGACGACTGCAAAGAACAGCCAGTTACACAGTACAGTTACAGTTATCAGTACTGACTAGATCCAGCATATCTTAAAATTGACAATTGTGACAAATTTTGTCAAACGCCTTAGCAAAGTCGGTATACGCGTCCACCTGGCCATCGTCATCTAAACCGTTTAGAATAGAATAGAATAGAATAGAATATCATTTATTTCTTGTAAATATGGTAAGTACAATCTAAATTAGATGTTACAAATTAAAATAGAGTTCAGCATATTTTGCCAACAAGCGGCATAGAAATATTTCAATAGTCATAATAATTGTGATGAAACATGTCAAATATAAAACTTATCAAAAATACAATTAAATGTCGGAAATTAATAAAAAAAATAATTATAATATGATTAAAATTAAGTTGTCACAAGTTATCATGCAGGGAATCACTGACATTGTAATTACATTTTTCAATCAATAGTGATGTCAATTTCTTTTTAAATAATGATAATGGTAGTGATTTTATGTCTTCCGGTAGTTTGTTATAGATTTTAGGTCCCATGGCAACTACACTCTTTCTCAACAATGCATGCAATTTAACATGAACTATAATAATAATAACGCACACACTCAATAGCCCCGCACTAGCGAAACCCTGTGTAGCTGGTGTCAGGGACACACACATAGACAACCACAAATTACATCCAAACTAACGAGACAAATAAATGTAGGCCATACAAATATTTCTCCCGGCCCGGGAATCGAATCTGGGACCTCTGCGTGGCAGTCCGGCAGGGTAACCGTTCGGCCACAGTGGCAGTTAAAAAAATGTTTGTAAAGTGATGTTTTCTCTTTACCTGTACAGTTAATTCAAGGGATAATTCTACTTTACTAAGTAAACTTGCAAGTCCGTGTACGGTTTCAATCTCCCATCCATAAGATTATCTACTCGCGCACACAGGCATAGAGTTATGACACGGTAGTGCCAGTCGTTGTTTGAATAAAGCTTGTGTACCTGCTATCTCGACCAACAAGAAAAATCAATAACTAGAACGCTCGGTATAAAATCGTATGTAAATATGTTTATTTAGAAACGATTTTATACCGAGCGTTCGTTGATATTTCAACGAATGAACCCAAACATCACACATCTGTTCTAATCACTTCTGTCAAATGGAGTTTAATTTTACACTGTACAGTTTCCAGACGAGCGGGTTTGACGTGGAAAAGTGTCATGTGACAGTGTACGCTTAGGGCAACAGAACTGCCTGGACCGTAGGGCAATTAAAACAAGGCTTTATGGTTTCGCTATAAGAGTTAATGTCCTTGGAGGTTTTAAAGAAGAGAGGGCGTAAAACTGGCTCTAGGCGAAGTTACGAATTAGAGACGGCTGTCCACCCTCGTTTTGAATACGAACTCGCGACTGGAACGTGGCTTAAATCGCATAATCCTATAATTCGACAACAACGGAGCATCTATTGAAGCGTGAAATATGTACAAAGTATTACAGCAAAAAATTAATGAATAATTAATTTACTTTGTTCTTTTGATCAGTGTTTATTTAGGTAAAGTTTATTCACCCAATTTTCAATACGACCCTATTCAAATTCAAAATTGTGTTACAAATACATTTCAATATTTTAATTATTAATGAGTAAATATAATCGAAACAATAAGATTAATGTCATTGATTAAAACTGAAGATACGTGTACATTTACTAACGGTAATTTATCAATCAAAATATTGCACTCACGGTAGAGTTGAGCGCGTAACAAATAGAAAGGCTTCCAAAGGGGGGCTAGCGGTTGTGACAGGGGAACGTGGACGTGAAAACAAAGTATCCAATTTCTCCACTTCCCCACTTCCGACGCAATTACGACACAATATCGTGGGGCTGCGGTTCTGACCACAGCGTTCGAATCTAGGCACTGGCAATCTCGTTACGGTACATAAAATACAGCTATATTGTTCTTAGGTTTTTTTTTGCAAGACCTATACAAACAAAAGAAACCTGTATTGTCTACAGGTGTATTGCTTTGTTCTGTATGCGGGACCGTAGACCGCGACAAATGAATCTTTTCGTTTTGCGAAAAGGATAACATTAACTAATTGACAGTAATATGAGATCGGGTATCTCGGGGCATGAATCAAAATGACCCTTGGATTGAGTAGCTGTCACTGTGCTGATGGACTCCGTGGGGTGCAAAGGGGACACGTCCCCGTAATGCGGTGTATCAACAAGTCCGGATTACGGTTACACTGCTTTATTATTTTGGATCGATTAAACCTTGGTAATTTGAGATAGGTTTTTGTTCGGCATTTTGACACGAAATGAGTAAATTGCGTTTTTTGACGTGAAAAATCACAATAGATTGATCTATATATTGTAATGTAACACTTGGTTATACTATTATAATGCAAATACCACCCTTCTTAACACAGTTGAGTAAACAAGATTAAAAACAAGAAAATGTCAAAGAAAAACTGACTTCTTTTCAGTGGCTGAAACACAATTGTCTGTAAAACAACAGACTCACCTTACAATAGACATTCAAAGCAGCCCCTGTGCTTTGAAGGGCTTCACAATAAAAAGCCCTAATATTTACGAAACAAGAAAAAATACTGTTCAACAGCACAAAAGCTCTTATCGCCTCCGAACACTGCGGGCCATTAACGACAC
This sequence comes from Hyposmocoma kahamanoa, assembly GCF_003589595.1. NCBI lineage: Eukaryota > Metazoa > Arthropoda > Insecta > Lepidoptera > Cosmopterigidae > Hyposmocoma > Hyposmocoma kahamanoa. Next base: position 7,486,089 of record NW_020654810.1, on the reverse strand, counting down.
TTTACAAAGATTTGAGGGCAAGTTTGTCACCATAATACAGAGACCTTTATTCCCCTTCGGTGTTTTCACGAAAATGTTTAACAAATATGTAGTGCTAAAGCTCTTATGCAAATGGACAAACTTGACACTCTGTTAAAGTGCTCATTACGTCACAATCATTTTGAAAAGAGTTTGAGGCGTGCCAATCAATATCGATCGCCTTCAAGAATTGCCAGACACTATTAAGTATACGCGTTATACTTATAATGCGTTGTTATTATAAATTATGTGCAACGTGGCGCCTCTAGTTATGTACGAAACGAGCAAAAATACTGTTACATTTTGTTTAATCGAATCTTCACCAACGTTCCCCAGACTTATAACTTTTTTTTATAATACAAAGTGACGGGACGATGAAGTCGTGCGCCTGGTGGTAAGCGATACGCCTGTCCATAGCAGCTGCAGTGCCACTCAGAGCTTTAAACCACAAACATTTCAGGGGAACTGCCACTACGCCTGTCATCCTGAGACACAAGTTGGACAAGTCCCATGTGCCTGTAATTTTACCATTCAAAGCAGTTACTGTTCACATTACCTTTTGGCACCAGAAATAGAAAAGGTACTAGTTCTTCACTGGACGCACTTTTTCACAAGGAGCTGTGCTGCCAACTAAAACTTCTAATTCAGGATATGATCATTGAGTCACTTCGAAATCATAAAAGGGCACCGTCAATAAATGAAAAGAAGAAGATTGAGTTACAATGGTAAGTAAATGGATGCAATGCAACAATTTCAATGTCATTCTATAAAATTTCTTAAATAAATAAAGAGAAAAGGAAATGAAATTAATTTGCCAAATATGCAAGAGAATTAAGTACATTCACAACAGTAAAAGGTCCCAGATAGTACGAACGCCTACCCGTAAATCTAAAAAGCGTTACAAAATGACGAAATTGTTTATACCAGATTGAAATAAGTTTCTTTTATTGGATAATGAATTATAGTGTAGAGAAATGATTTGTTTACGTATATAAGATCATTAGTGTAATTGTAATGTTGTATTTCGACAATATTTTGTGTTTATTTATTTACATTTTTTAATATTGAATGTATTTAATGTTATGATGTTTTAGTACCATGATATTCATTTATTTTTTCTGAAATTACTCCAGTAGTTTGTTATAATTATTATACAAATATCAAACATAACGAAAAATTCCTTCGTTCTGACAGAATACTTTGTTAATATTTATTATGACGGCCTTGGTGGCCGACTGGCTTGAACACCGGTTTTCATGGTGTCGCCATCTCTGAGGTCCCTGAGGTTGTTTCCGATTTCCATAACTCAAGCGCTTGTTGTCTAATATTTATTTATTTATTTTTAATTACATTTTTTCAGTTAAATTATTTTGTTTTATATTAATCATTATTGTTTATATTATTATTGATAGTCGTCAATAATATAGTTAATATAGTTCGAAAGTAATAATATAGTTATTATCCCTTGACTTGGCATTTTTCAACAAAATTTGGCAAATAGATGTAATTCCACGAACTTTTGAGGTCGGTTTTTTAAAATGTTTATAAAGATTTATGAATAATAATATTGTGACACTGGCAATATAAAAAAAATGTGGTATAGGAAATGAAACTATTTTTCCAGATTTAAATCGCGTATATTTGTTTTTTCAAATAAACCAACAGGTCCATGAACCCTTTACAGGTCCATGGTGACGGTTGACTGAGGTGGTACAGTCATCAACCAGTTATGTCTAATATTAATGCAAACCACCCTATTTTTTCACTATAGTTACAAAAGTTATTAATTAAATATCTTATCTAAATTTTACAAAGAAACATTCAAATTTACGATACATTGTTTTACAAATTATTTTATTGTAACAATATAAATTTTTATTGAGTTAAATTTATTATTAATTAATAATGGAAATTACAATAAATTGAAACATATTAATTAGTACTGTAGTCTGATGTCTGTTTGGAATTTTTCATCAAAGGAAATATTGGATCCCAAACTGGTGGTACGGAGAAATCATCTTCCCTGTTGAAAACATTAAAACATTGGTTTGTTTGAAAAAACAAATATACGCGATTAAATTTGGAAAAATAGTTTCATTTCCTATGTGTAACAATCGCGAAAACCTAAGAACTCGATAAAATTGTGGTAGCTAAACGGTTTGACCTACCGACCCTCAAGCAGACGTCGTGGTTTCAAATCCGGACTAGCACCTCTGACTTTCTCGGAATTTATGTGCGAAATTTGTTTGAAATTTTAGCATGAGCTTTTCGGTGAAGGAAAATATCATGATGAAAACTGCACGTCGTAGAAGGTTCACAACCCTCGAAAAACGTGAAGTCCCCAACTTAAACCCTAAACAAGACTATGGACTAAACCTTAGCCTGATCGAAGTTACGTGCCCAGCAGTGGAACGTATAAATGGGTTGATGATTATGATGATGATGATACTGATAATATTTTTTTATTTATGGCACAGTAACAGACATCAGATACGAATAATATAAAAAAAAACACTTAAAAATTAATACAGTACGCATATCTGGGCCCAATTACTCGTATAACTATGCTCAACATTCAAAAGTACATAAACCGACGCTAATTTTATTATTATTATACAATATATAATACGATATGAAATATAGTAAGATTGAATTTTGGAATGGAAATTTGTACTATGAAATTGATTTTAATCTGTGTACTAGACCATTCCAAAACACGTAATAACACTATTTAGAATGACAAAAGCTCTTGTCACCACTAGTTAGCGGCATACTACGAAAGTACGCGTTGAAATTATTATCCCATTGTGTCTATTGTCGGTTTGTGGGTACATTGAGATGAGAGTAATTCATCATGTGGCACAGGTACCAGTTGCCATGAGTCATGTGAATGGTACGCAGTATTGTTATACTTTTTTTGATCTACATACATGTGGTTCCAATCTGGTAATATTTTATAATATAAAAGTATTACTAAATATCAGCTAATACCAGCGAGATGTACATACTCTGTGGCCCTTTCCAGCTTTATTCGTTTGTTTTGTTAAAATGTATGTATGTTTTTTATTTTTTTAAATATTATGATTGAGGAGCATCGGAACTAAAATCGTTAAGTCATATTTGAACTTTTTTTTAATGCCTCTTTAAACGGTAAATGTTGTAGGTTTCAATGAGTAATTTACCCACCCTGAACAGCGATCGCCCAATCAGCGATATACTTACATTTCAAATGCACGGATCTGAACACAAAACAAATCCTTTAAGTGAGTGTAGATGAAACGAAAATCATAATTTAACAATTTATCGGTTTTGGTTCCAAGTTCATAATATTCGAATTTTCGAAAGCACCCGAATAGAAATTTCAATGTGTAGTAAATGTAAAAGTTAAATTAGTACGAATGGGTGGTTTAACAACGTCTTAAGGATGGAGTGTTCCGGACCTTTTAGTCGACCGAATTCACACACACGGTGAGGCCGTTCCTCCCTATCGGACCTGGGACCTAATTCTTTTTTTAATTAAATTGAAAAGTTCCTGCGCACACATCGAAATGTATGAGATAGAAAATCTATATTTAATATACAATAACTGCCTCCGTGGCCGAACGGTTACCATGCCGGACTGCCACGCAGCGGTCCCAGGTCCGATTCCCGGGCCGGGAGAAATATTTGTACGGCCTACATTTCTTTCTCTCGTGAGTTTGTTTGGGTGTAATTTGTGGTTCTCTATGTGTGTATGGGTCACCCTACTCCATACATGGATTGTAGTGGTAGTACGCAGAGAAAGACTTGCAAAGACAATGGTAAAAGTATATTGTACGTAAAAATACAGATACTATGGTGGCAAATCTTTCCTTGATGTCGTATATAGGTGGACAGTTGGTAATGTCCTACGTGAAAACAGAGTGTCAATTGCATGTTTAATAAAAGTGCTAAAGTACGCTAAAGTAGGCACGTGGCTAAAGTAGATCACCGCCTGCGCAGAGTTATGCCGAAGAATGTATGAAACCATACAATGTGTGCCACGACACCCGCGACACAGGGTTTCCCTAGTGCGGGGCTATGCTGAGTGTTTGCGTTATTATTATTATTATAAAATAATATATTTAAAGATTGCAACATCCTTGTCGTAACTAACGCATTTGCATTTCGGTAACTTTCGAGATATTGACACCTAGTATTCTTTGGTAATAAAAAATGTGAATTACGATGATTTTGCTTAACAATAAAACTGAAACTAATTAAGATATTAAAATACCGATTAGAGAGGTTGAAGAACTCATTCCGCTGATATGTTAATAACTCAATTTCGTTATTAATATATCAGTTAGTTATGATGACGGCAGAATCGTATACGTAAGTAAATGTATCTTATGGTATGCCTACGTATTTAATAGCTACCGCAATTTCGTGTGAAAATATAGGAAATGTAGAAAGTAAGCCTTCTTATGCGAAAGAAGATACCAAATATTGTCAAAGAAAGAAGTACAGTAGAAAATAACGTTAAATCTCTTGGAGGTTTTGTAATCTTCTCAACGTTATACCCGTTTTATTGAACCGTAACACTGTAGAACCACTCCTGCTCAACACTACCTTGTCAAGGCAATAAATATACATTGTAATGTCAAAAACAGCATTTTGAGAAAAAGCTGCAAAAATATTTTTTCACTTTTTTGTGATTTTTAAGACTAGAAAAATACATTGAACTTTGCACATTATATACTCCTGGACACGTAATTGGAGCCACCTCGCATTTTTGTCGCAAAGGGCTAGAATACTAAAATAGTGTTATCATCGAAGAAAAAGTTTTCCCTGGTTTTGCAAATCCAAATTCCTAACATGAACTTGTGGAAAATACGTTTAGTATACTAGTTTCAAAACTGCATAATACTTTTTGATCAATCAAACATTTACTAAGCTTAGGCACCTCAATTCTGAAAACATTTGGTGGCTCGAATTATGTGTCTGGAAGTGTATATTAAAGCGTTCCAGAAAATCCAGTCATTACAATTATAAGTACTTCGCAAAATGTGCTATTCTATTGAAAAAGTAATAAATTTCTTTTGACTTGATAACAGCCAAAAGATTGTTGCTGTAATGAAGCTAGAAAACATTATTGGTACTTGTAGTGTTCTGGTTTGACAGGACAGAGCAGTAAATGTCTTAAAATTACGACTCACCAGGATCAGCAGCCAGTTGTCGATACACGGCCAAGGCGACGTCGTCCTCGCTGACGAAGTCCCACAGACCATCGCAGGCCACCACCACAAAGTCCTCATCGCCGTCAAGGTCAACTGATACAATCTCAGGGCTCGCTGTTACATAGGGCTTGTATTGCGCGTCACCTGGTAAAAAGAAAGAAATTAAACACGTGCAGGTGGACGTCGTAGGTAACTGTCTAATGCTCAACACTGCCGTCTAGTTACAATTTTAAGTAGGATAAGGGAAACACCACATGTCATGTCACAGGTCCTGGAATTGTATTAAGCTAGTCAGAAAAACTTTATGTCTTTGCAATTAGAACGAAAAATATATCGCTACAGCGAGACGTGCATCATCTTCTTCACATTCATTGCATGGACATTAATATTTTCTGATCGGCTCAAACCGATTCCACGTTATTAGTGTGTTTTTACATGGTTAAAGTATGATAACACATAATTATAAGGTATCGCAGTTCGACCATTACAACACTAATGGACTTAAAACGATTATGATGAGAATTAATTACATAATTACATCACAAAATGGAACATGAAATTCTGACCCGAACTATGTGAACAACTTTATTGAGTCCAATTTGTAAGTTACATCCCATTCGTGCTAAAGGAGTCGATATGAGCATTATTTAGGGGTTACACCACACTTATTAACACGGAATCCGCTTGAGCTAGTCAGAAAAAACTTTATGTCAATTCAACAAGAACGAAAAAGCCGATGCGCGTTATGCTTCTGCTAACTTCGAAACGTACACCGTCTTTTCCACACGGAGGTAAATTTTTTTTCTGACCGGCTTAATGCGATTCAGTGTCGATAAATGTGGTGACACCCTTAAGCGTTGAAATTGGACTAAGTTAAGGGGTGCTTTTAATTAATTCAAATGTTAGTGCAAATCAAAAAATATTCGTCAATTGAATGAAACTTATATCTTTTTGTATAACTGTATGGCTAGCAAGACATGGTGCGACTTGCGCGAGAGCGATATAAAGCGCGCAATCTCTATGCGAGAATAGCAGTATCTCGCGCTTTATGTCGCTCGCGCAAGTCGCGCCCCGTTGTGCTAGCCCTACTGTTGTCATTAAGATGACACGGATAATTTTCTATCTTTTAGTGAAAGAGAAAGAATTATTAAGGAAATTACTATGTGTATGAGCAATGGGATATCTTTTCCTTTCAAAACACGTGATAAAATTTTGATAAATTGTTATAACTTATTTTTTACCTATATATTTTTGCCCTTTACGAACGCGATAAAACATTGAAAACATTTTTTTTTTCGGATTTAAAATTGCGTATATTTGTTTTTTCAAATAAACCAACGTTTCGGTTCCTTTACAGATCTCACGTTGACGGCTGACGGAGATGGTTAAGTCATCAACCAGTTATGTCTAATATTAACGCTAACAACAGTATTCTGAACTATAATTACAAAAGTTATTAAAATAAATACCTTGTTTTTAATTAACAAAGAACATTCCAAATTACGATATAAACCATTTGCAAAATATTTTATTTAACAAAAATGATTTTTTTCCTGAATTAAAATTATACATCGGTTTGTTTGAAAAAACAAATATACGCAATATAGACCCGAAAAAATAATATCTTTCCATATAAAATATCTATTTATATATTTAGGAGATTTGTAAAAAGTTTTCTGATTTTTATAGTAGTTTTAAATTGTCTTTGATACCATAAAAAACGATGATTAATACAAAGATCGAACACTCAGAAAAAATCCTTCGATTCGGCCGGATTCGAACCGACGTCTTCTAGCATACCGCGGCAGACACCTGTACAAACTAAGCCACGGAACGAACCGGCGGACCTCACGAATTTTTCTATATGCTTATTGTCGAGTCTTTGTATTTGGTTTTTCAACGACTTTTTAGTCATAGCGCCATCTATGAAAAATCTATGAAAGTTTTATTGACAGGGAATCAAGCATCAAGCCGGTCAGAAAAAAGCTTCCTGTATGTAAAAAGAGCTAAAAGACGTTATGCGTTTATGTGTCGGCAGTCCGAACTTTTTTCAACCGGCTCAAGTCAATGCCGCGTTATAAGTGTGCGGATTTCCTAACTACACAAGGTACGCAAATTATGATTATTTTGATTTCAAAATCAAAGCGCTGGTTCAAACACGTAAGTAATTATTAGTAATATTAAATGAGATAAGCAGTAAACAGTAACAGAGTTAAAATTCTAACAATCTCGGAATTTATTCCTCAAACATCTCTACATTAAGATAACTGCAGATAATTGTACAGAAGGTTACGTAGTGTTATTATATGTATTTAACCATTAAAGTAATCTAGCTACATAGCAATCTACGAATTACTACTGCTCTATGGGAATCACCATACTTATCGACACGGAATCCCATTAAGTCGGTCAGAAAAAGTTGTATTTATTTATTTAATTGCATCATGGATAACAAAAAGACATGTATCTCGTATAAATATCGTCCCTGTTAAGGTATTGCAATCTATAAGTATAGGTCTATATGTATACATATAGACATACATTGATTGACTACTCTAATATTAAATAATTAAAATAGAACAAAATAATAACCATATTTAAAAAAAACTAAATATTATAGCAAGTGGAGGTCCATAGTACTATGGACTGTCTCCCGACAGGCGTGATGATATGTATGTAACATATCATGTACTAAATATTCTCTATATTCTATTAGAAATCATACGTGGCCGATGTGTGATAGAACATTTAGGCCGCAAATTCGGTACGGTGCGGTGGAGACTTCGGCGGGGCGTTCAAAGTTTGCGCGTACATTGCGCGCAAACGTGTGTGTGTCTTATGTTGGATACATCCCACACAAGACACAATGTGCGTGTAAACCTAGAACGCCACACTAAACGTACCACTTTTGTAAACTTGTGATCTAAATGTTGTATCTTATTCTTCTTATAGCGCTAGGCCATGTAGCGCCCGGGTGTTATCAACACCCTTGTGCCCTCTAGTAGGTACGCGAATGGAATCAAAATGGAATACTTTCAGCTTTATTTTCCCCAGTGATCGGAAGTTCGAGTGCAAATGATGCAATTATAAAAGATGTTGGGAAGCAATAGCTCGTTTCGAGGCTGACGTAGGCTCTTTGAAGTCGTCGCAAGCGGCGTTCGGTGCCTTCTAAGACCCTGCGCTCGTGTGCACGGCACACCCGGCACCATAGGTAAAGCCGGCACTGGCTCTCTAAATGACAAGAACTCTTCTATTGAGCAGGAACTTTTAGAGCCCAGTAAGCGCATTTGCGCACTGCATCCGAGAATATACTAGTCTAGGAAACTCGGACTTACTTCGGATGTCGCTTTTACACTAAGTCCGATACGAATCCTAGAAAACACGAATATCGATTGTACACCTAGAGATAAAAGACACTTCGGACACTTGTGACATTTCGGGCGGACATTTCTCGGATTCGGAATTAATACGAATCGGACGTAGTGCGCAAACGCTGTAATGCGTTAAATTTCCTTTTAAATATTGAATATTTGGCATCACTTTTTATTATGTCTGGTATTTTATTATGAACAGCCCGACAGTAACTAGATTCCGCATGGATCACCGGCGCGAAACATGTCTTTTTCACTGTTGTTGCATGAAAGTAAAGATTTTTTTCTGACCGACTTAAGCCACGTTAATAAATGTGGTGACGCCCTATCTTGTAGCTACAAATTTATTGTTTTCCAAAAACTCTCCATACCAAGCTAATCGTGCCTTAAACTGCGGATATCCCGGATACAGACGGGGCGAGGGGGTTGAGTTAATGTTTCCGTGATAAATCTGCTGTGGAACGTGAATCGATAGGTTTAACCAAAACTATCCGATATTGTAGAGATGACTTGGAGACGATTCTCTGTGAAGAAAACGTCAGCATTATTGCCTAGGGTTGCGATTGTCAAGAATTGTCGATATGTTTGATTTTATTTTATCCGGAACCTTATCGACCAGCGCTAACATGGAAATCGTCTTTGTTGTCTTGAATGTCAAATAAAGTAATGTCAATTTCGATCACAATATCTTAGATATACCAACACAATCATCTTCTGTACGTTAGTGAATACTACAGTACATTTAACGTATAGTACGTACTCTATAGTCTATGAATATTTTATGATAAAAATGTTTGTAAGTTACAGAACATTTGTAGAACGACTAGTGTAAATTGTTTAAATATGTAAATATCGTGGTGGGAAAAGTATACATTTTTTGCTGGGGGTGTTCATGCAATTTTGTAAGTATTACGATTAGCATTTACACATTTTGAAATAGTACGTCAGCAATATAAACGACAATTTCTAGTACTTTTTTTTATTATACCATTCGATCCTGTTTCTGATAAGGATCAAAGTCTCTATGAGACCAAGTGAATGACAAAAATGACAAAATAGTACATTACTGCAGAGGCCGGGAAGAAGGGATAACTGGAAGAGTAAGAGTTACAAGGACGGGCGCCAGCGAGGCCTTGTATTAATATGAGTCAACCAATCCCCGTTCCCGCCGAGGCATGCATATTTTTCTCAAACAATGTGAGGAAATAATAAAAGACTTAAGAGACAAAGATGTATAATACAAAAAGTAAAAAAAATATTAATTAACGTTAAAATTTATACAACACAATTGTTAAAAGAAAATGTTATTGTTTTTCCAGGCAATTTAATAGTAAACTATCTGCTGCACTTCTGATGATTTGTTTGAATATTTATCTATTATTATATTTTCGTTAGCGCTCTTCTCACCAGCACTCATTTTCGCGACTAAAATACAAAAAAGAAGAGAAAAAACAAAAGAATACCAAAACACTTTAGTACAAATGTTACCGTTTTTTTTAAGAACAGGATATTCATTATTCTCGCAACTATAAACACTGGGCTGCATGAGTTTGCCTTTCGCCAGTTTACATAGTTCATTATTAGTAGGTAGATTTAAAAGTTTATAGAAGAGGACAGTAATAGATTTTCACATTTACTTTGCAGGCTTTGGTTGGGAAGAAGTCGCATGGTCCATAAATGACAAACTTTCCGTGTTCATTTTTTTGAAAGTTTGCATTACGTTCAAAAAACGATCATTTCCGACCATATTTGACAAAAATCTTATACCTTTTAGAGATATTTAGATATTTCATCATCTGTCATTATAGTTACAGAAAAAGAAACAACTAATGGAAAATGTATTGCGTGTTTCAAAATAATACCTATAAGAAAATGAAAAATAACTATGATAGCAGGAGTTGCGCTTTCGTGTGAAATTGTGAGTACATTCAATATACCTATGTGCATAAATATTTACGATTGTTACTAATCCATAACATGTCCCACTGCTGCGCATGAGCCTTCTCTAAAAAGACGGTTCAGGTCATACTCATTTAACTTACTTAATTTGAACATTTGTTAATATTTTTGTGCCTTTAAAGGGCACTTAAAATAAGAAAAATATGGCATATAAAAAGTTATCTTAACGAGCCATTTTTCATCATAGTATGTTTCCACCCCTAAGTTTTAAGGGTTAGTCGTGTACAAAAGTAATCGATATCGTCGTGTGCACTGTCGGCAATTGCACAGTCGCTACTAGCATCGTAGGTTTTTAGGGGGAAGTTGTTCGGTCACTCTAATAGGGCGCGACGCGTGGTCATAGTACCAACACCCTACCCACATAAACAGGGTGGTGAATAACGACCCTAAGTATGCTGTGTTTTGTTCTACATACAGAAATGTACATTTGTATACATTGTTTTCAGAATTGGTTTATTTTTATTTTTACCCGTAATGTGAACTTTGTTACCGTTGCATACGGAACAAGAAACCGTCCTTATTCATCTAGTTAATTCTATGAATGAATAATATAATATTTATTTCTTTATTTAAGCCATTTAAAGAGCATGTACTAAAAATTTACGACACAGTAAATGGCTCGATAATAACGTCTATAATGCAATGCCATGGGAATGTATAGACTAAGTGTTAGAAAATAAGTTTACACCAGGATTCGAAGCGATAATTATTATAGTAATTAGCACGATAATTATATTGATAAATATATGTATTTATCTTTTATTGTTTACATCAATAAAAACAAAATGTAGGGTGCGTGTGTGAGTGTGTGGGCGTGTGCGAGTGCCCCTCAGATCTTTGCGATATAAAGCTCTGAGTGGCACCGCAACTGTCATGGAAAGGCGTGTAGCTTACCATCAGGTGCCCGACTTGTTCTTCCTGTCACTTGAAATAAAAAAAAAAGACTTAAATCCGTTTTAAACTTACGACGTTACAGCATAACAACTGTTTATTCATCATCGACATTATACACAACACGCACATAGATAATTAAATTTTACAAAGACAGAATGTGATGTCCCATTAAAATGTCCTTGCAATGGCGTTTATCACAGTGGACAATGAATCACTAACAATCAATCACTGCTCCACTCTAATAGTAACAACATTAAGCACACTTTGTTTCAGACATCCTGTATGTAACAATGGGGTAGCTCAAACAACGACCGGCGCCTACATCCCACCGCGCGACGCCTAATTATCTTGTAAATGCTATGCATTGTCTAAAAATGCACGTGGGCTGAAACATTTATTATGGCTCTACAACTTTAAAGCAAACTTTGAATAATCACTTATAGCCGGATTTTTGATTAGAAATTACAAACTAACAGCTACTATTATCACTTTGCCATGTTTATTCTATAGTGATGCACTTTCTCAATAAATTCACTAAAACAGATATAGTCAAAAGAAATTCAAAAGATTTTGATTATTTTTTTAATAGGACCAAGTGACGGGACGAAACAAGTCGCCCACCGGGTGATAAGGGACACGCCTATCCATAACAGTTGCAGTACCAAGCAGTACTTTTAAATCGCAAAGATTTCGGGGGCGTTGCCACTGCGCCCGTCACCCTGAGATACCCATAGTTGACAAGTCTCATGTGCCTGTACCGGAAAGCAGTAATGCTCACATTACCGCTTGGAGGCAGAAATACGTAAAGTGGCAGTACTTCACCGGGCGAACTCTTTCACAGGGAGCTCTAATGCTACTAAATTTACCTTGATGCCCTATTCAGTAAATCAGTGAAATTCACTCCCCTTAGACACTATATTTATATCATTAAAAACTAGCAAAACGAAAGGACAGTCACAGACATTATCATTAATTAAAAATCGAATATCACTGTATTAGCACATATAGAAAAGACTAGCGACAAAAGAAGTCTTTCTCTTTCTTCTTTTTTGCCTTTTTTATAGCTCTGCACTAAAGAAACCCTGTATCGCGGGTGCCATGGAGATACATAGACAACCACAAATTACACTCAAACTCACGAGAAAAATAAATGTAGGCCATACAAATCGACTCATCCGTAGAACAAAGATCTATGTGCAAGACTACTTGTTCTCAGGACATAGTACATTTCGTTTTTTCTTCTTCGGTGTGGATGTCAGACCGACCGTTGTTCGATTTTATATTTCCGAAACGAAATAAGATATATGTATAAATTCTCAAAACTAATTTACATAGGCCTTAGTTTGAATTACGAAATTATCCTCGTCTTTTCGCTATGTTATCACATCGGACTCTGTTCTTGGCATGAGTCGAAATATTTCTCTCGGCCCGGGAATCGAACCCGGGACCTCTGCGTGGCAGTCCAGCAAGGTAATCGTTCGGCCACGGAGACAGTTTCTCTAATCTACCCATGTGACGCTACTTAGAACATTAATACTCAATTTACGCTACCGCGGATAGGAATGCATGCGAATTTACAAATTAGATACGATACAATAGTTGCGGGAATTCCCGAGACTGCGCGAGAACTCTCCAGAACATACGCGACCTGTTTTATTAATTCCGCGGGAATGTAAATTGAGATTATGTGCACAAATGATTCTTGCTCGCGCACGCAAAAATGCAACAGAATACAATTTATTCTTACCAAAAGCAGGTAGACATTTGAACCCTACCTCCCAAACTAAGCGAATCAGTGTAATTTTTTAAAGTAAATTGCAAGGAGAATGTATTTTATCTTCGCGCACGTGCTATGCTATAAACATATTTAATCTTTTTTGAATATAAAATAAACTTAACCGCAATCTCATTTAATACTAAGCTATAATGATGTCTACAATGTTACGCGTTTGTCTAGCATATGCCTATTCACTCTAACCTTGAATAGTAGCCTAAATTGTAGCTTTGTTATATAAAAATAACTAAATATAGACACATAGTCCAATACTATAAATACTAGTTTCTTATTCAGCATTTGTCGACCATTGCAATGCAATTTCAAGCCATGGTGGCCTAATCGTTTAACCTACTGCTTCTCAAGTAGAGGCAGTGAGTTGGAATCCGGACTCGCACTTCTGAGTTTTCCGGAATTTATGTGCGTAATTTAATTTGAAATTTTGGACTTTACGATGAAGGAAAATATCGTGACGAAACTTGCACGTCGAAGGCGTACTCTCTAACTCTCGGAAAACGTGTGAAATACCTAACCCGCATTGGGTCATGGGGGCGGACTATGGATTGGACCCTCGCCGGAGAGGAGACCCATGTCCAACAGTGCGACGTATAAATGAGTATGACGATTGACCGTCTGGTCGTACTCATCATTCCAGACGAAAATAAAAAGGATGTGGAAGGACTACCCCTACTTTAAATAAACAATGACACTGAAAGAAGTGATTTATAGACTCTGCAGCAACATTTACATCCCTATAAGGCGGGAATCTGATCACAGGATTACAAGCGAATAATGGGCGGCACACGCCGCTACCAACGCCGCCCTGGTGAAAAATGACTGCATGCCGATCATAATAACAATAAAACAAGCGATTAACTCCGCGTCAATAGGGTAAGCTGTTAGACCATTTATCCCCTTTTATAAGAAAAATTGATGACTGACATCTCATTCGACATAAGTAAACAACAAAAAATAATAAATTAGGGTAACAATTGACAATATACGGTAACAATAGTTACGGATGTATAGGGTTTTTCAACAAGAACTTTGTTTTGTAAATCAAAATAAACAATAAATTTAGATGACAATGATTCTAATTTTTATTGTATTAAAAAAAGTAAGGTTTGGCAATCATTAATGAAAAATGATATCTTATAAACCACCACGACGTCCACCACGACGACCACAGTTACGGATGTCGATTCTTTCATTGACAAAATGGTGGGTCTATTTCGTTAACCACTTCACGAATTTTGAGTTTTAAGGCTGCAATCGATTCGATTGGCTCCGTATAGACTCTGTCTTTAACATAACCCCACAAATAATAATCCAGCGGTGTTAAATCACATGATGGAGCTGGCCACTTAACGGGAATTTCGTGAAATTATGGGATCGAGAAATTTGGTTTGCAATAAATTCATTGTTTCGGTGGCTGTGTGACTTGTGCCGTTGGCATTCATATTAATTTACAGCGCGCGGATTCAGTCTCCTGTCCTTTTCGTTTAAATAACGATAAAGACAAATGCGTTGATCTTAAATTAATCTTAAGTCTAGCATGTATTAGTCCGAAGCGACGCCTCTGTCTAATTATGTTTTGACAGAGTAAAGCACAGGAATATATTTCATGTTACGACCCATTTAAAACGTTTAAAAATCTTGACTGCATTTCGCTAAAAGAATTACAGAAATAACATGTAATAAATTCTTCTTGTAATTTTGAAGCCAATACGACTTTTTAATATTACTTAAGACAATAATAATGTCAATGCTGAAGAAATGAGACTTTTACACATTATGAGCAGTGATCGGCATGAGTAGAGTTTTTTTACCTAAACTTCGAGGAATATTGACAGAGAATGGAGACTGCCTTACGACAAAATTTTTTAGCCCTTTTCGGGATTCGGGAAATCACTTAAATACTTTATCACTTAAGCACATTAAAAATTGACGTCATTTGAGATAGGCTGGTAGACTAATATTTATCTTAACTTACTAGACTATGTTACTAGACTAAGGGTCGTATTCTAGAACTCTACTCAATGCTCAAGTCACGATTTGGGTATGGTTTAAAGCACTCGAAATCATACTCAAGTCCCTGCCATTAGAGTCGTATTTCCAGTGCTTGAAATCATACTCAGATCCTAACTTGAGCGTTGAGTAGGGTTCCAGAATACGACCCTTAGACTATATTTACTAGACTATTAAATATAGTCTAATTATCTTAACAACAAGTCGTCGCAAAGTTAAGATAAATATTATAGTCTTTATCCTATCTCAAATAACTTTAATTTTTAATGTACTTAACATTTGACATTTCCCCAATCCCGAAAACATCCAGGACTTAAAAAATATTGTCGTAAGGCAGTCTCCACTTTCTGTCTCTGTTTCTCGAAAAAACTACCTTTTCCGATCACTGATTATGAGTGACATTAGTCTTAAAGACAGAATGCCGAACAGTGATTTTAAGAGAGCGGAGTGGTATGAAAGATGATATAGTAACCAGGATAAAGATCCCCCATGCTTACATGGTTTGGTCATGTAGAAAGAATGACGTAGGTAGATTAACGGCACAAATTTTTCGAGAGAAAGTGGATGGTGGCGTGGGCAGAGGTCATCGAGTATATAACCAGAAATAGAGACGAAATAAGGGCCATATATTCCTGGTGACACATTAGCGATACAGCTTTTATAAATATCAACTTTCGTTTGCACTGAAATATAGACAGGCCAACTACTGACCTGTGTGTACGTCTCCGTATATTCCAAAAAATATTCTATATTTATTGTAATAAGGATAATATCTCTAACAATGCCGCGCTGTTCTATTCGGTGGTGTGGGAAAAACAGCAAAACATCTAATAACAAAACAAACGGAATCTCATTTCATCGGTAATTAAATATTAAATATGTAATTTTGCAATTTTCGTCCATTATAGGAAATCTCAAGTTAACTGGTCGATTTGAAGTGAAACAATTGACGACACCCATTGACGATACCCACAAACAATTGACGTTTCGAACTCGGACTAGCCAATCGGAGCGCAGTTGTCACAGTAATGATATGGCAGAATAGTTTTCATACAAATTAAATGACATTTCGTCTCTATTTCTGGTTATATACTCGATGGCAGAGGTAGACATCGGCGTACATAACCCAATCACATTGGGGATGTCATTGGATTGTGGAAAAGTACCAAGAATAAACGGGCATGTGTGAAGAGACTGATGGGAGTGGAGGTTGGTTGGAAGTTTAGTCAGGAGCGTAGCAAATGAAGGTCCATAGTCTCTGCCTGCCCCGGTGGGAGACAGCCTTGATGATATGTATGTGTGTATGCTGCCACCGTTAGTTGAACGGGCGCTTGTGACAAAAATTCATAATCGAGAAAATAATGTTTTAAGAAATGAAATTAAAACTTTTCTCTTGTGGCAACTTCATACTTTATCCACCTAGAAAAAAATAAAAATAGTGACAGATTGGCTTATTTTTTACTGGTCATGGCAATACACATAACAAATCTTTTTTAAATGTCACATGCGCCCTTTCAACTAACGGCGGCAGTATGTATGTAATAAGCTAAAATGTAAAAACTCGTACGCTGGTTCCTTTAATAAAAAAGTTCTCTATTAAATTGTGTTTAAATGATACTTACCGATAGCTCGTGATACAGCTAGTTGTCCGTTGACCCGCCAAGTGCCCCAGTACATGACTGTGCCCCCAGATTGTTCTATTCGATCCCTTTCATCCTGAAACAAATATGAATTCACGTATATTAATATAAAAAGCCGTGGTAGCTTAATGATTTGACCTACCGCCTCTCATGCAGAGGCTGTGAGTTGGAAATCGGGTTCGCACATCCGAGTTCAAATCGACGCGGCGAGAAGCGCGGCCTTGGAAATCTCGGGCCCTGGGAAGCCTGTATAACGCGGATGCCATGAACATACACATAGACAACCACAATATGTAAGGAAAGAGACGGCGTGGGCGGCCGTGAAGGCGTTAGCGGGACGATCTTGATGGGTTTGAGCAAGCGTGGTGGGAGATCGCCAAAGAGGGATCAATGGAGGATTTTGGGGGAGACCTTTGCCCAGCAGTGGGACATAATAGGTTAATAAAAAAGTATATATACGTAAACGGCGTTCCGGCGTCACACACCTCCGAAGAAAACAATCCTTATGATTGAGGCTTTCGATCAGTATAGTAATATTACAGGTGTTTTTTTGTAAATTTGGCGGATTCGATTCCCGGCACAAGCAGGCGATTATTTAAAAATATTTGAATGCAGTTCGAATTGTTTTTAAAATCAATATGAAGTCTTCTTTCTTCGTGTGGCATAGCCTTAATACGCCCTGCATATAACCCACTTTTAATTTCTTACAATATTATTTTGTACATAATTATTATATATTTGGATCATATATAACTGCTAACATATAAAATTAATTTGTCTAGATTTAAATCCCTCATTATATTCAATATGCATTTCAAGGTGCTACATCACTTTTATGCTAACAGCGTCATATATGTCCTATAAGAGCGGAAAAGATGTAATTTAAGTGTCAGCTGACCGAGCGGAAGCGAACTGCGCTACGTCTTTTTCGCTTTTACTGCATGGACATAGAGCTTTTTCAAAACTTTTAGTTTAAGTGTGTTAGATAGATACAACACTTAGCGAATTGGGAGATAGTGTTATTTTCAATCAACCTGATGCCTCCTAACGGGGCATTCGTATGGTTAAAATAAACAACTCTGTTCTATTTTTGGAAATTCAACTGTTAACACAGATCGGGTTGTTCACCTCTAAATGAATTCCAGAAACCAAATTTGGTTTTACGATGAAAGGTAGAGAGAGTAAAAGTATTTTGTTTTGAAACATAATCTAGATGTAGCGTTTATATTCAGCGCGTGAGGTGTTAATAAGAGGTGCCAGAACATTGGCATATTACGCTTCCTGT
The DNA here is from genome assembly GCF_003589595.1 of Hyposmocoma kahamanoa. Classification (NCBI taxonomy): domain Eukaryota; kingdom Metazoa; phylum Arthropoda; class Insecta; order Lepidoptera; family Cosmopterigidae; genus Hyposmocoma; species Hyposmocoma kahamanoa. Next base: position 7,467,922 of record NW_020654810.1, on the reverse strand, counting down.
TGGCAAGGGGCCAAACTTATCATTTATTTACACTTTGTTGCCTCGACAGGTATGTATATCAGCTTTTTGGGTCATGAACCTACTCGTTATCATACTATTGTCGCTAAGAGTTATAAACTCGGCCTTGCACACATACAAGGTGTCACAAAAATACCATTATACGCCTGATGATTTTACCTATGATAACGAACCAGATGTTATAAAAGAAATAATTAAAAATCGCGAAATAAATATTGTATTTTACCGTAATGTCAGCAAGTGGTATTGCACTTAAATATTTACAAATTCGCGTTGCATAAAAATTAAAATCACAGGCACATGCCATCATAGGGATTCGAACCTTCGACCTCTCAATAGGGTGTACGAAAGGAGTCTTTCCCGCACGACGCACCCCTCCTTTTCTGTATGAAAATAGATGTATTTAATGGTAGTAAGAACACTATGATAATCAATAAAATAAATAAAAAGTACATTTAAAAAATAACATAATATGCGGCACTAGCAAAAATATACCATCATTTATTTGCCTGCTACCAATTATATTATGAATCTATAATATAAACTCTATTTGATTCTTTCAGAAGATTGATATTACGTCTTTTATTTCAGACGTATTCTTTTTTTAAATTCACTTCGTCAGTTTCCCAAAAACGTTCCTTTACGAATTTCGTCATTTTATTATAGAGGGCGCAATGTGATCTATTGTTTCTAAGCTAATCGGGTATCAAACTTCTTCCTAAACTAAACTACAGTGTTACATAAATTTGCATATTATATTCAAGTCCAACTTTGGGAACTATTCGAAATTTAAGTTGACGATGGAATTGTTATCTTAGATCGATGATTCCCGAAGTGGTCTATATCTCCCTCCCGGAGTCCATGTCAGCGACAAATAAGAGGTGTATGATACGTAAATGGACGTCCACAAGAATGGAACGCGTTTAGGCCGATCGTGATCATAATTTGGTTTTCCGTTGTAAATACATAATACTCTCTTATAATAGACATAAAATACCTATGAAGTTTTTAAACATTTCACATCAAATATAAAAAACGGTTATATAAACGTATAAACCTTGAGATCTATGCGTTTTATTTTTAACTGACTTCAAACAAAGGAGGCGGTTCAGACTGATATTTTTTTATGTATCTATCTTGATGAATCTTTTTTTGTTGGAAAGGGGGTACCTTAGTATCCTTTTTCCTTTTTTTTTTAAATTTGAAGAAAATATTCCACCTCTAAGGGTGGCAATCTAGAGGATAGCTTTTGAGGTCGTTTTGTAGTGCTCTGTACTGAGATTATTTTGTAAAGTTTTTCACTAGCACTGTGTCAGCTCCCAAACACACATTTGAAGTTGACGAGGTTGTTAAAAAAAAAACAATATTAGAAAGGCAGAGGTTCTACGCAAAACAGAAAAATTTAACACGACTCGTTTATTTAGTGCTACATTGACCTCATTATAAATTTTGACAAGATTGATTTAACTATGTCCAAACATCTGTAACAAGTGTTTATTTACGTTTGAAGAAAAATTTGCAGAAATGTTGAAATTTATACGTATTATAAAAATACAAAAACTTTTATTAACACGCCATTTTAAAATAAACATAAAAAAATCTATTCAATTGTGTCAGTGTAGCACCAAATAAATGAGCGAATGGTCTACCAGACAAAAAAGTTTGGGAACCTCTGACTTCGATCATTCTAATGTATTATTTGACATTATAATTTTCGCGTCCATCATTACGGTACTGCAAATCAATTTTAATCTTGTGGTTCAGATATAAGGTTTACATTCCACAGTTGTGGTCATGTTGTGAAGGTTACACAGTGACATTCTATATTTGTATTATCGGATGATTTTCTGGTAAATACGTTGGTATCGGAACATCGCAAAAGTAATTAAGTAATCAATGAAATTTTTACCTTATCCGTTTAGACATAAGTTTAATATTTGAAGTGGTACCTGTCTTCCAGGTTTATGAGGTCTGACAAGTTGCATAAGGCGCATGCGTTTTGCGAGTAGAGCGAGAGAGTCCCCCGCCCACGCCGCGAGTAGCTTTCTGCCTCGAACTGTTACTGCCACCGCTGTGCTACCGCCGCAGGCTCGCTGTAATTTAGACATTACGATTTTTATTTATAATTAGAGGTGTAAATATTTTTAGAGAGTTTGCTAAAGTTGCAGTAGAACTCCCTGTGAAAGAGTTCGTCCGGGGAAGTAATGCCTCCTTATCTATTTCTGCTGCCAAGCAGTAATGTCAGCATTACTGCGTTCCAGATTTGAAGTGTAGGGTGCTGGTGAAATTGCAGGCACGTGAGACTTGGCAACTAATGTCTCAGGGTCACGGGCGCAATGGCAGTGCCCCTCAAATCTTTGCGATTTAAAGGTTTAAAGCTCTGAGTGGCACTGCAACTGTTATGAACAGGCGTTTTGCTTACCACCAGGTGCACAACTTTTTCGACTCGTAACTTGGTGTCAAAAAATTCTACTAATATTAGTGGACTCATTAGCCCTCTTAGGTTAGCAAACTGGGCGATTAATAAGGAGGCCTCATTTCGATACCCGACTTAAATTTTTCTAAATTAGTTCTAGTCTGAATGTCTTTGGTAATGCATAGTCAATTTCGATTTCTGGTAATTATACAAGAAATCCTCTAGTTCGATAGCAAGGTAATGGCTATAGTTGTCTGTTACATGTCCAGCAGAAGTTTTAAACCTAGGCACAACCTTACAAGGCCGAAGGCAAGCCATCGTCCAGGGAAGTACTGCCACCTTACCTATTTCTGCCGCCAAGCAGTAATGTCAAACATTACTGCATTCCAGTTTTGAAGGGTACTGGTGAAATTACAGGCACATTGGACTTGTCAACTTGTGTCTCAGAGTGACGGGAGCAGTGGCAGTGCCCCTCAGATCTGTGCGATTTAAAGTACTGAGTAGCACTGCAACTGTTATGGACAGGCGTGTAGCTTATCATCAGGCGCACGACTTATTCCGTCACTTGACATTATAGAAAAATCAGTCGTCTTACGACACTTACAAAAACCATACTATTGGCGCGTAGCAAATGGAGGCCCGTGACCTCCGGCTATCCCATGGAGAACAGGTGTAATGGTATGAAAGTATGTATGTTGTAATCGAATATCATACCAACCAAACCACCCATAAACCCTCATCCAGCAATGAGAGAACTAATAAAAAAAATAAACGTCGCACCTCTTGGTTACTCTTGCGCACGAACTCAGTGTCAGTACGCAAAAATGCTTCTCGCATGGCGCGCTGCAAGTCCTTGGTGAAATGAGCACTTTCCACCAGGTACTGATGGAGGTGAGCGGCGCAGTATGTCGCTGCTGCCGAGCCTGCGTGACCGTCGTACACTGCATAGAAACTTGTGGATTCTGTCGTCTGGAATTAAGTTATTTTACACATTACTTTAAGACTCAATTTACATTCCACATTACAAACTAGATTCGAGCCAAATGGAAGGTCAGGCGTCTTCCGGAGAATTCTCGTAAAGCAACCGTATCGCATCTAATTTGTACGTTACACAATCGACATAATGTTCATTATGCTACTAGACCTTAGTACTGCAGTGAAACAATTGGTCTGGTAAAAACATATTACAAAATAATTATAACTTTTTTTATTAAAACCGACCTCAACAGTGCGTGCATTTACATCTATTTGCCAAGTTTTATTGACATCGGTTACCAGAAAGTGTGCGAAATCGGTTTAATCAACTAGTTTGCCACCCTTATAGGTGAAATATTTTCTTCAAATTTAAATGGGACTAATACTCAGGTACTTATAGTAACTAAAAAAATCCTCAAAATCGGTTCACAAATGCCGGAGTAATCGCTTATATATACACAAAAAAATACAGTCGAATTTAAAACCTCCTTTTTTTGAAGTCGGTTAAAAAAATAGTAACGATAGCAAAGTCCAGATAACACTAGTGTTTCAAGCCACGGTAGCAATTTAGTGTGCGGCGTCATACATTGGCAAAATAGTAATTACGTTATCCTTGTTGATTTCGAGGTTGGCCAGCTTAGCAGCTGGAACTCTGATTTCACAAAGTTACAATCGCCTGCTAGATCCAAGATGTTATTTTTTTCCCTTCACTCCCATAAATCCAAATTAAACTAACCTCAATTCCAAATAAAGCCTCCAAGTTCCCAATTTCAACGTGTCGATCTTCCATAACACGTCTGGAATTCTTAGTGGCGCAGGATACTGTCTTCATTTCGCGTTGCGCAAGTGGCGGCGGGGGCGGTAAAGAGTCTAAACGCGAGTTGTCCAAGTATCTTAGGCAGATTTCGTTGACACGGGCTGTCACCGCTTGCATTAGCCTTAGGGCTATATACACTAGAATAAAAAAAATTGAATAGGATTAATTGTAAATAAAACCATGCAAGAGTAGATCGGACTATTAACTGGCGATTCCGGCACTACCGCTACCAGTCGCGACATGGTTCAGTACAAGGAGTCTATTCTCGTTCTCCGTATTTCAAAAAAAATAAAGACAATGTCAAGTATGAAGCTTTATTTGCGTCAGGCGTTTTTAAGTTTGGTCGAGTATTACTTATTTCTGTACGTTGCAGAGAATGGAGAGGTGCTCCGCGAAATCGGAAAGATAGACGCTCTGGAAATGTGGTGCTGGAGAAGAATGCTTGGGGTATCGTGGACAGACTTTCGTTCAAACGCCTCCATACGCCAAGAACTTGGCATCAAGCAGCGTCTGTCTTCTGAGGTGCAAACTCGCATCCTAAAATTCTTCGGTCACGTCTCAAGACGGAATTTTGACTCCACAGATCGTCTTGTCGTGCAAGGCTGAGTGGAGGGCACTAGATTTCACAGTCATCCATTCGAATGACCGATCAAATCAAATCTGCAGTGGGTGGTCCTTTACTTGAGTGCTCGAGGGAGTCCACTAACAGAGAGAGATGGCGAGATGTCGTGAGGCAAGCCTCGTCAGCCGTTAACAAACGTACTCCATGATGATCACGACCACTCTGTCAAGAGTGATACGAAGGAGAAGGAGATTACTTATTTTACAGTAAATGTTGGACAGACGTCGGATGGTGAACGAGAGTACAGGGTCAATTCGGTTCGATTTGTCGGGGTGTCGGAGACACTGGATCATTGGGCTCAAAGGGCCTATTATGATGCCGACATTGCTTACATAGTGCGGTTATCACATTATAAGACATTTTTCGTGAATGAAAAGTCGACGTTTTCACTTGACATCTTTTAATCATCCAGTCACAATGACAATGTATAACGTTCTATGGGATTCTCATGTGGGGTAAAGCGGCAGACATAAAAACCATATTTGTAATTCAAAAACGAGCAATTCGTTCTGTGTACCGTTTAGGTTCTCAGGTTTGTTCCAGAGAAACGTTTAAGGAGACTGGTATCATGACTGTGGCATCACTGGACATTTTCTCAAATATTTTGTATGCCCGTAAAAATGTACATAATTTCATTAAGAAAGAAGATGTCCATATATTAACCTTAGAACTAAGTCCAAACCATAGTACCACGATTTTGTTTAACTAAGGTAAACGATTGTTTTATGGGAACTGTATGTACGTTTTTACAATAATATTCCGGAGCAAATGTCAAGATTATCATTTCCTAAGTCTAAAATCTATATTAAAAATACTACGAAATTGACGGCGTGTTAGATAAAGATGTATGGACCACACGATTTTAGATTCCACTTCAATTTGATTCAAAGTGTATTCCATCGGATTTAAGTTCATTTGAAAAGAGCAATCCCTTGAGGTTCTTGCTTGTTCTTCTCAAGGAAATCAGCACAGTGAACGAGCGTTAGCTTAAAAAAAATGACGTTTTTAAGTGTAAATTTATTATTATTTCCTTAATGGCGGCCATTAGGCTAGAGCCAAAACTATTTTACCTATAAAATAAATTATTATTTAAATCTGACTTTGGTAATAGGAAATGGATTTAAAAACGAAGGAGTCCGTAACATGTGGTTTGGGTCAAAAATGTTCACGTCCACATCAATAAATATTTAATTTTTTTAAAGTGTGGACTACAAAGTAATGAAGTTATTTTTTGTTGACTATAAAACCCTAAACAACACGTAACCAAATGATGTTAGACAACCATTTCCTAAATTAGAGCTTAATTGACTTAAAGTATAAGGAATGTCTGTAAAAAATTGTACACTTCAACTACACCTACAATAATAAAATACTGAAGTTAATAAAAATATTTGTTTTCGGATTTAATCGTGTATATTACTTTTTCAAACGAACCAACGAACGTTTCAGACTCTTTACAGGTCACTTGATTACGGCTGACCCTATAAAAAACCCCAAAAGTTTCTTAAATTACGTATCTTAAAAAAGTATACTTAAAATGTTTAAGACGTAAGCATATAGGCCGTCTTATAAATTCTTTATTTCACTTTAAGATTTTTCATCTTATTTGAAATTTAAATGTGCTCTAATTGGTTTACATTAACTTAATTAAACTTATAAAACTTTAATAACATTACTATAATAATATACATATAAGTTTGTTTTATGATTTAGGTACCACAAAATGTACATGCATAGGAATTTTTTCCATAACCAGTTTCTGTGGCTACGGCAAACCACAATACTCAGTAAATCACATATAAACAATATTTAACATGTTTCTATAAATTTAACTTATATTTTTTTAACCAACCGACTATCTCACGAACAGTATTACATCGGTGTTACTATATAAAAAAAACCTACTTTAGCAGTGGTACCGATACCATAGATTACTTTAGGTATTCCGATACCACAGATTTAGAACAAAATAGATACCCAAAATAATAAAAAATTACTTAGGCTTATGTTTGAAAAGCACTTTGTTTAATAAAAACCATCGTAAAGTCTTCAGTGCCAAATATATCTCGAATTTTCTAACATCCTTTTCACCTGCTGCCTTGACTCTGAATTGGGCACGGTCATCGAACTAACGCATTGTATAATATATACATTACATTGTACACAATGTTATGCGTATGTAAACATTACGTAATGTGAAACGTGTTTATAGGACCATCTGTTACAATAGAAAATATACGACAGTTGCATTGAAATAAAAAGAAGGTCAAGTGTAACCTGTTCAATGGCTTTAATAACAAATTGCTAATGAAAATGCTTGTAGTATTTTATACATATAGTTTATTATCGATTTTTATATATTATATTAGGCAACATCACATGCCTACGGTACTCTGACCCCAGTAAATAACTAAAGCACTTGTTATGGAAGTCGGAAACAAGACTGTACCACAAACACCCAGACTCGAAAGATTATATTTTGATATGGGGGAATGATTACGGGGATATAGAAAGTTAGTTTTTCTATATTGACCTGGCCGGGATCGTACCGGGAACTCAGAGATGGCGACACTATGAAAACCGGTGTACAAGCCACTCAACTACAGAGGTCGTCAAAGTCGATTTTTAACATTTATTATTGATAATTATGCCATATACAATCAGAACTGCCTGTGACTATACCTATAAAAATTATACAATGTACAATTTTGTATTTCAAATTGTACAGGGATCACAGTAAAAGTAACATTTTTGTTACAAATATTTTACGCGGTTGTTAGCGAGTACTACTTATTATTGTCAATTAGAGAGACCAGGGCACTCCAACCAACAAAAGAACTCCCTATCGTCACATCGACACCAGAATCAGTTTAAGGTGTCGTTGCACAAGTTTTTTCTAGCGCGAACCGCTGGGCCACGGATGTGGCCAAAGTATTAAATACGCATTACGTGAAACGGACCATGTTGCAAAATTTAAAAAAAGAAACTTATTTTGTTTGACAATAGGAACAACGACTGTGTGCCACCCTGTCAAAAGTCTCATGCGCCTGTAATTTCACCAACACCCTTATTACCACTGAAAATCGAAACGATGTAATGCTCATATTACTGCTTGACGGCGGAAATAGGTACGGTGGCAGTATTTCCCTGGGCGAACACTTTCAGAAGGGATTCTACAGCTACTATATATACCATGGTTGCATTAAACGATATTCTATTCTATTGTTATTCTAATACTCCACATATAATACTATACACACGCACACACACATACATCCACTAATTTATTCTAAGTTATTTTAATAATTATGTAAATTACAGCCAAATATAACCAAATAATTCATTTGCAATTGAGAGTAGGTAGAAAGTGTGAAACAAAATTCGACTCCATTATTTTATGTAAATAAGCGGCAAACAAACACAAGCCGCGGTCTATGACGAATACGTCAAAAGCAATTAGGCAAATATTAGAGGAAAATCATAGTTTGCAGGAAAACAATTGTTAATACATGCGGACGGTTCGGTTTTGTTTTATATGCCAATATATTTATAGTTGGTACCTTTACCAAGTTTATAATACCAGTGACCGCGTAAACTAATAATTGTAAGACAATATCGTAGTTCAACCAATTCCAATAGTCATTCATCTTTCATTCATAAGCAACCCATTTATATGTACCACAGCTGCGCCCAGATCACCTCTCAGGCGAGGGTTTACGCGGTTCGAAAGAGTTCATCCAGGGAAGTACCTTACCTATTTTTGCCGCCAAGCAGTAATGTTAGCATTACAGCGTTCCGGATTGGTTAGGGTGCTGGTGAAATTACAGGCACATGGGGCTTATGCAGGCGTAATGGCAGTGCTCCTAAGATCTTTGCGATTTAAAGTTCCGAGCAACAGTGCAACTGTCATGGACAGGCGTGTCGCTTGCCACTAGTCGCGTGACTTATTCGCCCAGTCGCTTGGTATCATCAGAAAAAAATAAAGAAAATGTTCTTAGTCAGACGAAATAAGTTTATTTTTTCAAATTTTGCAACAAGGTCCGTTTCACGTAATCAGCATTTAATATTTTGAAGACATCGGTAGCCCAGCGGTTCGCGCTAGAAAAAAAACTTAAGCCGAGACCTTAACCTGATACTGTAAGTGTCGAAGTTCGCGTTAGTGCCCATGAAATTAACTATATAGTAATAATAGGCGCACGACTTGTTCGTCCCGTTACTTGGTGGCATAAAAAAGGCTGGCTCAATGCAAGTTGAGGACTTTACACGTTTTCAGAGGTTGTAAACGTTCTCCTACATGTTAAATTTCAAATTATATTTCACATATAAATTCCAAAAAACTCAGAGGTGGGATTTTCAATCGTCAACTTCCGTACAGTCGAATAGCCCCGAAGAATACATTTTACTAAATAGTGCTGTAGTAGTAAATTTAAATAGAAGTGTATTATAAAATCAGCTGTTCCAATCAAAATGTTCATAACTAGCAAATATAGCCTAGTTCTCATATTGCCCGCAATAAATACTAGGTTCGTAGGTGTGCAATGACCTTGTAACACCTGCTAAATATGCGAATAGGTACGCGCTGCGCTGACATAGTCAGCATTATGTAGTTATGTATATCGAATGTCGGTCACGAGTTTCAGCCATCTAGACACGTGCTGAATGCATAGAGAATGTAACGGTGTATATTGCACCGCTATATCGATTTGGTATGACGTTAAAGAGGTAAAAGCGATAATAATGACGCAGACGATGAAAAGCAGTTTGACGAATATAGCTATGATTCTCCCCGTTATTAAACGACTTGGACACCTCGGGTTCGAAATTGGTATGACTAACTTGGGAAATAAACTATCGCAGTTTTTTTTTTACTTTTGAGTAATTTCGTTGCCCCGGTATTATTACTACAGGGAATTTACCTGGTTTAATACCAGTGCCCTAATTCTGCTAATTTTAAATCATCTCAGTTGTGTGTCTGTGTCGATACTTTTTTTATTTTAGGACTATATTGACCCTGTATTCAGAGTAGCAACTATTGTACGTTGCTACCTTGACTGCGCTATCCGTGGCCGCGTATAGACCTTCCCTCGTTCAAGTATTAGGACACAAAGGGTATAACAGTAAGTGCTGCATGGACTATTTGGGTCACTGCAGTCATATTGGGTTTGACTAGTACCCCTGAAACACCATTTACACATCGTGTCTCTGCAGCTTCCTACCTGAGTGCGAAGACGATTTAAGAACTTCCACACGGGCCCCCGCAGATCGCAACCTGGTGGTAGTTGCTCTTGAGGTACGATGAAACCAGGTGGTGGGGGGTGTTTCCGTTTCCACAATGCACACCTAGTGACAGTTGGATGGTATGGTATAATATCTCGAGCTACTATTCAACTGCCATAATTTTTTGGTATACAGCTCTTCAATGGCAAGTCGATGGCACGTCGATGATGTAGTCTACTGATATTATATATATTTAATTAATTTGAAGACTAAATTTCCCTTTAAACGACATAAAAATTAAGCTATGCATAGTTATATGATAGTTTTAGAAACTTCCATCGATCGTTAGTGATTGAATGAATGAATGCCATCCCTGCCATTCCACTGAGTCTCAACTGCCTTTGCAACTAGACTTTAGCAGAATAGCAAATATTATCATAATTGCAAAATAGTCTCAATGGAACTACAATGACTAGTGATTTTAACAAAATTAGCAGTTTTGGGCCTCTGGTAGTTGATGTTTGTCTGGCACTTTCGTCTCCTTATCTAAGTCTGATGTGGTCAAATAAGCCAAGTGGCAGGTTTTGCATATTCAAAATCTTGGTTGTGACCTGCTTAAATGGGATTCACTCTAGTGAACCCCTAAAATAAAGTCTTATACACTCCTTTTTTTCGCTGACGTAGACGTGGAGCGGTCCCATAGGCATCGATATAGACCATTTTTTAAATCAACGGTCTAAATCATAACTACGGAGATCAGCGCAAAACTCGATACTAAACGCGACGAAATGATGGCCCGTCCACGCTCCGCCATTGACTATAATTACGTTGGCGGTGTACTCACGTTTCTTCAACACCGTCGAATAGATAGAGACTAGAATTACAAAGAAAAATCGAAATATTTTTTTATGATATCAAGTGACAGGACGAACTAGTCGTGCGTCTGGTGGTAAGCGACACGTCTGTTTGTAACAGTTGCAATGCCACTTAGAACTTTAAATCGCAAAGATCTGAAGGCCCTGACACTACGCCCATCACCCTGTGACATAAGTAGACAAGTCCGATGTACCTGTAATTTCACCTTTACCCTTCAAAATCGGATCGCAATAATGCAATAAGGTGGGTAAGTACGTCTCTGGACAAACTCTTTCACAAGTAGCTCTACTGCTACCAAAATATATATAACATTGAACGTCACTTCAATTAACACATTTCAAAGACAATACATGTTATAAACTTGACAATGTTTTACAAAGGCGAGGTGAATCGACGCTGCGGCAGTCGTTTGATTACCTTTAAAGGCGACAAAGGGTTTTCTATAAATATTAGAATTCTTTATAATCAAAATAGACGCCGACGGGATGTGGTTCATTCAATTAAAAAGTGAAATTGAATCCATTATGCTTCACTTGGAAAAAGATAAGATATTTTCAGTGAAATAATGATGACAGTAAATTGAAACTCATTTAAGTAAACAAGACGTGCTTGAAAAAGGACCTAGAAAGAAATGCTTAAAGCTCGCTACAATTAACCTATATTCTATGGTCAATGTATATAGGATGGCGTCACGAGCTGGCCAGGCTCGCAATCTCTACCCTGATAGCGCCGTGAAGCATGACCAGAATTCTATTAAGAAGTTTAATATTGAATTACTGGCTTTTAACCGCTGATGCGAACGCGTTGTTATTGGATGAATAGCGTAAAAATACTTTACATGCCAGAGAAAGTCCAATAAACTCGCAAAATGTTCCTTTTGCAAAATGGCCTATCGTAAAAAGTCCCTTTCTTAAAAAATCCCTTCCGCAAAATGTTCCTTTCGCAAAATATTCCTCTCGCAAAATCTTCCTTTCGCAAAATGTCCGTTTCCTCCAATATATTATTATATTATAATACGTGAAAAAAATCAAATGCGTGAAATTTGATTAAAAACAAAGACTTTTTTGTGGTGATAATGTAACTTATTTGCAACTGAGCTTATGAACCACAATGATTGCAGCGAAATTTCTCTATGATAACTGATTCATTATCAAAGTTATCACATTTGCAAGTTATCACAACACTTCAATAACATATGTTGAGTTATTGGTCCATGGTAACAAGTTCTGACTGCCTCTGTGGCCGAACGGTTACCTTACTGGACTGCCACGTAGAGCTCTCGGATTCGATTCCCAGACCGGGAAAATTATTTTTTATATGGCCTACATTTATTTCTCTCGTGAGTTTGAGTGTTCGCAATACAGGGTTTCCCTAGTGCGGGGTTATGAGTGTGTGTTATTATTATTATTATCATATTAACTATAATAGTTTGTTTGTCTCTCATTCTCCGTCCGCAACAATTACTGTGAAATAAATAATACGAGACTAAATTTAAAAACGCATGATGCGAATGAAGTTTAATATTCGACATTGTTTTTTAATTTGGTTGAGTTACTTATTTGACAGTAATTGTTTCTGGGGCCTTACTAGACTTGTGCTTCATCGGTCCTTAGAGGGAGCGATCCTAGTTAGTTCAATCGGTCAACTGAACTAGGTCGGTCTTGTAGTTCATTTAGTTCATCTGGTTCCTTAGTTAGTTAATTCGTCTTGTCCTTGCTCGGACATTGAACGAACGCTCCAAACTAGTAATTTTATTCACATGAACTACTACGGACTTCTAGGTCTATGAGGTCAATAGTACACTGTACTAAATATTTAAAAATACAATTTGGATGGAATCGATACTATTTGATTTTCCTTCATATTTTACAGATTTCAAAACTGTCATTCTAACTAAATACCATTTTTTTTACAAAATAAGAATTTTAGTTGGAATGGTGTGTTTAAAAATCAATATTTAGGTACCTATAACTATTTCATATACTCGTACACGTAGGTTGATATTATACATACAGATACCTACCAAAAAATATTGCTTTTTGCAAGCTTGTATATATATACATAATGTAGATACGTATTAGACTTAGAACGAGCTGGCAACGTTCAATCGTGTATCCCACTCGAACTTGTGCTAAAAGTAGTGAAAGATCGCTATTTGTCCCGCTCGCACCGTTCCTACTGAATAAAAGACAGGTGAACTTTCAACGCAGACAGTTCCTAGTTCGTACTGAACTAAAAAGAACGATGAACTATTAAAACCGTCCAAGACGAACTAGTTGATATCGGTTAGTGTCGGGAATATATTCATAATAGTTCGTAGTTCATGAACTATACAAACCTAGACCTTACCATGAACTCTTATTACAGTTCAGTACCTATAGATTCGTAACGACAAAGAAGCGGGATGGTAATATACACTTCATGTAGCGCTGTCACACAACGATTTATTTTAGGTCCTAAACTGAAACGTAATAAGAGTTCATGGTAAGGCACCTGACGTCGAGCAGAGAACGAGAGTAGACCCCCTGATTCTGAAGCAAAAAATCCACTTGACTATAGTCCGTTTATTTCAGCTGCCTATCTTTAGGCATTCTATCTTCAGGCACTTCCGTGTTCCCAGCGCTCCTTTATATAACTTCAGTAACAGTAAAATAAATATGTACTCTCTTTCCCGTTACGAAACCAAGAAAAAATTGATAAATTTGTTAAAATGCCATAATTACGATGCCACAGAGTCGATGTTATTCTCATCTCACAAATTTTATTTGAGGGAATAATCAAACAATTAGGTTGTGTACCTTCTCTAATCTCTTATCTAAACTTTTTTTGATATCAGACTCTCCTAATGTTTAGACCTTATACCTATGCATCCAAAAGCAACAATTATAACGCACCCTCAGATATTTCACACACATACACTGATTGTTGAATCAGTAGCACTCACAACACACTCTACACTTACTCTCCACTTTCTTGATACACACTACAACATATTTATCCAACATAGTTTAGGCCTTCTTTAAACTATACTCACTCTTCGAACATCTTTCTCATATTTTATTCTTTTCTGGGTCCCAAATGAACAGTTTTATTGTACTGGTTTTGGGACTACAGAGTTCCTTTTAGTTTACTTGTAAGCCATTTGTTGATAAAAATTCGATTGATGCTTGTCCACCGTGGCAGCAACGGTACTATCTGCTAACACAGGTTAAATCCTTTTGTAAGGTCTGGATGTTGCCTGACTGGTCAGGAATCAATCAATAACTAATTATTACTGCATTATGTCTGTAGTATTTGTAATGGCTATCAATAAAGTTATTATTATTATTCTGTAGAATGCCAGTTTGATCATAATGCTAATAGCACGTACCAGTTCTCTGTAACCATTCATTCTTTCCAAATGACCAATCTATCGAAGTTATTACCATTTCTATCGGTCACTGCGTTATCGTTCGTAACACATCGCCCTCTTATCATATTGTTCCTCATCTTACAAAAGCTATAACACATACTAATGTAGCGCTCGCGTATAGCTTCTATAGCGTACTTTCGTGCCTTTTCCGCCATATATTTGGTGTATATATTTTTTTATGATACCTAATGACGGGACGAACAATTCGTGTGGCTGGTGGTAAGCGACACGCCTGTTCATAGCAATAGCAGAGCACTCTCAGAGCGTTAAATCGCAATGATCTTAGGGGCACTGCCACGACATCGTCATCCTGTGACATAAGTTGACAAGTCCCAATTACTAGCAGTAGAGCTCCTTGTGAAAGAGTTCGTCCGGGGAAGTACTGCCACCTTACCTATATCTGCCGCCAAGCAGTAATGTCAGCATTATTACGTTCTGGTTTTGAAGTGTTCAGACTGCTGGTGACATTACAGGCCCATGGGACTCGTCAACACATGTCTCAGGGTGACGGGCGTCGTGGCAGTGCCCCTCTACCTACTTCCCTGGACGAACTCTTTCACAAGAAGCTCTACTACTTCTGTATACTTTTAATAGCAGTGTAATGCTATACCGAAATAGGATGTAACCCTTAGTAGGTAGCGTATTAGAACCCTTATACTTTGCTTAGTGATATAATATTTCGGCAAAAACCTCTACAGGTACTGCATCAGGACCACAGGACTCTATGAAAACATGTGACGTAATTTAAATTATTGGCAAGGTTGCCAACAGATGCTAAATAATACCAAATAGGAACATAACATGATACACATCCACATAAGTGTGAAGAAATATTATGTATTCAATCAGCAGTATTGCTACCCACAGTCGTATCGTCGTATTCTTTCACAACCTAAGCGTGTCACCGCACTTATTGACACGGAATCGCGTCAAGCCTGTCAGAAAAAACTAAAAAAGAGTCCATGAAAATAAGAGCTAAAAAGACGTTATGCGTTTCGCGTCGACGGCGATCCGGAGGCAATCGAAAGGAAACTGTCATCTTTTTGGCTTTTATTATTCTCTTCCAGCCAAACCGAGCCGTGGTGAAGATAGAAAGTCTACGGGACAAATACCCGTCTTCCGCTGCGAAAGGGTAATGAGCGGAAAATAGCCGAGCGAAGAGGTATAAAATAGTTTTGTCCATAGCCAGCAGGCTAAGCGAAGTGAGCTAGGCGGGAAATGATAAGGGTCGGATAAGCGAGTTGTTCGCCTTACAAAGCGAAGTGAGCTAGGCGGATAATGAGATGGGTCAAATGAACGAGTTGTTCGCCTTCCATTAACAGCGGGTTTTGCGGACTGAGCGGTGACTAAAAAATCAGTCAGTTTTAGGTAGGTAGGTAATGCGAATTCAAGTCGCGATTGAAGTTTTCCTAAAATTTTTCGTGGTTATGATGTCAGAGTCTAGTGAAGATGTCTGTGTAAATGCGATAAGTAAATGCTTGCTAGCGCTTTATCTTTTTCATCTCCAAGGCGATAATCTTTGTGGTTAGATAGATAACTCGTTTTTTCCCTGAATCATGGCATGACATAGGTACAATGGTAATCATAAAGAAAAAAGCTAGTCTAGGTTTGCGGGTATGGTCTAGAGTGTTATATTGTGTCAGGTGTAGAGTTGAGTGTATTGTGACAGCAAAAAGGGCCTGACTCAGCATTATGCCGCAGTTCAGTCGAACCACAACGCTGATGACTCTGCCAGGTCCTGAGGTGAGCGGGTAAAAAAGTTAGTGTCTCACAACAACGGATACTGTTGACAATTTCAATGAACAGCTCCATAGCGATACGTCGGACAAGTGGAAGGTAGGCATAATTACTGTACAATAAATTCAAAACTTAAACGTAAGTATAAATATAAATTATGATAATATAAATATGACCGACATATGTATATATCTACATACACTTTACATACATAAACACAATAAAACATATACACTCTCGGACATGCCACCTTGCACTTTTACCCGTAAAGGACTAGAATACAAAAATATAATTATCATCGAAAAAGTTTTCTCCGGTTTTTTAAATCCAAATTTTCAATAAGAACTTAAGGAAATGACGTTTAGTATACCAGTTTCAAAGTTCCATAATAGTTCTTGATCAATCAAGCATTGTTTAAGCTAAGGGCATTTAATATTGAAAATACAAGGCGGCTCGAATTATGTGTCTGGGAGTATATATAATCTAAACAAATTATTGCACGGACAAGTTTTTTCCAATGGGCTCAAGCCAATTCCGCGTGTGTGGTGACACTTTACCTTTGTGATTGTAACAACACATTGCGCAAAGCGTTGTACGCGCCAAATTTCATTGTGCCAATGTTTACTAGCTATCACATTGAATCATCGTTGCTAAAGATTGCTTACGGATTAGAGAGTGCCTTACTATACATAGCATTATCTAAAGACGTATGTTTCGGTACTATTTATGACTACAAATTCATAGAATACCAGTCATAACTTTATGAACGGTCGTTAAACACACCGTAACCACAGGTGACGACATCAAATTGGTGATGAATAATGTCTATATTCAGGGGGTCTACTCTCGATCTCCGTCCGAAACAATTACTGTCAAATAAGTATAATTCGACAAAATTAAAAGACAAGTATCAAGTATGAAGCTTCATTCGCATCACGCGTTTTCATTTGGTCAAGTATTGCTTATTGGCAGTAATTGTTTCGGACGGATGTCGGACGGAGATCGAGAGTAGACCCCCAGGTTCGGCAGTTTTTAAGAAAAATGGTTGAGGTAAATACCGTTTATAAGTAGTTACCGGATGTAGCTATATAACAGCGGTAAATTGTAGTATGTTGTAATACTATCAGCAAATTTGAAGCCTTTCCAATTCTAAAACAATTTTGTTTGCAAACGAAGATCATAGCTAGCCTGTTACATCGTTAACACTTTTTTTTGTGACAACCCTTGGTTTATAATAAAAATACGATCTAGCATTTCATCATCATCATCAACCCACTTACACGTCCCACTGCTAGGCACGAGTCTCCTACCGGGCGAGGGTTGAGGCCATAGTCCGCCACGCTGGCCCAATGTGGGTTGGGGACTTCACACGTAACCGAGTCACACGAGAGTTGTGAATCCTTCTCCGACGTGCTGGTTTCATCACCGTGTTTCCCTTCACCAAAACGCTCATGGTAAATTTCAAATTAAATTTTGCAATTCCGAAAAAGTCAGAGCCGGATTCGAACCCGCGATCGGTTTGAGAGGCGGCAGGCCAAAATATTAGGCTACCAGGACTTTTTCTAGCATTTAAACGCCATTATTTATCAAGAACAAGCAAGCTGTGGGCCCACCCACTGCTACTGAGCGCCGTTGCTTACACGTAAAAACAATCCTTAAGATCATCACCTTAGAGCGTCAACTTTGCTGACAGTGCTTATATATCGCCAGTATACTACGACAAACAATTATTTCACACAAAAAAAAACACGTAATTGAAATTTCAACAACGAATACTTACGGCTATTACGAAACAAGATACGAAATACCATGGTCATCCTCGTTCATTTGTAACAGACTATTCCACATTTTATGTTTTACCGAAACTATGTAAATATTTGCATTTTACATAAGCAATTATGTCGCGTTTTCTTATGTTCTAGTCGTTTTCTGTAAAATTCCTTATAATTGGTTTTCGCAGTATAACGACGCAAAAATTTGACATGCTATTTGAGAGAAAGTACTTCACAATCGTATTCATTTTTGCATTGTCCACCTGACCTTCTGAGGTCCTCTCGAAGGACTCGTCATTTTTCCATGTGTCCGCCAGTGAAGGAGTCAAAATTTTGGGGGACTAAGTAGTTATCATTCGGATAGTGGAGTATATACACGTAGTGGAGAGCTTTAAATCGCAAAGATCTGTAGGGCACTGCCACTGCGCCCGTCACCGTGAGATATATAAGTTCACAAGTTCCATGTGCCTGTAATATCACCAGCAGTCTGAACACTTCAAAACCAGAACGCAATAATGCTCGCATTACGGCTTGGGAACAGAAATAGGTAAAATTAAGTTAGGTTATTGCTGGTTTTCTCAATAAAAGTTCTTCATCTTTTCACCGTTGTTTTATAGATTTTCATAAGTGGACGCCTTACTTAGAGAGCTTCAGTTTTAGATTAAGTTTCATAGTCTAAACTTAATCTAAGACTGAAGCTCTAAAACTGAAGCTTTAAACTTTCTTAAAAAAAATTATGGAATCTAAAAAAATCCTATTATAGTAACGCTACGGTGATTCCCACATCGTACCGGCTTAATCAACGCGCCACCCACAAGCGCTCCCGGCCAATCAGTGCGCGAGATTCAGTCTCTTGCCCTGAACGGCCAGATCAGACTTAGACGTCCGTAACAGTAAATAAATATAATTATTTCTATTTAATTTTACAAAAAAAAACAACTCACCTGATTCGTCAGATTTGTACCCAAATTCATTGGGTGTTTTCTTCGCTGCAACTCGCACTTCGTCAAGGATAATGCGAAGCATTGGTGTCATCAGTGTCAGCGGACATTGTCTGGTAAACAAACAAAATAAAATCAGCATTTCTATTGACTTAAAAAGCATGTAAAGGACGGCTTTGTTCATTTTAAAGAGTAATAATCTTTGACTTCCAGGTCCGCCTTGACGTGTGACCCGTTACATTGTTTATGAATGAACTTCAAAATTCAACAAAACATTAAGGTTATGTAAATCCTTACAAAAATATGCGTGAAAAATATCAGAACAACGAACAATCTGTCGAATATACGATTCAAAAAAATTTAAATTGCCGACTTTAATTACAATTCTTTGAAACTATCCTACAGAATGTGTGCTAACGTGTAATCTGCAGTATCATATCAATCTACTGTTGTGTATGTAATTTATAAAATTCCGACAATTGCTGCTTTGTTTTCGGATGGTAACTATAAATCCATATTTCGTCACCTATTACTATGTCCCACACCAAATTTGACGCCCCTTCGTTGAATCTGGTAAGCATGGCATTGCACCAAGTGACGCGATCCGTTTTTTGAACATTAGTCACATTGTGTGGGATCCACCGAGAACACAGCTTTTTCACACCCAAATGTTTGTGTAGTATTGATTGTATTTGACTCATGCCTCTGCCTAAAGATGTCCGAATCTCATGGTATGTCACATGCCTGTCTGTTTTAGACAAACGGTGCACAGCATCGATGTTTTTGTTGTTCACAGCAGTGGACGGGCGACTATTTACGATTTATATACGAAATTTGTTACTGAGATTCACACGACCGCGTTTGAATTCTGCAAACCAGCTATAAATAGTCGTCTTGCATGGTGCTTTATCACCAAAAGCAGTTTGAAGCCGAGCGAAGCTCCGCTGAGCTGTTGAATTACACTTCAAAGTCGTAGAAAATCATACTACGAAAATTTTTAGTTAAATCCACGGTGATGTAGACAAGCAATTTCTAAAATGACGCCACAATGTAAAAACAAGTGACAGTCAGATAAAACAAACTGTATTCTATTATTCAAGTAATGTAGTATCTGAAAGAGGTATAATTTCAATATTTTTTTGTTATGTAACGTAATGTAATGAGATTTTTCTTTCGACTTTATATTACAAAATTGTTTTTAGCCTATAAGCTCAAGCACGAGATATTAAAGTCTGATAAAAAGTCATTATCTAAGTAATATGGCTTTTAAACTAAAAGTAAATTACTCAAACAATTGTTCAACGAAAATTTTGTTATTACAATATAATTAAATTCTTTTAAAAATTAAATTAATTACATTATTATGTCAATCCGCAACGTAGGATTCGTCAAGAAGACACATCAAATTTAATAATGCAATTCGCCAGTCTTAGTCATTTTTATCCAACTATTACAATGAAAAAGGAAATCTTAGCTGGTTCAAACGTCCCCATAACACTATAACTAATTAAAATGCTAACTACAAACATTATTGCGTTTACTACGTCTTGAAAAATTACATACAAATTACATACGAGGTATTCACTATACAATATGTGAAATTTTAAAACTTTCCTATTTAAGTATAGAAGTTTTCGGCTAATTTCGTTCGTAGAATCTTAGGGTCGTATTCCAGAACTCTACTCAATGCTCAAGTCAGGACTTGTGTGTTTTAAGCATTAGAAATCATACTCAAGTCCTTGCCATTAGGGTCGTATATCTAGTGCTTGAAAAATCATACTCAAGTACTAACTTGAGCATTGAGTAGAGTTCTGGAATACGACCGTTAGACCTCTATCCTGAAAAGTTGTCATTTTGCATAATGTGGCCTTGTTAAGCCAAGAGTGCGAATTGTTGCTTGCTACAAAAACTAGATCTGCAGATGTTTTTGAATGACTAATTTTATTACTACTTACACATTATTACTTGCCAATTCTAGAACAACATCTTATCAAAAGATTAAAATGATATGTACAAAACGTTCCATGTTATATTACTGCGTTCTAGATACACTATAATCAAGTCTCGCTCCACTTTTATTATAAAACATATTTATTCTTTTTTATATAATATCAAGTGACGAGACGAACAAGTCATGCGCCTGATAGTAAGCTACACGCCTGTCCATAACAGTTACAATGCCACTCAGAGCTTTAAATCGCAAAGATCTGAGGGGCACTGCCACTGCGTCCGTCACCCTGAGACACATACATAAGTTGACAAAACAGGAACACAGTAACGCTGACATTACTGCTTGGCGACAGAAGTGAGTGAGTGAGTGAGTGAGTGAGTGAGTGAGTGAGTAAGTGAGTAAGTATGTAAGCAAGGTGGCGGCAGTACTTAGCTGGACGAACTCTCACAAGGAGCTTTACTGCTACATATATTATATATATTAAAAGTAGTAGTATTGTATAATGAAAAATACGTCGCAGAGCCGCAAAGTACGTTACATTTTTAGGGGAATTAGTAATAGCATAGTGAAAATTCCGGGAATTTGCTGGACGCGAGCTAAACCGGTCGTGGCGATTTTGGAGCAGGCCTATGTCAAACAGTCATGGTAGCCTAATGGTTTGACCTACCGCCTCTCAAACAGAGGATCGTGGGTTCGACTCCGGATTTGCACCTCTGAGTTTTTCGGAATGTATTGTGTGAAACTGAATTTGAAAGTGAAGTTTGTCGGTGAAGGAAAACATTGTGAGGAAATCTGTGCACGTCTGCAAGCTATTTAATGATGTGTGTGAAGTTCCCAACCCGCAATGGGCAGGCGTGAGAACTATATCCCAAGCCCTCTCATTGTGAGAGGAAGCCTGTGCCCAGCAGTCGGACTTACGTATAGGCTAACGAATTAATAAAAAAAACTAACTATGTCAAACGAAAATAACGAAATGATGAACTGTTGTTGGCTGTGGTAACTCAGCTGACCTCACGAAAAATAAGGCTTGGATTAAACTCAAACCTAAATAACCTTCATTTCATAGGCAAGTAAATTTCATTTATCATTAAAAAACTCGCCTCTCGCCTTGAAAAGGCTCAAGTTATAACATTCAAAGAACAAGTCTGCAGGCAGGGAATCCCACTCCATAGCCGTTCGCTATAATAAAAGTGGAAGCGTAACGCTTCGTGCGAATCTTTGTAATATCCACAACATATATAGGGGTGGAACCCAAGCCTACGCCTAGTCCCGCGGTGATGGAAAGGGGAAGGCGGAATTAAATCGTGTAATTCCATCGCACACTCTCCGTGATATACCTTGTAAAATACCGATAAACAGGCAACTTTACGGCGGTGTTCAAGGTTCTGCAGCTTCGCCTCCACTAATTCCGAGTCACCAATAAGCCTCTTGACACGGTCGTCAATTGAATCCAAGGTGACCACTTGAAGTCGTCACATTAATAAACTGTACTACTCATTCGTAAGGCAGATTCCCCTGAGAAAAATTAATAAGGAACTCTAGAGGTTGCTCTTTGTCTATAAACATTTGTACAAATTTATCATTTACAATATTTATTTCATATATCTTAAGATCGAGTCTAAATTTTATCATAGAAGCGTATATTGCATTGGTATTCGAAAGTATGAGGGAGACGCGTCTTAGCACATTTTTATGTTATCCCAGCCCTAACGCGATTTAGCCGTCATGAAGCTGACTAGGGTAATTTGTTTGGAATTCTATTAAGGCTATTAAGTTTTAACAGAGACTTCTTCGCCTCTGACTTAATCTGTTTTTGTCACGGCGAAATTCTGCATATTCTCGAAGGTATAGATCAACGTTTCTTCCTTTTTAACAGACTTCAAAAAAAGGAGCAGATTCCCAATTCGACCGCATGTTTTTTTCTTTGATGTATGTTACGTGATAACTCCGGATAAAATTTGTAAACCGATTTTGATGATTCTTTTTTGTTTGAAAGAAGGTACCTCAAATAAGGTCCCATTTAAATTTGAAGAAAATATTCCACCTCTAAGGGTGTCAAACTAGGGGACGAATGGCTTTTGAGGTCGGTTTTTTTAGTGCTCTGTATTGATTGGAACATAAGTTGCAAGGTGCTTGAAGGTACGACAATGATCCAAAACACAGTAAGATTTTGATCTTCTTATCTAGTAACTACTTAACGCCTGCCTTTGTTGATTGACAATAGAATTTTTACGATCTTTTTTTATGATATCAAGTGATGGAATGAACAAATCGTTCACCTGGTGGTAAACAAGTTGCCTACCCTTAACCGTTGCAGTGCCACTCAGAGCTTTAAATCGCAAAGGTCATTGTCACTTTGGGACATAAAGTTGACAAGTTCCATGTGCCTGCAAAATCACCCTTACTCTTTAAAATCGGAACGCAGTAATGCTTAACATTGCTGTTTGGCGGCAGAAATAGACTGGTGGCAGTACTTCCCTCCAGCTCTAGTGCTCTACGATTACAATCACTCCAATATTATCACAATCATTATGAATTTCCTACGTAAAAAACTCTTATTTAAATCTAGAACATTTTCATTAAAAAGGCTTAGCTCTTATGTAATTCGCCGTTATCTTGTAAAACAAACAATGTTAAAATCTGATAATGATATCATTTGGCGTTCCTTGATGACATCATTTAGTCATCATGCATGTATGATATGATTAGACTGGTAAACTGTGTCCATTATTTTGTGGCGCATGGTTTTCTGTGAGGGGCATGGTCTGGTGCATGCACCTGCCCATGGGCGGTTACCACTGCACTACTACTTTGTTCTGGATTAAAGGGAACAGGAAACGTTAAGGTGCCTACAGATTTTCTAAATTTTTGACATCGTTATTGACGCTCGATGCGCTGTGTTTTGACCATCAATAAGATTTGTTAGCTAACAGATTTGCTCGATTTTATCGATGCCACCAATAAGCGATCGTCTCACATTTATATATGAGGATTAAAATCTAACAAATTTGTAGACCTACTACCTACCTACACGTAATACAAATTCCTTAGTGTCGATCGACAAATAATGCGCGGTCAATCGTCTGTTGCTTACGTATTTACTCGATTTTGTCTGATCATACGTGACGATCGACAAAAAATGCGACGTCGACCGGCTGTTTCGTGGACATTTACTCGATTTTGTCTGATCGATCACACATGTTGTATGTCAAAAAAAACCAAGTCGAACGTCTGTTTCTTTGACATCCAAGCATTATTTATGTCGTTTAAAATTATTTTAAAAATTCATCTCGGTCAAAAAATGGAATTAAGTCGTGGTGAACATTTTCGTACGATTATTTTTCAAACTTTCGACGTGAATTAACTCAACAAGATTGCATTGATCAACTGAATTCGACTTTTGACGAAAAAATTTCATCAAGAATTGGTGTTTATCGATAGTTTTCGTAATTCAATCGAGGCAGTAGTTCATTCAAAGACGAATTTCGTGAAGATCTTCGAAGATTTTCGTGAAGATTTCGTGAAGGTCGTTATTCCGGAAAACATTGATGCTGTGCGAGAACAGATACTCCATCATCGTCATGACCTATCATGAGATTGAGGCATCCTTGGGCATTAGTAAGAAAGAAAGAAAGAAAGAAAGAAACAATATTTATTTGGTCTCATTTAACAAATATGTACAATGTAAACTGTACTAATGTAAACTGTGGGACTAACATTCATTCAATATTGCGTGACCATTTGGTCATCAAAAATATTTATTCGTGTTAGACCCCACATAATTTGACGATCAATTAGAAACGTTAAAAAAAAACAATAAATGTTCTCTACCTATCTAAATTTTATGGTAACCATGTGGTAACAAAATTGTAAAGGCGTGATGGTGATTCCCTACAGCAGCGCAGCAATTTTTCTTTTTTGTTCTCTCATTCTTCTTTTCTAACCGTTCTGCGCATTTGCGCGCATCAAAATGTTTCTTCTGTTTTCAAAATTTTGCACATGTGCCGCGCAAACTTTTGCAATGATGGTAACCTTTGACCTTAATTATCGTAGATTGAAATTCAAAACGTGTACTTCGCAATTTGTAGAATTGTATTATATTATTTAAAATTTGCCCAAATCGGTTCAAGAACCATACACTAATTCCGTTTGTAGATTCACAATTTTGAGTGGATGTAAAGAAAGCTAGTAGCTTTGGAAGCAGTAAAGCTCCCTGTGAAAGAGTTCGTCCAGGGGAGTACGGCCACCTTACCTACTTCTTGCGCCAAGCAGTAATGTGAGCATTACTGCGTTCCGATTTGAAGGGTAAGCTAAGGGTGTTGGTGAAATTACAGGCGCATGGGACTTGTCCACTTAAGTCTCAGGATGGCGGGCGCGGTGGCAGTGCACCACAGATCTTTTAAGCTCTGAGTGGCACTGCAACTGGTATGGACAAGCACGACTTATTCGTCCCATCACTTAGTATTATAAAAAAAAGCTTCGGTCGCTACACTCGCTGTGCTCGAATAATTTAATGAAACAAAATGTAAACAACTGTTGTAGGTAGTATTATAACGATTTTTGCAATCTTTTGATAAGAATTTGCGAAAACAAATTTACGTATACATCCATATATAAGTATATGTAAGCAACTGATAGCTCTTATCATTTTAAAGTAAAAGAAACAAAGAAAGTATTAACGAACATATCTCTAGTACACACATTCTATGTAAAGTTAAGAGTTAATAAGCAGGTTTATATTGAACAAACATTAGGCCAGAAATACTGGGTGTTAATTTAATGTGTAACATTTATTACTAAGAATATCATTGAGAAACTTGAAAAGAAATCAGCAGTTTATATGTGTGAATCCACTGATTCTTTGTTCGGGATTTTCAAGAGGTCATCAAATTTTATTATGTATATGGCAGTAGAGCTCCTGTGAAAGAGTTGGTGCAGGAACTACTGCCACCTTACATATATATGCCGTTACGCCTAAGGAGGATTCTGAGCATTACTCCATGCCGGTTTTAAAGGTTAAAGGTGCTGGTGAAATTAAGAACTATCCACACACATCAGGGCCGTGCCCGTGACCTGGATGGCCGTGCTCCATCAGAGGCTCAAAAAAATATCGTTGCGTATATTTTGTATGTACTCGTCCACACATGTTCGTGTCCAGGCCGGGGCGCCAAGACGGGCCCGGAGTTCATACAAACAGCACGGTCCGTCCACGTCCCGGGCACGGCACTGATGTGTATGGATAGTCCTTTACAGGCACATGCGACTTGTCAACTTATGTGTCTGTGTCTCAGATCTTTGCGATTTAAAGTTCTGAGTAACATTACACCTGCTATGGTCGGGCATATCGCTTACCACCAGGCGTATTTCGTCGTCCCGACATTTGGTATAAAAAAGGCGATAATATTAATGGGCGAACTCACGGTTCTCCAGTGTATTGCTATTCATTTAACACTTGCACAAATATATGAAAAAGGTGGAAGTTGGACTATTTGTCACAAGTGAAACTATAAAGTTTAACGTATTTGAACGTCTTTCATAAAATGAGTTTAAGGGTTTACGGTACCTACTGTAATTGGGCATGACGCAGAACACTGTTGCTATCGTTTATAAACTCTTGGATAGTGTTATACTAACAACAGTCGTTTACGAATATAGACACAAAGCTTCTCATTTTTAATTTTATGTAATGCTTACGTTTGTTCACCATCGCATCTGACGAAAAGTGGACGAGAATTGTACTACATTCGCTTAGACATCGCACCCTTTGTGTAATAAGACCACATCTGCAAAATCACAACTTTTCTGATTGCGAACAAAATTAATCGAAAATTTGTTTGCTTAAATAAGATAGTTCTAAAATTTCACGTTATATATTATTTGCCTCGTGAAGTTCGTGTTACTGTTATGACTTTCACGTGATAAAGGCACTTTTGATATATGATCACATGTGGCTTTATTATGCCAAGAAGGGTGTGATATATGTATGTATAAAAGCCGTGGTAACACATGGTCTGTCTGAGAGGCGGTTGGTCAGAACCGCCTCTCAATCAGAGGCCGTGGCTTCGAATCAGGGTTCGCACCTCTGAGTTTCTCAGAATTTATAAGCGAAATTTGATTTGAATTTGTTTTACATTTAAATAGAAGATACCTGTTTACTCCGGCCTTAAAAATCTTACACTCGAAATTGATAGCCAACCCAGGTATTGAACGAATTGGCCGGAATTTAAGACCCGAACCTAAGCGATATCACAACACAACTCGACAATGTAGCATAATTTGGTAGCGGAACGTACATTTGTATCAGTTCCAATGAATGAAATACTAAAATTAAAACAAACATGGCGGGCATTCACTTGTTCCCTAAACGAAACATGCTTTTAGTTCCCCTGTATTTGGTGCCGCAGCTATGAAATAAAATGCGGACGTGCATGTCTACCGTCTGTCTGTCTATACAACACATCAGGAGGTCACTGATCCTAAATCGAGATCAGAACAAAGCGGATAAACGTTACAATTTCAAACAAATTAGTTCAAACAATTTCTACAAGATGCTTTTGGATAAAAAAATAAATTAAACAAATACAGTAGTTTTAAAAAAAATTGAGCATTCTTATCTTAAGAGTCTATACTACCTCAAATGGGTTTGGTTGATTCAGCATAAAAGTGAACGTCACCACTTTGTTTAAAATATATATTAAAATCGAGGATATTCACTGATGATATACGACGTAAAAACACGATTCGTAAAAACTTTTACGATAGAAAAAAAAACACAAACTTACCTCGAAATTTACAAGAAAACCGCGATATCCAATAGGTACTTTACATACACCAATTTTTTTTTTAATATCAACTGAACTAAATAGAACACGTATACATTGGACGCACTGTAAGTTTTCGGAACTGGCCACTTAGATAAACAATATTTAAAAAATAATTACAACATTTGAAAATGGAACTCTGGCTGTAGAATACAGTTTGTTTCTTCTGACTGTCACTTGCTTTTACATTGTGGCGTCATTTTAGAAATTGGTTGTCTACATCACCATGGATTTAACTCATCAAAATTTGCGTAGTATGATTTTCTACGACTTCGAAGTGTAATTTAACAGCTCAGCGGAGCTTCGCTCGGCTTCAAACTGCTTTTGGCGATGAAGCAACTTGCAAGAAGACTATTTATAACTGGTTTGCAGAATTCAAACGCAGTCTTGTGAATCTCAGTGACGAATTTCGTGATGGTCGCCCGTCCACTGCTGTGAATAACAAAAACATCGATGTTGTACACCGTATGATCAAAACCACGGAAGAAAGAAAAGAATGGAAATGGCATCAAGCAACATTTGTATCAAAACCGGTGTCGCCACACGCACACATTTTAAAACGTAATCTTACATTAGTACTAAGATGACATAATTTTGATTGGTTAAGAATTATCAAACGAAAATAGACAATAATAAAAAACTTTTGGTAAAAAAAATTTAAATTTATTTGGATCTTATAAGGTTTTATTATTACTAGTCATAAAAGCTAAGAATCCTATGAACATAACTTCTTGGAACAAAACCAAAAAGTTGACAATCTACAGTTAGGGATATGACATTTAATAGATATCGACGATTATGTTTCATAACTAGCGGAATATTGAACTAGGCATTGCTTTATACTTGCTATAATTAGGGTTAACCACGGAGTATAGGGAAACGGCATTTAAAGCAATTTCTTCGAGAACTAGCGTAGCTGACTTTTACACGCACACATTTGTTACCAAATACGCATAAGGTTTTACTACACGCAAATATTAATTGATATTAGCTACGCAGGCGTGTGCGTATATGTAGCTACATGCTACAATCACAGTATTAATGATTTATTATACTGTCATCGTACTTTCATTAATCTACTAGATTTCAAGTCAATCCGATCACTGGAAGGGTTGAAATATTAGAACACAGTCATATTAAAAATCTTTATTCTCTCTGAAATATGATATATTTGTTCAACAATTACCTCGTTCTGAACTGACTGAACATGACTACATCTATAGCGTCGACGAGCTTGTCAAGAAACTGAAGATATTTATTTCCGAAGGAGAAGAAGCGACTCAATAGTTTCATGAAAACTTGACGAAAAGTAACTGACAATGCTTCAGAAATCTTTTCACATATAGATGTGGTCTATAATTTGTGAAGGCGACTCTGAGTTTCATGTCCACCTGATTAACCAAATGATTTATTTCTTAACGAATTTTTCGGTTGTTATTGATATGTATATAATTTAATGTGACGTTATAAAATGCCTATAGCAAATGGTGCTACATTTAGTAGGTACCCAGGTTTTACTGCCTGTAGCTTCAGCCCATTGCTCCTTTAAAAAGGATCCGGCGGGAAACAAAACTGTATATTATACAAAATACAAAAACTGCAAAAGTAAATCATGCCTGTGATAAAACTAAGAACTCAAACGGACGAAGGTGACGCATAATAAGCAAGTAGGGAGGTAGGAATCATGTAGATAAGGGAAAGAAAATCTCCAATCTCATAGTCCTCATTTGATACTCCACGATCTTACGTGCAAAATTATCGATACTGTACCTTTTCTATCTATAATTCCTTTTTTTCCATTAACATATCGTTTTTACTTAAATTGAAAATTTAAAAAAACTATTGCGAGTGTTGGGACCAAACGTTTAAATAATCAAAAATGTTAGCTTTTAAATACCTGTAAACAATTTATGTTTACACATTGGTACCGGTATAATAAAAAAAATGTTGAACTAAACCAAACCTGGGTTTCTAAATACAGAGTTTATACGTATCGATAATTTAATCACAACACGCGGACCCAGTACCAAGTGTAATACGACGCAAGCAATTCATTAAGCGTCATTCGAATTGTTCTTTTGACGGCGGCGATGGCTAGCAACCAAATATTGTTATTACCGGGTTGCAAGAAAATAGTTTTGTTCCGAAATTATAGTATTGTACTGTCCACAATATTAGAAAATACAGAATTTGAGTACTTACGGATGAAATGAAATAACTCCCGGAGTATTTTTTAAACTTTGGCTTCTTACGCGTCATGATATAATGACACAATAAGGCATATTTCTATTTTTTCCACAAAATAATCATGTATCACGTTTGAACGACGACTGACGCGCTGTTGACACTCATATGAACGTCTGTTCATAAGCTAGGTAACGCGGACCCCGCCCACTAACCAGTCTATTACTAGTATATATGTGGTCTGTGGTCAAAACAGACAGGCATGTGACATACAATGAGATTCGGGCATCTTTAGGCATAGGCATGAGTCAAATACAATCAATACTACACAAACATTTGGGTGTGAAAAAGCTGTGCTCTCAGTGGATTTCACATAATTTGACTGAGGCTCAAAAAACGGATCGCGTCACTTGGTGCAATGCCATACTTACCAGATTCAACAAAGGGGCGTTAAATTTGGTGTGGGACCATTGACTTACAAATAAATGGACGACGGGTCTAATACAAAAACCACGAAAAAAATGTCCCAAGTCAACCTATTTAAACGTAGTGATATGTAAAGGAATATGAAAAAGCTAAAACGTTGAACTTAAATTGTAATGTCATCGCAGTACTGTCTAATTTTGCTTGCTTCGCTGTCAGTCGAACAAACGAAGACTCAAGCGTGAATGACGCTCTGTATACGATTTTAACGCCCTATAAGTTCGGACACTTTTTAGCGCGGACCCGACGTCCATATAATTGTAAGTCAATGTGTGGGACATAGTAACAGGTGACGAAATATGGATTTATAGTTACGATCCCAAAACAAAACAGCAATCGAGCGTATGGGGCTTTCGACATGAGCCGAAACCAACCAAAGTGGCACGCGTGCAAAGTGCCTCTAAGCGGATGATTGCTTCTTTTTTTAATAAAACTGGACACGTGGCTACTGTTGCTTTGGAGAATCGTTGTACCGTGAATAGTGATTGGTACACGATCATTTGTTTGCCGGAAGTTATTGACAAACTCCGTAAAAATAAGCGTAAACGCCGTATCATCTTGCACCACGATAATGACAGTTCTCACACGGCCAGTCAGGCAAATGAATTTTTAGAGGTGTACAACGATGACCTTATGAGCCATCCCGCGTACAGTCCCGACCTGGCACCTTGTGACTTTTATTTATTTCCAAAAATTAAGAACCAGTTACGCGGTCAACGATTTTCATCACCTGAAGGGCTATCGAAGAGTATGAAAAATATGTTTCAGAGATTGTCACGGAGGAGTAGCATAAATGTTTTCAAAATTGGTTCATTTGTATGAAAAAGTGCATTAACGCTAAAGGAGAATATTTTGAGAAACAATAAATTCATTTCTGACCATTCATAGTATTTTTTTCTTATTCATTCCGGAAAGTTATAGCGCATCCCACGTACTACATACATTTTTCAAATGGCTTTAATTTGTAAAAAAGTCTGCCGCTCGACCTAAGCAAAATGAACCGTAATAGTCAGGGAAAAATTTGGATAGAGGTATCGACTCTTAATCTACAAAGAAAATTAACCTCGTCGGAAAGTAATCAATCGTCAGATCCCAAGAGGAAGAAACAAATAGAATGCAGGATGTATTATAGGCTTCGTATTATAGGTTTTGTAAAAGAAGCAGCTATAGCCCGCTACGTCGTCCTAATAAAAAAATTACATGTATACTACTAACTAACACACAAAAAATATTTAAGTTGACAAAAACGTTCTTCTATATAAAAGTGTTTTTAAAAATACTTCAATGCCCTAACTTACCTTTATTTAGGGGTTATTTTAGAAAATGTATCACGTATTTATTTATTTTATATTTAAAGTATCCAGACAATGTTTGAAGTAAATCATGCCACCCACGCGTTAAAAAGTTCCCATACAAACTTCAATACCAAATTTCAATACTTAGATACCCTAATTTAAGATTGTTTTGAAAAAGACAAAATGCGAAAAAGTCACCGTATCAACGACGGCTATAGAATATAATAACAACTAAAATATTTCTCATCATAACTATGAGATACACTTGTTCAACACTCTTAATTCTTGTCTCCCATGACGTAACATAATCCGAGACTTAAATGAGTGAATGTAAAGTACCTACAGTACGTTGACACGACACTATCACGGACATCCGTAGCAGCCCACGCGCTGTTCGTACCACTTTGTGTTGCAGTATAAATTGCAGCATCGCAAAGAAATTGAATCAAATGGCATGGTTCAAGAACTAAATATGCTAATGGTCTGAGCTAAGACTTTCAATTGCTTCACTTCTTAAACCCAATTGCCTAACGACTAACTAGACTAGACTTACAAGTGATCGCATTTGCAAAAGTATTTGTTTTTTTTAAGTGACGGGACGAACAAGTCGTGTGCCTGATGGTAAGCTACACGCCTATCCATAACAGTTGCAGTGCCACTCAGAGCTTTAAATAGCAAAATCTGAGGGGCACTGCCACTTCGCCCATCACCCTGAGACATAAGTTGACAAGTACCATGTGCCTGTAATTTCACCAGCACCCTTACCTTTCAAAACCGGAACAAAGTAATGCTAACTTTACTGCTTGGCGACAGAAATAGGTAAGGTGGCAGTACTTCTCTGGATAAAAAATTCGAATTTATCTCTAAAAAACAAAAAATAAATCCTTAGTACGGCGTAAATACTTCACGGAAGGTCATCCGTTTTTGAATAATAACTAAACTACATCTTTTCTTTAACGTATACTCCGTACATTTTCAAAATGTGTATTTGTTTTCATAATACGTAGGGAATACTTAAATTCGCACACGGACCGCCCATACTAGCCAGTGCCGCCACGTTTCCCCCCTGTCCGCTTTATCCTACTTCGGCCGTCAGAGGTGGAGGTTGTGTCGCTTGGGTTTACACACGGCTACAGAAACGTATGCCACAGGTACACATACACGAAACGCATAGAATACCTAAAATCAATTACCGACAGAAGCTCACTGCCCTCTTAAGACGTTGGTGGTTGGTTTGTATTAATAAACAAACCGATGAAACTGTTGATGCTGGTTTGTATCAATAGGCAAAAAATGTAATCCCCATATGTTGTAGCGAACTCTCTGTTTACAATAACAGAAGTATAGTTACTAACTTTCTGCAAAAGATGGCGCTGGAATAAAAACATAAAACCAAATAGATGATTGCAGTCTACGTTAAGATATTATTTATTATCTGTCTGCAATCAGCTACAATCGACCTCTGCCCACGGATTCTAAGGAAACCATATGGTTCATTTCACACACACATTATCTACGAACAAAGAGCTCAGTGAAAGTTGCCTTTTAACGCAACTGATGACCTCAACTTTCTGCACTGTCAAGTTTCTGAATAATAAAATAATGTGAGTATTTGCCGAGGCTCACATGGATGGTTTCATGGCCATCGTGAGGAGGTGTGCATCTGCCCTAAGGCGCCTCCGCGGGGGCTGCAACAGCATCTTGTGTGTGTTCACAGACCGGTAGAACTCGCCACTTCTGCGTAAATGGATTGAACTCCACATCATCATTTAGTTGCATTGTCCTTTTAAATTGTATAAAATTAATTAATATTAACACTAGATCTTAAGTTATTTTGTTTATAACATTATATGGATTTTTATCTGAAATAAATATATTTGAATTTGAATTACTACATTCGCAGGGCAAGTGTGTTGGTGAAATTACAGGCACGTGGGACTTGTCATATTATGTCTCAGGATGACGAGCGCAGTTGCAGAGCCCCACATATAATTGCGATTTAAAGTGGCACGAGCGTGCAGCTTACAATAACGCGAACGACTTATTCATCCCATTATGTACTTGATATCATAAAAAAGTTTCAAAGGATGGATAATTGATGATGATAAGAAACTGCTCTCGTTGTCAGAACTAACGTCTCGACTTTTTAACGAAATTGAGTTAAAAGCACGGACTTGTATATTAAACTGGACCGCGCACTAAGTTAATAAAAGGCTTCAAAGTAGTAATGCGTATCTTTCTAATAGGGTGCTCATTCATGTTTCAGCCAGCGATATTGTTTGTAAGTTTTTAAAAATAAAAAAGAAAATGTAGCCACTTATGGATGACCAAAACTACTAATATTATTTCATAATACAAATTAGTACACTTATTTGACATGCATGCTACTACATAATAGAAGGTTTTATTGTTGATGTATTTTTTTTTGTATTATTACAGTAAAAGCATATTATTATCGAAGTTAATAGACTAGACACTACCTAAGATGATTTTATTTAGCGTTGGCAACTTGTTAGACAAGGACAGACCACTACTTCGAGCTTCTCACGTGACTCGGTTTTTTAGTTTTACTTAAAATAAATGTTAACATAACCCAATAAGGTGTAAATTTGTAATATTGGTATATCGAAGTGCGCGATCCAGTTTATGAAATATATAAATCCGTGGTTAAAAGCATATCTGGGATCAACGAAACGGGATCTTTATCTCCCATAATCGTTTTTTTTTTTATAACTTATTTAGTTTCAATTCTATAGTTAAGCAAAATCAACGTAATTGACATTTTTTATCAGCAAAAAAACTTTACCGAAATGCAAATGTGTTAAGTATGAAAAGCTACAATGCAAGTTCCTTTTAATATCTAATACTAATTAGGAGAAGACACTGCAGGGTAGATAAGTATATAAGGCACACACTCAACATAACCTCGCACCACATCCCGGACACTCCAACAGTCGAAAATTATTTACCTACTACTACTACATACAGCAAGGCGCTATCTGCACACGCGCAAATGTGTGCGTGGAGTGGCAGGATTACCCATCACTTTCTTGCATTATTACGTTAGGTACGTAATCAGAGCGGCAACATAGCGAAAAAAAAAATGCTAACCCGAATCTGTTATCTATGATTCTATTAATAGAATCCAGAATCCAAATAATTACATAGGTCTATTATGTATTCATATCGATATAATATCATATTTTTCATTAATTCACTGACTAGAGTAATCTCGAAGATTTATTTAAAAAATATATTAAAAGCCCTTAAAATGTTATATTTTGGACATATACTTTTAAACAAGGTACCAAAGTATTTGAAATTGCGTGTCCGAGTTGATCATCATTATTTAGTTAATAGTTAGGTATATTCACTACTTACGTAATATTTATCGGCAATACGAATTGAAAATTCGAGAACCCTTGTCTACGACGTCATGGCGCCTCATTATATTGATATAATAAATCTCTCTCTCTCTGCAGTAAATAAATGAAGAAAACAATAACTGAATGAGTCCCAGACATATAAGTTTTTTTTTTGCTTACTTCGTTTCATCTTTCGGAAAATGATGATAAATAGCCGTACACAGCACAATTCACGACCATTATAAATAGTAACGTAAAATGATGTTTTATATTAACGTACAAGTTTCGTAATGAACAAATGAAAACTATATTCAAATATCAAAGCCGTCATCACGCGAAAACGGCTCGACGGCAGCCTTGTTGTCGTTCAGTCAATGTGACCGGCAATGTGCGGGGCGTGGTGCGGTATCTAAAACTAGGGAGGGGCGGAGAGTGTCCGTTCACTTTACTTTTTGTTCTCTGCCCGCACTAGAGAGACCCTGAGTCGCGGGTGCCATGGACACACACATAGACAACCACAAATTACACTCAAACTCACGAGAGAATTAAATGTCGGCCACATAAATATTTTTCCCGGCTCGGCAATCGAACTTGGAACCTTTGCGTGGCAGTGCGGCACGGTAACCGTTCGGCCACAGTGGCAGTTAATGTGTGTTACGTCACCTCCTAATGACGACTTTTGCTCCAAAACTATACAGAGACTTGTACAATGTCACTCCTTGAAAAGTGCTTATTTCGAAAAGATAGTTTTTTTTTAAATTAAACAACTATTTACATTGTTATAAACACAACAACTGTATAATGAATAAACACGATCGCAAACATTGCGTAATTCACGTTTCCCGTTTCTATGAACTTCGTGAACGTCTGATAAAGATTTCGCACGGCTCTCTTATCGCACTATTACGTTACAAGTTGCACCTTGCGCTGTTTACTATTGTAGTGTATAAACTAAATAAACAAATGCCTACACAGTCGGCGTAACACGATACGTCCAGTTGATAAATTTTTATGTTAAAGGTCAATAGAATGTAGTACATTTTCAAGGAGGTCGAGTTAGTTACATTTGACAGGTCAGATAGCTATCACATCAAAGCTATAACCTAAAACATATGGGATGCTGCTGTCCTAACACACATCTACGAGTCTACGAGTAAAGTTAGCTTAGGTTTAAGATTTAGGTATATATAGTTTGGTCTTAAGATCATAGGAAGGAACTTTAAGTTCGGTAACAACACGCCGCATCTTAATGTATACTCTACAAGTAAAAATGTAACTAGTTTGTTTAAATTTTTTGCCTGGTATTTTTAATGACATTTTTTTTTATTTCAAATTTACCATGATGTGTGTTAAGTTCCCAAAACGCAGAGGGCCCGTGTGCAAACTAGAGCCCGGGCTTGCGCTATAAGCTAATTATTATTATTAAAAAATAAGTGCGCATTTGACTTCGTTCGAAAGTGACGACTAAGTCGACGATGGAGCATGCACAACTAAAAATGCCTATTCACTCTCGCCTTAAAAAGGCCCAAGTTATATCGTTCAGGGAACAAGTCTGCAGGCAAGGGATTCCACTCCATAGACGTTCGCTATATAAGTGTGGAAGCGAAACGCTTCGTGCGAATCCATGGAATATCCACAACATAGGGATGGAACCCAAGCCTACGTCTGCTTCCCCGATGATGGAAATGGAAAGGCGGGATTAAGTCCTACAATTCCCTCATCCACTCTCCGTGATATATCCTGTAGAACACCAATTAGCAGGCAACTATACGGCTGTGTTCAAGGCTCTGCAGCTCCACGTCTACTAATTCCTAGTCAACTACTTACCTCTTGACACGATTTTCAATCTATCGCTATGGATATTTCACGAAATGTTGGAGTCAGGTCAAAGGGACTCCGTTATATGGAGAATAGACACGCCTGCGAATTGGTAGAGTCAAATTTGGCAAAACTGGCATCATCCCAATCGGAGACTGTGTAAAGTCCAACTCCCGACAAGACTGGATTTGGTCTCCACTGACCCTTGCACTGACGACTTAGCGGTGGCAACCGCTAGAAGTGCAATGCGCAGCGGGAAGTGAGCGTGCCTACGGCTCCGATACCTATCTGGAAAATGGGGAGGGTACTGTACGTGCACCCGGAGCGGCTCACCCGGGGCGGCTCACTGACAACCGTTTACACTAGCTGATCTGGGGTCAGAACTTGAACTTATAAGGTTCCTGTGCGCGCACAGGTCATAGTGTCTTTCCCGCATAACCAGAGGTTGATAGGGTGGGGCACTATAAACAAAACATGTCATCAGCATAATAAGGCACACACTCAACATAGCCATGCACTAGGGAAACCCTGTGTCGTGGATACCATGGACACATACATAGACAACCACAAATTACACCAAAACTCACGAGAGAAATAAATGTAGGCTTACAATTATTTCTCCCGGCCCAGGAATCGAACCTGGGACCTCAGCATGGCAGTCATTCGGCCACAGAGGCAGTAAAGGCAGCATACCCGAAGGTATGCAATTAATTTATCGTTGATATGCACAAGAAAGAGAATTGCGGACAGTACAGAACCCTGACGGACGGCATCTATTGCTTTTATTTTATTTAATTTTATATTATTAATTATTATTTTTAATAAAGGTTTTTAGGAAGGAAGTATTACCTATCAAGCCCATGTGTACTATTTCCAGTTCAGCTAAATATAATCCACTTATTCATTCTGATCATTGTTTATCACTAATAAATGATCTGTCACTACAGTCTGTTCCAATCCATTTTGAACAAAAAGTAAACAAACCTGTTTGGTTAAAATTCTAAAGCAATCACTCAATAAATTGAATAAGTAACACTTTCACGTATATTTCGAAGATTTCGACTTGATATATCACTTTTTCCAACAATATTCATTTGAATAGCATCGTAAAATGGTATTTGAACAATGGTAGTCCGAAAGTGAGGTTATTATTCATCTATACTTCTATGACTTGCCTATGGTTGCGTAGTGCTGTTCGAAAAAAAACATTCGGTTCAATCAATTAAAGTTTAGTAATCGATTATAAAATCGAACATTTCAATCGCAATCAAACGAGTCTCTAAGTAGGTTTAGGTTTAAAGATTTATTTCTCACTAAGAATTTTCATTCCCTTAACATGAGAAAAAAACTAAATATAGTACAGTTGAAATATCGAACGACAAAGGTTGGGTATAAAAATTATGCTACATTAAGTGGGTAGTTGCTTATTTAAAAGTGAGTTAGTTGGTTGAATCGCTAACGTGAATATTGCCACACACAATTAACAAAGATATATGGAAAGGCCAAAACTAGAAGCGACATGCAAGTAGTTTAATAAGGACGAAATATTTGGAAGTTTATATTATTATTGTATTTTGTTTATTTATATTATTATGTAATATATATGTATATTTATATTATGTACTAATTTTATTTTATGTTATTCAAGTAGTGTTAAATTTTTATTTTGTCCATGGCACCCGCGACACAGGGTTTCCCTAGTGCGGGGCTATGTTGAGTGTGTGCGTTATTTATTTATTTATTTATTTATTTATTATTATTCACATTATTTTATTTAGGATATTTTTATTCACATTATTGAAATATTCAATAAGTGTGTTTTAAGCAATCGCTTGAATGTCGTTATTGTTTTTGATTCTCTTAAGTCTTTTGGTAATTTGTTATAAATAGTGACACCTTCATTTAACAAACATTTTTTTCCGTAATTTGTACGTGCAGGGCGTATTTTAAGTTCTTTGTGAAGTCTTGGTCTCAACTTTGATATTTGCTTAGTTTTGCTAATAGTTATTTCAGTATGTATAGTTTTATTTAATATTTTACGAACTAATATGTAAGTTTGATATTTGTATGTTTGCCTAATATTCAATAACTTGGTATCTTTGTATATTTTATTTGTTGATGTTAAATAATTATAATTAAAAAGTACTTTAATCAGTTTGTTTTGTGCAATAGAGTCTCAATAGAGTCAAGATTAGTTTTTGCTGCCGTGCCCCAAACCTCAATGAGGTGAGGTTTAACAACGGAATTATATATTTTACATCTAATTTTGTGTGGGAGACATTTGACGATACTTCGAAGTGTTCTCGTAAGAGATGTCAATTTAGATTTTATTTTGTTAATATGTTGTTTAAATGTCATACAATTATCTAGTACCAGACCAAGGTATATTTCACTGTTATTTTTTGAGATTGATTGATTATTTATTTTTAGAGAATCGTAGTTAGATATCTTTTTATTTCTGGCTGTAAAGATCATGTAACTTGTATCTAAGTGTAAGGATTCGAAGGAGGATTTAAATTGATATTTTAAATTTGCTTATATAGGTTAAGTATGGAAAACCGCTAGTATGACTCAATTGAACAAATCTATTCATTCAATTAATTAATCGATTTGTAGTTG
Source organism: Hyposmocoma kahamanoa (assembly GCF_003589595.1). NCBI lineage: Eukaryota > Metazoa > Arthropoda > Insecta > Lepidoptera > Cosmopterigidae > Hyposmocoma > Hyposmocoma kahamanoa. Next base: position 7,428,583 of record NW_020654810.1, on the reverse strand, counting down.
GCGTTACAATTGGCCATCACTAAACCGTCTATAGTCGGGTCAGTGACTTGTTTGTTTACTTTTTGTTCAAAATGTTGTCTACATTTTTATAACTGATGAAAAAGTGAATAGGCACCTTTTTGATAAAGCGTACCATCATCGGTCACATCATCGCTCGCATCATGTGGGATTGACATTTTTTATTTAAAAAATCACTTAGTGAAGGACGTAAGTTGGTATTTTTTGTAAAGTCACATCACGCAACGAGTGGTCTGGGACCGCATTAGATTTTCACATAGTTTTGAAACAAAATAACGATATTACTGGTCTACAACAAACAACAGAATCATTAACCTACGTGTCCCACTGCTGAGCAATGCACTGCTGGTCTCCTCTGCGGAGAAGGTTAAGGCCATAGTCATAAGGACGATTTCTAACCTGAGTTGTTAGTGGGTGCGATTCAAACGATAGCGTTGACACTTTACCTCATCCTTGCGTGCCTTATTAACACCTGCAAAGACGCGGTCGGCATGGACGAGTTCTGGGCCATCGAGACGATAAAAAGAAGGCGATAGTCCGCCACTCTGGCCCAGTACGGGTTGGGGACTTCTTGGGTGCGCAAGATTCATCACAAATGTTTTCTTTCATCGTTAGCGAGAGGTATTAAAAATAAATGTGCTAAATTTTTTCTTGAAATTATTAAAATAAAATTATTTTAAACTACAGACGGCAGCATATCTATCTTGTTCCGTTGCACTGGTGGCGATATTCGAACAAAAGGGTGTAGCTAAGTAGCTAATGTGCTATTGACGTAAATAAGAAATGTCACCCACCCAGGATAAACAAAATTCCTTAATAAGGTCGTGTATTGTTGATTTATGTAACTACCACGTTTATAAGTGTTGCCTATAATTGGCAGGAATTAAACGCAAGCGAGCAGCTTTATAACGGATGTATTTCAAATTACTTTTGACAATACACAAAATAGAGTTACTCTAAAGTCAGACCAACTCAACTCTATAAAGAGAACCAAATCAACCCTTCTTCTAAATTGAACTAGAGTTACCAATTTACAATTATTATCGTTACTATTATACCATCAATTACAGTTATAAATAGCGCCACCTATTCGTCACCAACCACCCATTTGCAATACATTGCCATCTAGTTGCAGCAGGTGACTCTGTGTCTCACGGTTATGCGACACGGAGGGAAATATTGTACATAGGATATTCCGCTTCATGGAGACAATTTTTTTTAAAGTTAGTAATATTCCATTCAAAATTTTTTTTACTTGCTTATCTCATTTACTAAAGCCACCAAATGTGGAAAAAAATAAAAATTTTATGATGATCGAAAGCGTGAATTATAAAGATAATAAATAAACTTCTTTTAATTCTCTATTAATAACATTACTTACATTGCTACATTCAACCGCATTTAAAATGATTGATATACAATAGTCTTAGAGTTAAGTATACATAATAGGGGTTAAAGTATGAAATTGCCGATTTGTACTGAAA